>NW_004567104.1:47907327-48018566 GCF_000260355.1 Condylura cristata | reverse complement strand
TATATATATATCAGAAAAAGACTATGTTACTGAGAAAGGAAGAGCAATATCAAATCTCCTACTAGATATTTGAAACTTTTATGTTATCTTAATGACTCACATTTCACAAGTGGGGAAACCAGAATTTAGGAAAGTCAAGTAACTTACCCAAGGTCACATAGTTAATAAATGACTGTACTATTGTTTACATAACCTGGTCCTGGTCCTAGTTTGTATGTGTGTGTATGTGTGTGTGTGTTCTTTTTTCTTTTTTGTATTTTTCATTTCTTTGCATTGCCTCTAATTTTTGATGTTATCCCCTGGTACCTTTCCTTGCCTTTCAGATACAAAATGCTACTCCTAAAGTAGTATAATTGAAGCTTAAATTTTTTGCTCTTCCCAGCAGCAAACAACCCATCATTGTGACTAGTCCTACTCTAACCATTCTTGATCACTACCTCCTCAGACAGAAAGAGGTATGAAGGCAAACTACACAATTCTCTTTTTATATTTTTATATATTTACGAAAAGCTATGTTGTAATTTTTTTTAAACTATAAACATATTCTTTAAAAATAATTCCCAGTATTATTGAGGTATAACTGACATGACAAAGTTAGGGTGTACAAATAAGTTTCTTTTTTCCTTTTTTTGGTAATCATTGAATATGATAGCAAAGACTTATTCACTATTTAAAATAGAGCTATGGTTTTGGTTCAGGATTTTTAAAAAAGAAAGGAGAAAACTAACAGTGAAGCCAAAGTGACCTGAAAGCACAAAATGCCACTCAGGAATTATTAGGTTTAATTTTGCCCTTCTTCACTATCCCTACTCCACATGTGCGCCCCATTTACTAGCTTATATCTATCACTCCCCTTTCACCCCAAGTTGTAAGCTTGACCTTTGCCCAAGTTGTAAGCTCTATGCGTCACCTCTTCCCTCACTCTGCTCTTCACCTGCTCTGTTATTTCCACTTAGTCCTCCTTATTTAGCTCTAGTGACACTTCCTCAAGAAATCTTCCCTGACCTTTTGGACAAAGTTATAACCTATTATCCTATTACTGTAATATCACAGCCTCCTCCTTAAGCCTATTACAGTTCCAATTTTATATACATCTGTATTACCTAAAGAATTCTAGCCTGCTCTATCAGAGTATTAGTTCCATGATTCCAGAGTATAGTCTGTTTGCCCACTTTTAAATCCTTGGTACCTGGACAGAAGAATGGATGAGTGAATTAATCAGTTGTCTCATCATCATCATGACCAGATTTTGTTTTAGTAGCCCTGGTAAATTTAGTCTTCCTGGTAAATTCCATGCAGTTAACCAGCAGAGCTTTTGTATTTACAAAACTGTTAGATGTCAAATGGAGAAAGATGAGAAATAGCAATGAAGCAAATATTTGTGTGACAGTTTTGCTACCTCTCTTCCCTAATATGCTGAGTTTGGCTACATATCTCTTTCCTACTGATATTCTGTGACTAATTGATCCAACAGGAAACCTAAGATTAGGGGTCAACAAACTCGTTAAAGGGCCCAATAGTAATAGTTTTACTCTTTGTTGGCCTTGCCAGCACTACTCAGTTCTTAGTAGAAAATGGCCATAAAACAGTGCACAAATGAATGTCCATGGTTCTATTCCAATGAAACTTTTTTTTACCAAAACAGCCATAGTTTGCTGATCCCTGACTTAGATGATAATATGAAACAATCTTAAAGAAACCTATGAATAATCAGTCAGTCAGTCTGAAAGAGTGAGCTCCTACCCTTTGGAAGAGATTTGCTCATGAAGTCATTTCACTGAGATGTGAATAACTGTGTAAGACCAAGAGTTGACTGTGAAAGTATTAAAGATACAGATGAAGCACAGGTACCACTAGAGGTTGTGAGAACCATGATGTTATATATAGACTACATCTATTGTCCAATGTGATCCTTCCATTGATTGAATAAGGGAATAAGGGAGATCTGATGTAATGTCTGATCATAAAATTTGTATCCTAAATCAAACTAGGGTAATTCCAATGACTTATTTTTGGCTTTAGCTGGATGTCTAAAATTATTTCCATAATGAGGAAGTTATAGTATTGTACTGCAGAATTCAAACATTTTACTCAGCTGTCCTTCATTTAGTCTGCTTGAATCTAAGGCAACAAAAGCAAAGCATATTCTGATTGACCCTATACCAGTCCAGAAGTTTCTAGCTCTTGGAACCAGTATAAAAAATTCAAGATCTATTTGGAGTTAGCCACTGTGAAATAGAAGCTACTTGGAAGGGATCATTTACATTCTGATTTATTAAACTTGTGCTGCTAAAAGAATACTGTTCTTACAGAAATAGACAGCTCTTAAACACATATGTGTACTCATAGACAGAGAACTATAAAGTATGCACAAATTTCTTCTTCCCCCTCCAGATTTCTTCATAATATCTATGTTTACTTGTTCTGAGTAAATAAAGAAGAAAACAGAAACAGTTATGTTTTTTATTGATTACCCATTCATAATTCTATGGGGAAACACAAGAAACTTTTTCAGATATTTTATGAATCAGTTGTGGTGGTTGCAGATACCATTAATTTTTTTATTTTCAATGTTTTTCTGCTACATGTGACAGAGTGAACACTACAGAAGTGTGTCCCCAAAATGGGAAATAGAATTGTAGATAGAAAGAATCCACAAAAACATTTTGTTATTTTTATTTTTGTCACTGAATTAAGTGACCTATGAAGATGAATTTCAACAACTGCTGTTTTCTCAGTCAACTGCCAACATTAAAACAAACAAACAAATATGTAGATTAATTTCTTTAAAGATAATCCCTACTCCGTTTCTTATTTAAAGCTTGGTGTTATTCATATCAACAGTGTTTGGTGTATACTATCGTTTCATATTTTATTTTGTCTCCTCTGTGTTGGTATAGCCAATCATTTATTTGCTCCTCTGACTTGCCTCTACCTTCTACCCTCTATCTTGTTTTCCTTCTTCTAGATCTACCATAGATTAAGAAAACAGGTAACCAGTGAGGATCTAAAATATAAGGTAGTATTTCTGATGCATAAATTTGTAAGTCATACGTAATATAGCTTTTTGTACCCATCCTTTTTCTTCTTGGAGTTGATTGAAAAGTAAATGTCACCAAAAAGATGACAGTTGATCTATATTTCATGACATAGTAGACCATTTTACCATTGAGTAGTGTCCTAAATCTCTACATCTAAAAAGAACAAATCAAATTCAACCAGTTCCTCTAAGGTGATTTCATTAGTATCTTTGTAAGGGTTGTCCTGTGCCTAGCAAGATACCATACTTATTTTTGAAACACTTCTTACTCATCCTTTCTACTAGAAGGTGCTTTTTATAGCTATGAAACCACATGATAGCTTTCCTAGGAATTCAGTTTATATTGATAGAGTACTGTCTTAAGCAGTCCACATGAGAAGCTAGCTTGTTCAGTTATTCCCTTTTATGGGAACTCCAGTCTTTTCCTTAATGCCCAAATTATCTGCTCATGCTAGAATCAGAAGGCAATAAAGCGTACCTCCCACACTGCCTTGCTCCGTGATTGACCTTAAGGAGGTCTCTTAAAAATCTTTGCTGTCTCCTTAGAAGTCACATTCTTAGTTTCTTTATGCCGTTAAGAGTGTTACCCTATTATATATGTCATTTATAAAGAGGAAAGGGAGGTGGCAGCCTGCTTTGTAGCTGTCTTATGCTGTGAGCTTTTTTTTTTTTTTTTTTTTTTGAGATATCATCTCATTTTAACCTTTGGTGATTGTAAGGCACAGATAGGTGAGGAAATTGAGTTTCAAAGAGGTGAAGTAAAATGCCTGATATCACACAGCTCACAAGAAGCGGAGCTGGGCTTTGATTCTACAGCCCAAGTTCTTTCTTAGTATCCCATATTGTCTCTAGAATGAAAAACAAACTCATATCAAATGTACTTGGGACCAAATTCACACATAATCTATCCTGTGGGGGTAGCTATAGTTAACTATAAAGTGCTTAGCACAGTACCTGGCACATAAACCCTCAATAAATGTTAGCTGTAATCAGTGTTGCATAGCAGAGGCAAACTTGCTTTGAATAATAAACCCAGCTATTGCACCATCTGTTTGACTATTACAAACATTCTGTTATATTAATGGTAAACATAAGAGTGTCTTCTCTCACTTAAAACAAGAAGTTAGATCAAGTGCTGGGTTATTTGTCCTTCATCACCTAAGTGATTACACAAGTGGTTTCAAGACCTCTACTAATTCTGTGACTGTACCATCCTAGCAATGTAGTGCTGTTTTTCCTATTAAGAAATTTTTGGTCTGAACTCAAGCCTTATTTACAGTAATGAAGTGACATGCTCACATGGAGGACTTAGGGCCCATTTGCAAAGCTGAGTACCCAAATGATTTTCAGAGTAGTAAATGACAAGGAATGTAAACAGTGAAGCCCTCGGAATATTTGTTTCTCACAGAAAGATAAAATATCTACAGCATTTTAAAAAGATGGAAACAAAGTCCAGATAACTGATTTTCTTAACAAAGGCATTTAAGAAAATATTTGTTTTGTATTTGGCACAGGTAGATAATGGAATGTAAGTAATTATTAAACCAGAATTTGGTAGTCGAGTTGAATTAGGAAGCCAAAGGCTCTAAGGCAGCTGGACACTTTGTTGCTTGTGAAAATTTTTGTTCCTGCCTGTTGAAGTCATTGGTGATGGTGTTATATCCTCGAACATTGATAGTCAAAACCCTCAAGTGCTGATATGTAGATATAACCACCTGATGTGGTTATATACCTTCCTCAGTAGTATTTCCTAGGAGGGCGATGAGATGGCATGTTCAACAGCCTATACTTCATTCTCACAATTTAAAGATAGGTCTGTGTTAATAGCTTTAGCAATTCATCTACCTCCCCCAGGAAATCGTTCACTCTTTTAATCCTTGGACTGAATTCATCTTCTCTACTTTTCCATGTTTCTTATGTGATCTTTTGTATAGAGCTTGCTACATGGCCAAAAGCTTTTTCTGCTCACCGAATTCTTTATTGGACCCTAGAGTCCTTAGCTAGGACTGGACAGTATCTGGAACTTCAGACTTGATCAGTAAATGTTCATTGACTGAGTGAAATTCCAACTTCAAATTGGCCCTGACTATCCATAATAGTTTCATTCAGCTTGTTACTCCATCTCATTCCTCACTCCCTCGCAATTCTTAACCTCCATAAATAACCATGCCCCTTTTAAATATTTGTCCCTCCTGCTGTCTTAAAAGACTGTTCCTCTTGATTTCTAAGTACTGTTCCTTCATCCGAGTTTTGGATCATAGGCATCTCCTCCAGGATCTTGCTCCATACATACTGTGTATCCTTGGGCTATGGTTTCCTTCTCACTGTTGGTTCTTTTCCTATAATATAATGAGTGCAGTTATTTTTATTTCCTAATAAAAGCTTTATCTTCTGTGTCCCTTTGTCAACTTCTCTGCCATCTTCACATTGCCCCAATTCATTCTGTTAGTCCCACCTTGGTACTTGTAACCCAGTTTCTGCCCTCACCAGAGCTTCCTAATTTCCAAATCCAGGAGCTTCTTCATAGTCTAAAGATCTGTCCATCTTTCTAGCTGGGTTTTAAAATGCTTTCTTTTTTCAGACTTTGAGGCTAGATAGCTTGGTACCATTTTCTACTCCTCCCCACCCCCTTAGCATACTACCCTTTGTAAAAAATAAAAATTCTTGTGTCTATATTTATAATTTTTTATGTGGTATGCCACAAAAGATATGGTAGAAGGCAGAGGAATGAGTTGAAAACACTCATCAGGGCATTTTGTTTTGTAGTTTGATTTTGGCACGAGCAAAAGAGCAAGCCAGTGAAAAAGTATGGAAGGTAGTAGAACGTAGTAAATAAACCACATGAATTGTATCCTTAGCAGCTGATTCCTCAGCTCAGTATTGATGCAGAGGAAAAGAGAGTTAAAGGCAGGAGGGAATTGTGAGGCACAGAAGCAAGAACTAGCAGGGTTTGCGGGGGGAGGGGAGTAAGAGGAGAGGAGTGATCTAGAACAGATTATGGGATTAGAATTTGACATTGTGAGGTGAGTGAGAAGGGGAGTTTGAGAATGATATAGAAATGAACTGAGGCTGAGCCATATACAGAGATTCATCTAGCATCTTAAATTTGACTTTATTTTAAGCAATAGAAATAATCAGATCAGATGTTCCTAAACCTATCTTTTCTTTTTAATCTATAAAATGGAGATGATGAACTCTGCATTACATAACTCTTTTGAGCATAACGCTAGTTATCTTGCCTTGACAAACAATTGATGCATTTTTTCCCATCAGGTAAATTATTGAAATATATCATAAATCTAATTGAATTAGAAAGCATGTTAGTTAGGATATGGTCATATTTTGTTTAAAAAGTATGATTACATAAATGTTCAGATGGTTCCCATTTCCCCCTAGACTTATGTATTCTAGATTCTGTATAAATTTAAAAAAATATGAAAAGAAATTAAGTTACTGAATTTTTGTCTGGTTCTAATTCATTATATGGACTGCCTCAATTTTCTGAACTTTCCTAAGCCTGGATTTTCCATGTGTAAAAAAAAAATTTTTCACAATCATAAATTGAATTTAGGAATTCATAGACCAAAATGCTACAACAGTGAATCTCCTATTAACTGTCCAGTTAGCTCCCAGAGGATATGGGATGACTGTAGAGAACAATTAAAGGGAAGGATTGTATTAATGACACTTTTTAAAAAAAATACCCAACAGTAAGATTATGAGTATGGTTCTCTGGCTGAAAAGAGAATTAAGACTCATACCATCCCTTAGAGACATGGGGGATGGCATTGAAGGCACATGTATGTTGCTCTTACATGAAGAGACATGGGATCATGCCCAGTTACTCCTTTAAAAGACCCTTTTTTGTTTTCTGCCTCCCTCTTGTATATCTTACAGTGCATCTGGCATCATGCTTCTCAATATTATAATGATGGACTCCACCATGATCTAAGCTCAGTTCAACATCAGAAAAATAATAATAGCTCTACCTGCCCAGTAGCTGAGAGAGAGCAAACAGTGCTTTTTTTGTTTGTTTAGTGCTTTTTTTGGTTTGTTTGCTTATGCTGAGCAAATAAATTCATTGAGATTTTATGAATGTTTTTCCAGCTAGATTTAGTCATCTCTGTACATTTGCATTTAGTTATTCTTTTTTTTTTTTTTTAAAGATTTTTATTTATTTGTGCATACAGAAGTGGGGTACAGGCCAGAGGCTCAGGGGTGGCTGGAGGCTTCACCAGAGACAGAGTGGGGAGCAGAACAGGCAGACGGACGAAGTACACTGCTGAGGGGAGCAGCGGGTTGGCCAGGAAAGGTCTGCCGCGCCATGTGGTCACCTCCAGGGCAGGCGGGGATCGAACTCAGGCGGAAGTGGCTTTAGCCTCTCAGTGCAGTGCTTCAACCCGCTGCGCCACCAGGGAGGGCCTAGTTATTCTTTTTAATGATGTTCTGAAGTAAGTTTTAGGATTCCCCATTTTACAGATAAGGAAACTAAAGCTCATTAAAGTTAAAGGATGTGGATGACCATGCCAGAGATGCTGACACTGACACCAGTGACTAATGTAAAGACTATATAGCCCTCAGCCCCTACCTCGTTCCACCATAGTCCCTTAGTTACTCAACCCAGTTGTTTTGAACACATGTACATTCAGCATTTCTACTGAGCTACCTGAGGTTATGATGTGAAATGAGATTGCCTCCCTACTTCTCATCCCCTGCAGGTCTTGCCCAAATCATTCTTGGGCCCCTTGCTCCATCCTTTTCTCTGTCCCTCCCTTGCAGGGTCTCTTTCCTACCCACTAGTCTTTAGCTTGTCCTGTAGGATATGAAATTGAGGAAACCCTTTCACATTTAGGGCTATTGTTCATGCTTCCTTTTGAATGATGTAGTAGTTTCTGTTACTCATTTTATGTTTACTTACTGCTGAGTCTATGGCAATTTATGTGCCCTTGGCTCTGAACCACCGTTTATATATTTTTGTGTTGTTAATAGTTTTAATTGGTGTTTTAAAGTAGATGTACTCTGCATGTTTGGCAGACTAACAAAGTGGAACATTTTTTAAAATTGATTTTTTTAAATAACCATATAAGATGAAAAGTCCCTTTTTGTGTGGGTGCATATGTGCTTTTGTGTGCAGAGTGCAGTTTTTATCAGGCATGATATTGGTTAATATTTATTGTAACAGTTTACCGTGTGGCCCTTTGAGTCCCTCTAGATTACGCACAGCTGAATGACGTAACCTTGGAAAATACAATAAATCTAAAGTTGAAACCACTTCTAATGGGAAGTTCTTGAAAGTTGTAAAATTAAATTGCCTCCTCCAGGATGAGGGAGGTAGTGTGGAGAATAAATACCCCAGAGGCCTGGATTTGCCTCTTGCTGGTCTTGTCCCCTGTGTTGAAGGGCAGCATTTTGGTTTGGATTACTTTGTTTGTTTTATTTAAAATCCTCTTGCTATTCTTTTGCCCCAGTACTCCATGACATGGCAGGTCCATGGTAACCTTACTATATGACCTATGATCTTCTCTTGTATGTATCCAGAGTCACTCTTATCCTACATAGAATACCCATGACCAAAAAAAGTTTTTGAGTCACAGAATCTTAATTTTGCAAGGAGATTGCACATCACTGAGGTCATTTTTTTTGCCAGCTCCTGTGTTAACCATTCTGATCATATGCAGCTGAATATTGATTGGAATATCTCATGCTCTATACTTTAGAAAAGTTTTCAGTGTGTTGTTTTGAAATGTGGCTTCCCCAAAGTCTTGGGCCTAGGGCCTCTTTCTGAAGCTATATACAATAAGTTTTCTTTTCCCTCCATGATATAGACATGATTTTTGTATCTATTTTTAAAAGGTGAAGTTAAACATCTCTAGGTCTGTCTCCCTATTATTTTTTATTTATTTATTTATTTATTTTCGTCGTAGTTCATTTAACTGTAGAGTACAAACTATGTATGTTAGCCACAACTTGTTACTAGGGAAGCAGTGAAAGTAAAGCAGGCTGTGTACCTGTCCTCAGGGAACTTCTGGTCTAATTTTAACAGACCAGGTAGATGAGAGGCAAATGGGACTGGCAAGAGTTATGAACAGCATATAATGGCCTAATAGAATAGCAAAGGGGCAACAAATTTTACCTTGGTGATTAGAGATTGGGATGTCAAAGAAAGTTTTCTAGAAGAGTTGAGAAGAATAACGTGAATTGCCCAAGGGAACAGGATAAATGGAAGGTGGAAGACGTTATTTAAGCTAGAAGGACCAGTGTGCTGGTTAGGGTGAAGGTGATTATGTTACAGGGCAACCCAATTGGGTAGCCTGACTGTGAGTCCTCACCCGTGTTCTTAAGATCCAACTGCTTACACACAACAAAGGGTTTATTTGGAAGGGAAAAGGAAAATGAATAACTCAGGGAAAGAGAGAGATAAGTCAATTAATGCATCCTACCAGTTCCACTGACTTGGAACCCCAATAGCATACCTGAAAGTCAGTGAAGAGCCAAGAAAAAAGCCACAAGGCCAAGAGGCTTTGCAGCCCACATGTCCAGCTTTATGCCATCCTGGCCACTTAGCTCCACCCTCAGGTCCCAGCGTGCTTCTCTTTGGTATTAAAGGGATTTGTAGTTCCAGTGTCTGGAGTCGGGGTGGAGCCCATGAAACCTGTAACTGTCGAGTTCATTCAAGACATCCTTTCCCCCTTACTGTTACACATGTGAGGTTCAGGAAGTGAGGATAGTTTAGTTGGGAAAGTGGTAAATGGGGATAAAGATGCAGAAGTTCTGGATGAAAGGGCTGGGCTAATGTGAGAATGGGGAGATGAGGTTAGACACTATAGGTAAGTGAAGAAAAAATAGTGTCAATAGCAAAGTTATTGTTTTCTTGGTTACACAATAACTATGCAAAACTATAGATTTTGGTTGATGACTTGTAGATTTGGAAATATTTTGCATATTATATTTTGCTGTTAGGGACAGAATGTATTCAATCATTGGGTTAGAAAGATATGTCTTATTCAATAGCAAGACAATTTCTTTATCAACAATATATTTGGAGGAGGAACAAAGAGGAATAAGGAGATAAGAGTTTATGACATATTCTTGTTATATACCTTACATCATTGACACATAAGATATACATTCTATGACTGACAAAATTTGGGTGGCTTCTATACATAGGAAAACAATAATAATAGTAGGCATATATATATATATATAATATATATATATAAACTTTAGTAGATATATATATATAACTTTGGGCCTAGCCCTGTTATATTAACAAATTCTACACCCACACTAGCTTTTTGGGTATTGTTCCCAGATATAGAGAATTTAAATAACTTATAGAAGTTAAAAGCTAATTCATAAATATGAAGGGAGCTTGATGGACTATGATGGAGGACGATGGGTTGCTTAAGTTGTTGGGTATGATATGGTAATACACATCTGAGGAGGTGTGGATCTGTATCGCTTACCTGTATACAGTATTATGAACCAATGTCATTGCAATAAAAAAAGAAAGCTAAGTGGTATAGCTGGGGTTTGGTTCCAGGCCCACTACAGATTGCTGTAGTGAGTACTGAGCCTCCAAATTAAAGCCATCCATGGACATGGCTCCTGCCTACTGTTGATGGTCACAGTTGCATATTTACAGATGTCATGATGACCAGCATAAATAAAGCAAGTATTCACAAATGCATATTGCCCACCTTATCCGCGGTCATCTTACTTTCTAGAGAAGATCACTGTGATGCCTTTCAGTAGTTGACCTTGGTTTTACTAGCTCCCTGCAGTCTCACTTGTCTCTCAGTGTCTTATCACTTGCTCTTCCCTGCTTCCTGCCTCTGTCAAAGAGTTTCATCTGCTTAGAGATGGCAGAACAATTAGAATAACAGCAAACCTGAAGTGATAGTTTGACATACACTTTCTTCTAGGGAAACAGGTTGCCTAGTAATATTTCCAAGCCAGGCTAGATAATGCTGGTTTTCAAATATGTATAATTTTTTTCTTAAGTTGATTGATTTGTGCAGATAAATGCTTTTTAGGGGCAGAAAGAATAAGAAAAATTTGAAGTGATAGGAAAAGAAGTGAAAGATGCACTGATACGTAAGGATCTAATAAACTTGTAAAGGAAATAGAGTTTTTTGTGTCAAAAAAAATAAAAGGGAACAGGAGTAACTGCTTGAAAGCATTGGGAAAATAGCAAGGAATATTGGGTGAATGGGAATTTTGATTTGCTTGTTTGTTAGTTTTGGAGTACTTTTAGTGCACCCTTTGTCTTGTTTCCTGATGCAAGAGTTTGTTTATGATTTAATTAAAATGTGTCATAATGAAAATGTTAGTCAGGCCAGGGCTCCTAAGCATAACCAAGGTGAAGCTGATCTCATAATTTCACATGATTCTATTGTCTTCTAGACCATGTTTAATATTTGAACATGATAAAAATTCTGTCGCCTGATTAAATAAAAGCCAAGGCCATAAACTGGTTCTATGATGCAAATCTGTGCTATAGATTTATGTCCCCAATAGGAAATGCTACTAAGATATTATAAGCACTGATAAGTCTCAAAACTCATTAAAATTCAGCTAGGTTTTATATTTGTTCTTGTTCTTTATCTTCAATAATGATCTTATCTCTAGCTGGGTTACAGCTTGAGAAGAGGAGCAGTTTCTGTGTTTACATTTCCCCACAGGACTGAGCTCAGTGTCAGGCATATGGTGCTCACAGACACAGGGGTCTTGAGTTGGTCCTTAAGAAAGATGGAGATTTATCTATGTTCCAGGTAAGGCAGTATACAGGTAAACTGATTTACTCATGGTTCATAACTAGGTTGTGAGGAAATCTGAACCACAATCCAAGTCTTCTTCCCACTGTAAACTTGGTACCGTATCACGCCAGTGCAGCTCATAATCAAATTTTTGCAATGACACAAGGAATTTGGTTTTCCCAAAGTTAGTTCTTCCAGCTTAGGTTTCCTAATTTTGCACATGGAGAAAATGGTGATGTTTATTTAGGAATTAGGGCAAAATATATTAAAATTTATTTTAGAAAACCTGCTATTTTTTCAAATAATTTATGGTAAGCTATAAATATATAGAACAAAGTCATAAATAAATATATTTTATGGCAATGATCTTGAAAGATTATTTTATTCCAGGAAGGAGAGTGTGATTTCTGAAGAAACTTTAATTCTATTAGCCAAATATATCATTCAGTCCCCTCCATGAGATAAAAGATATGAGTTTGAATTGTGAAACACTAATTACATTAGTTAGGTATTTTTCCTTTGAATGATTCATGATCTCTTTTCTCATGTCCTTCCTATATATATGGGAGTCATAATTTTTTTCTCAAGGTTGAAAGGCTGGAATAAGTTTTTATCAGTGCAGGGTGTTGCATATATCTAAATGGAGTAGCCAGGTACTATGACATGTGCTCTTTCCAGCACCATATATTCTGTGGTTATAGCACCATGTTCATTCAAGGTAATGACTGATTTAGAGTTGAGGTAGATAATAAATTTATGGCTCTGAATCTCTCCCAGATACTGTCCGGGTTTATGTTTTAACAGAGAAATTGATCATTACAGGGATAGTTCTCACAACATCTCTTCAAACAGGAAAAATAGAACTTTTACAATGAGTAAGTAAACCCTCAGAGGAATTGTTTCTTAACTCATAAGTAGGTTGGGAAGAACAGAGACAGGGCTACTCAGGCCGGTCTTGAGAGCTTGACGGGCTGCAAGTAAAAATATCAAATCTGGGCAGATTTCCTGGAATGAAATAGGCTCCACTCCAATGGCCCTTTCTTACTATACCTCTCATCCCACCTGAACCCAAAAATGTGCCAATACTAAGGATGCTTTGAAACTTGAAAATACTCTTGAAGTGTGGTAGCATCTTGAGTCAAACAGAAATATGGAAGGTAACAGTAATAATAACTCTAATATAGTAAGAGTAACAATAATATGATAACAACAATCATAGGAGAGCCATCTGTGGAATATTTATGAAGTTAATAGTAAACTTGATCCACCGGTGGCGTAAGTTATGAAGAGTTGTAGAAGGCAGAGGATATCAAACACAGGGGCACTATGAGCCTCAAATAGTTGTTTATGATCTTGACCTGAGGTTGGATGAGAAGAGGCCAGCAGAAAATGATGCAAGTTGCTTAATAAATGTGGGTCTGGCATGCTGAGCGATTGAAGTCAGTGGTGTGTTAGATAGAGCTGGTCCTTATTTTCTCATGGCGATAAAGTTTTCAAGAACTTCCTTATCTAATTGTTAAATACAATCACTTTGTAAAAGAAATTATTTTAAAGTTACAACTAAATAAATGAGTTTTGAAAACAAAAATAAGTATGCGAAACTCATCACTTTCTAATTTTTTTACTACGTTGTACTCTTAAGGTTGTTCTTGTCTGTTTTCTTCCTAGCTCCTCATTCAATGATGCCATGTTGATAACTTAAAACCAGCTATTATGGGAATATTTACACCATGGAAATAGCAAAGAGTCAGATTTTTTTTTTTTTCTTTCCCTAGAAAGACAGTTGTTGACCATTCTTCAACACACTACTGAGTACTGTGATTATGGGCCTACCAGCAGAAAGGAGGTCTTTGTCCCAGGAAAGGCTGTTTGCAAGTTTCAGATCTTCTTCCTGGTCTGTGCTGGTTGCATAGGCTTAGGTTAAGACAGACAAAATGAAAGACTAATAACTTCAATTAAAGCTGATATCTCTGAGTTATGTTTGCTGCTAATCATCTTTGTACCCAATTGCATATTATGCAATCTGTCCTTAATCAGCTATTAATAAATGACATGGTCTGTCCTTCCCACAAAATCTGAAATGTATCAATAGTCAACTGTGGCACTCTAGCAAATATTTTGTAACCTCCTTAAGTAAAGAAAGCAAATTACCAGGCTTTTTAAAGGCAAAATTTTGTTTCTCTTCATTTTCCTTCTCATTTTTAGCTTCTTCACTTTTTTATTCCTTTTCTCTATATAAGGCCCAAGAACTTTCAGATAATTGTGATTTATTATTTTTGGCTAAGGAAAGTTTAAGGCATGGGCTAGATGTAATTCACCCTAGCAGAATCCTGCTTTTCTACAAGCGATTGCTATTGTATAGGACACATCAAAATAGTTTGGAGAGTAGGAATCATCTTAATAAATGTAGTGTGTCAGATCTGAAAAACTATTTGTGAGTAGGATCTCTGTGAAGTTCTATAGGCCATCTGTAGGAAAAGTGAGTGAAGAAGAGGAATGAATTTGGTGAAGCATATTGCACTTGGACAACACAGCAATTTACATGAACTGAAGTTGGAATATGCCTGACTGAGCCACTGTTCTACCCCAGGTGCTGCACAGGCAGGGGATTAGATGTGGTCATTGTATTCTCCATTGGTTCCCCTTTGAAAGAAAAAAAAAATGTTAAGAGGAACAGAAGAAAGGGATAAGAATAGGCCAAAAAAGGAACAGTGAGTTTTTCATACTCTCTTCACACTCTGAGAGAGACTTTGAAAAGCTTGAATTAGGTTTGGCAATGGATACAAGCTCAGGATTCTTGGAGTATGTTCTTGGCTCTTACCACCACCTCTGACTTTGAGCAAATCAGCTGACTTCTCCGCCTGTAAAATAATATTCCCTCTGACATTAATACTTACCTCATGAGGTTATCTAGAGGATAATGCTAGTAATATTGTCTTGTGTTTATATCATTCTTTTCTCAGAGAGCTTAAAGCATTTTATGCTCTTGTTTTAAGAAATTGAGAGTAAAGCTTCTTGTGAGAAATGAAAATATTCATTTTGGGGATATGAACTTCAACCATGAGAGCCTGAATTTTACACCTTGTAAGAGAATATATGGTACATGATGATCCAGTGGACCAAAGAAAATTTTTATTCACTATAAAGCCTATCTTTCTTCCTTGTTTTAAGAAATTGAGGAAATAGTGTGTCTGTATACATGGGTAGGAGATTACACATGTGCCATTATAGTGGACGTGTATGCTACATCCAGATCATGGAAAAACAGAACATCATTGATAACTTTCTTTTGGACTTTGATTATGGCAGAAAGCTACCTGGAAACTCTTAGCCCTGAAGCTTAGAACCCTGCTAGAAGATTTCAGAAGTAAAAGGTAGAAATATGAAAGTGTTCCCTGTGTTCATCTCAGCTCAATCCAGTTGGTATTTCTTGAGTGTATGTATACATACATGATTTTAACTGATGTCAGGAGTGAAAGAGATATAACATATACACAAAGTTAAACTGGTTTCTTCAAGGAGAGGGAATGAGATTATAAGTAGATAGAGGCAGCAGTACTGGGAAGAGTTAGAAATGCACAATAGGATTTCAGGTATTTAAAGAGGGAAAAGATCACATGTAGCTGAGTAATCTCAAACATTTACTGTCTGTGTAGCAATCTGTTCAGTGGAGTGGCTAGTCCCTGCCCTGGAGATTCAGTGGGGAAGATGTGCAGATAGACATTGTACCACATCCTAGTCATGCCATGATCAGAGCACTTAATCCTGCCTGGGAACTTAAAGAAGTCTTCTTGGAGGACAAGCTTTCTTTTAAAGTCTGTAAAGTTGTAAAGAACATGGGAAAGGAATTCCAGACTGTAAGATTAGAATGTTCAGAGGCCCACTGTGTTTAGTCTTCTTTCAACAGAAAATGGCAAATTATAGAGTTTGGTATTATTATACCCTAAAGTTTAATTAAAAAACAAGGCTTAAGCTAAAGGGTGTGTCTTACTGTCTTGTTAAGTACTATTGCTGAGTACTATTATTAAGTTTGGATCAATACATACTTTCTGGGGACAAAGAAAATGAATGAATGTTCTGTTGGGTTTATGTTCTCATGGAACATCAAAGTACTTAAAACTTGAAGAGAATCTGGTCTTCCAATACAGATTTAGAAGTCATCCCATACCCATGGTGTGGTGTTTAAAATCAAAAGTAAATGAAATTGCACAAGTAGAATCCATGAAGGAAGTCTGAAATGGAAAAAACAACAGAGATATAAAAAATGAAGGAGGTTTTCATAATATGTGTCCATCAGATGGGGCATTATGTGATTCACTGGTAGGCTCATTAGAGAGGTTTGTGATATTGTGATATTGTCAGAATAAGACTGTGTCAAGCCATTAATAAATGGGAAGAGTGGAAGAGTTGAAATAATAAGCATAGGCGTTTCATTCAAGTTACTTAGCTTAGAAGACAAGGAGAGGTGGTTCCTAGGGAGAAACCCTGGTTCAAGAAGAGGAAAAAAAATATTTTAATATGAGAGATTTAGCCTTCAGGCTTGTGGTCCAAGTTTGAAAATTTAGGAAATAAAAGGGAGAATTGATGGAACAAGATCCTAGAAAAAGTAAGAAAATTGGGGCCATATATGGCAGCCAAAGTCTTGAGCCAGCAAAAGGATACCTCATCTACTGAACTGAGGGGGAAAAAATGCAAGGATTAAATCCAGAGATATCTCGGAAGGCAAAGGGAAGGAAAGGAGATTGAAATTATATATATATATAACGGTTTCATTGAAATACAAGATGATGTCATATACTGAGAGGGATGTGGCTTTTGTTGGGATCTTGAACATGATGACAGTTTGGAAATGTTGCTAAGTCAGAGCTAACTAGGCAAGAATGAGTAAGACATTGTGCAGAGTTGATGACCTACTTGGGGTTGATTGATGACTGCAAATTTATTGTGCACTATCTGAAAGGTAATTTTCTCCATCTGGGCTTAATATCTGTACCTTAGAAATATAGAAAGTATATAAATTAAATTGATCCTGTATTAAGATTTTATTAAGTAAAACAAAAGAAAGTGGTCCATTTAGAAAATGATCATTAGATGTTCTGTATGTGGATATGAATTGGGAGGGAGAGAGAGTTTGTTTGTAAGAGTGATATAGGTAAAGTCAGACGGTGGGTGGGCCTTGAAGGACTTTTTATCATTTTTAACGAACATTATCCTCTATAGCCAGCCAATGAAAAAATTTAAACAAAATGCAGTAAAACAAATTGTGAATGACATTGATGATGCACTCAAAGGGGAAAAAAAAACTAGACGTTTGATGGTGAGTTAGGAATTTTCTGTCATTCATATGAAGGAATAGGGTTTGGCAGTTGTCTTGCTGTGTGACTGAAGGTGGCAGGGTATGTTAATGAGAATTGACAGATTTTGGTCTCTAAGAGAACTTTGCTTCGAGAGTCAGTTAACTGAGATTACCACACAAGAAAAGAAATGGATTTGGAGAAGGATAAAAAATCCTCTTTTTTGTGCATGTTGATATGAAGTGTCTATTAAAAACCATGTAAAAATATAGGTCTGGGAATCAAGAACCAAGAGATGTAAATAAAAATATACTAGCATCCCTTGATCTTTCTGAATGTCATTTTCAAAATAGCCACTTTTCCCATCAGTATCTGTCCTGTGACTACATCTTGAGCTAAGTGCTTGAGTGTGGCGACAGAGTCCTGGGTAGCCCATAGCATTAGGCCAGGTACCTATAGAACCAGAGGAAGGATTGTCAAGTGTATCCACTGACTATCTGTGAAGAACAGTTCTTTCTCTGCAACCTTCTTCCCATAAAAAGAGATCTGAGCAGCTTCCTAACATGAGTGAGTGAATGAATGAGTGAATGAATGAATGAATGATCACATTGTTACCTTTGGATTTATGTCATTTTAAAAACCCACCTGTACTTGTGTGTGTGTGGGTGTGTGGAGGGTGGATCTTATACTGATAGAATTATACAGATTTAGTTCCTGACAAAGTGTGTGTTTTCTAGAGGAAAAATATGCGTTAAGCATATAATTGGCACACTAACAAGTTTATTAAACAAGTGGATAAAATGATTAGATATAGGCAGTATTGTCTGGTTAAGCAGTACATGTATCAGTATAAAAATTGCTAATGAGAGGGACATGGTTCTGTTAAGGAGCATGACAATTTTGTATAGACCTAAAAAGGTATAGACAAATATGTAAGGCATGGGAAAAGTCATTATTCAAACAGTGTTTTCATGGCCTTATTAGATTTGATAAGGGCTGGGAAGACAACTACTCTTTGCTTTTCCTAAGATTGAAATAAACTTGACCCATTGGAGTACCTTAGTCCTTTTCATTTACCAAATTGACTTAGATTTCAGGGATTTTCATGTGGAAGACTAATGCCATGGTAGGATTACCAGACTGTAAATTTATCAGGAAGTCTGATGATATCATAAACTGTGAGAAGCCAATGTCCTGCAGCACCATCAGAAAACTCCCAGTTTGATTTAGTGCTGGTAATCCATTTTATTCCTCTCCATTAGTTATTACAATAATAACAGATTGGCAACAGAGCCCCATTTTCTGCTTCTAGTGCTGTATGCTGCTGGGCACAGCTGCTCCCAATCACTCTTTCCAGTGTAAATAATGGTTCATGTTTCTACGAGCTGTCGCGAGATCTTTCTGTGCTTGTGAAATAAGCCCATGTCACCACCATATTGGGGAAGATTGAAGGCATGGGTGAAGCCAAAGAACTGCATAAGAAAGCTAGGGCTCCCTCTCTACCCCACAGATATGCTTTTGCTCTTAAGGACATTTAGATTGGGTGTTAATGACGTAAATTTCTGTAATTGTGAGGCAAAAAATTTTCTTGTATCTTTCTAATGTAGGCAGGTTTTCTTCTTTGAAACTTTTTTTTTTTAAGTTAAAGGTAAATAATGAACTTCTTGTTACAAGGCAGTAAACACTTTAGCAGAGAGCATCTTTTGATCTTCATGTAATAAAAATTGACAGTAAGAAACAGTCCAGAGAATTTGGGGCAAGAACCATTAAAAGTTTCCCTTTTATATATTCACAAAATTAGGTTTAGAGCTATACAGTAAAGGATGGAATGGCAATTACTAAGGAAGATAAGTGTATAAAAAGACCACCTGAATGATAAAAGCTGAAGTTTAGATTCCAAAATCTGATTCTGTGAGAAATTAGAAATATCATGTAGTTATAGTCTACAGGAAATGAAAAAGATGTCTCTCTATCCTCCCCCAACCTGTGATTGCACCAGGAACTAGTGGATTTGTTAAACACTTTAAATACTGGTTACTAAGAGGTTAATGTATTATTTTGGGGGGTATGTGCAAAGGTATGCAATTTCAAAAATTAGCCTGTTTTAGTACCTAAATCCTATCTCAATATGCATGTTAATTTAGGCTTCTTCAGATCAATTCATATAAAATAAATCTAAATTTTACAGATTATTTTGTTTGTTTTGACATTTTAAAATTGCATTGCCACTCTAGTTTTTATTCATAGACATCCATGTCTGGAACATCAGTTTTTATAGAATTTGTACTTAGATCCTATAGGTAAGTAATGGAATGAAAATTGAAACCTCTCGATGGTAAGGGAAGTAATGAACAAAGTTGACAGAGCTATTGCCTTATACTTATAGTCATGTTTAAGGGCACTGCTTTCTATAGTTTGGGTAGCATTGAAGGACACAGAAATTTGGAGTACAGACATGTTATCAGATATTCTGTCTATTCCTAGACCTAGTGTTTGTAGTCTGGAGTGGGAGTAAGAGGAAGACTTTTTCTATAGTTTTAACTGATAATATATTATCAATAACTAAGTTACAAAAAATCGTGCGTAGTTTTCAATTTTACTTTATCCCATAGTTTCTTATAGTCTGCAGTTCCAAATAGCCAACTAAATTCCTCTGTGATAAAAGGAAATCTGAGACTATGTACCATATTTCTTCCAAGCTTTAAGACCAAGATTCTATGAATTTTTTTCAGAGACAGACTGAGGGTCTATGCTCCATCTTAATTGCCTTTTAATTTAAGGTTAAACTCCATCTAATTCCTTGTAGATATTGGACAATATGAATATTTCCATTGGATAATATGGAGAGAACAATTTATCATTGGAGGACTTGCCATTTTTATCTTAACTGAGATGGGTGCCAGTATATACATTTTGTACTTTCAAGTACAGGTTGATTTATTATGGTGTGGACCTGCAGTTTTTAGAGGGGTTCCTAAAACTTTTTTTTAGCCTGGAGTTTCTTAGTAATTTTAGTAAGCCTCCCTATGCCTCCCCCACTCCTTTTTTTCTAACCATTTTGTCAGTAAAACTATCATTGTCAGGTCGTACAAGTTAGAAAACTATAATAAAAACCCAAATTTGGAAAGAAAGATTCTTCTATTTTTTTATAACAATAAAAAGTTAATTTAATTTTATTCAACTAAAGATCTTAATTTTAGCCTGTAGGAAGCAAGGGAAACTAATAATGAAGGGGTGCATTTGGAGTGTAGACATGTTATCAGATATTTAGTCTATTTCTTGCAAGCTCATGGACAATGTGCATGTCAGTTCTCTTTCCTACCTCTGGATGTGGGCTCTGGACTCTGCCACACCTGGGTGGATTCAGCTCCATCACTTCCTAATACTTTTGAACTTGTAAAACCAGGAAATGCTATCATCCTCACAGATTTTTTAAGAGAAGTTTATGAGATAAGATAAATAATATTGAGTTTCTGTTAATGTTCCAGGAACTCTGCTGAGTGTCTTAAATGATCTCAATTAAGTGAGTGAAGTACTTGACATAACAGGAGCTCAACTGTCCTGCATCTTCACTTCCCACCCCAAATTTACCAAATCCCTTAGGTGAAAGGGACTTCTCTTATTTGTTCATGCATTACCTGACTCATTCATTTGTGCATTTAACAAAACACATAATGAATCCCTTCTAGTTCTAGGAACCTTTCTAAATACTAGAGATTTAGCAGGGAAAGACCAAGAGAGATGAATTTCCTACCTTCATACATTCCAGTGCATAGGACTAACAGGCAAATAAATAAATTCCATAATATTTCTTATAAAAATGATAGTAATTTGTTAAGGAAAAACAATCGAAAGCGACCACAGTACTGATAATTATGAAAGAAGGGAAAGTTCCGTTTTAGATAAGGTAGTCTAAAAAAGAGACATTTCAGCAGTCTTGAGTGCACTCTTGTCGAAATCATGCCAAAAGTAACATTCCTGTAATGTGGAAGTCAAATGTGCACTGTGATGTAGGAAGAATTTTTTATCCCTTCAGCAGTAGACCAGTGCCATTAGAACACACAGCCCACTTTAGTGGGGGAAACAAGTTCACAAATATCTACATAAACCTGGATTTATGTAGTACTCTGATAAAAGAGAAACAGAGTACTTAAAACTTGGCATTTAAATTGAGCCTTAAAGGATCTAAAGATTTGTTGAATATTGGAGAAGGAATTCTGAGCAGTTACTAGGAAGTTGGAAAGCAAAGACCATGTCTTAGAAGTGATGAGAAATCTACTTTAGATAAATCAGTAAGAGCAGTAAAGGTAACTAACTCATTCTCACAGTATACCTTACAGTTGCTTTTAGAGATCTTTGGATTGGATTTATGGGCTACTCAGAGCAAGTTTGCCTAAAAGAATTGAGGACCATAGTCAAATTGCATGGATTTGAAACCTGAATCTACCAATATACCTGTGTGAATTAGAACAAGTTCCCTGACTTCTCTGCATTTCATCCTGTGCAGCCATATCTGAATCTATTGCAACAAATGTCTTGAAATTCAGAATTTTTGAATTTTTAGAAGCATAATATTGTTTAGTATATTACATATTTAGATAACCGCCACAATGGGATCTGAGAAGTGCTTCCTAATGAAGTCATTTGTTTTCCACAGAAGGCAAAAAAGAATTATTTTTAAAAGATTTTATTTATCTATGCATAAAGAAATGGTGTACAGGCCAGAGGTTCAGGGATTCAACAGAAATGGAGCAGAACAGGCAGATTGACAAAGTACACTGCTGAGGGGAGCAGCAGGCAAGACAGGAGAGGTCTGTTGCGCCATGTGGGTCACCTGCAGGGCTGGGATCAAACTTCCACTGAAGCTGCCACAGTTTAGCTTAATTTCACAGTGCAGTGCTCCAACCTGCTGGCCACCATGGAGGGCCAGGCAATAAGGAAATTTATAATAAGCAAAATAAAAATGATGCATAGTTTTATATGCTTTCAGTTCAAATTTCACTCAAATGAGTTTGATACAAATTTATCAAAATACACTACTGGCTTTGAGTATGCTATAGATTTCATAATTTTGGATAAAGGGCTTGGGACCAAAACTAGTACTGTTCTTGTAAAATTGTTGTGATAAGCAAATGTGACTGTATCTTAAAGGTTTGCACCTTTTCTGACACTTAGTGTTTCTTGTTATTCTTTTTACATTGTTAGTTACAAATCACAGGAGAGAGTGAATGACATGCCCAAGATGTCTAACTAGTCAGCAGTAGACCAGGGTGAGAGCTTCCCAGACTACTGCTTCTTAGACCATGCTAGATTGGGGCCAGGTAGTTGAAACCATTTAAGAATGGCACTAGGCATTTGAGACCTTTCCAGCCAACATATAATATAGGTATGGAATGTGGTGAAATAATGAACATTAAGAGTATAGTGCTTGCTAATATGATAAAGAGACTAGGATAAAAGGAAGACAACCTATGATTTGGGGCTCAAATGAGCTCTCATATATGTGTTACATACTCTTTGCACTGTCAAAGCACTGTACAGTGCATTGTGTCATGAGCCCCACAGGCGCCCTGTGGAAGCTTTTGGTTTTTTGACACCTAACACTAGTTCTTTCAACTGTGCTGCTCTCCCCCTAACTTTGTTCTAGCCACTTGGCAAACTCCAACATGAAGCTTGACTATCATCTCTTCAGTGACACCTTCCTGAAGTGATTTAGGAAGAGGCAAACCTGTTCCTCCCTGCCTGTGTTTGTCAAAGCATCGGCATATTGCTGTAGCTCCTCATCTGTTCACTCTCTATCTCCAGCCATTCTCATCCATATTGTCAGCACCCAAAATGATATAGTCAGCATTTAATACAAATTTAATGAATCTAAATCTCCATTTCACAAGTGGAAAGTTGATTCAGAGTGTTTCAATAACTTATCCAACATAGTGCAGTTCATTGGAATTGGAGTTTGAACTACTGCCTGATTCCAAAGTCTATATCATTTCTTCATCTTTACCTAAAGGAACTAAAAACTGTAAAAATGTTTTTTTTTTTTTCACATATGTACAGCTGTAAATACTAGTAAAGACACATGACAGGACATTAGAAAGCCAAGCATAATAATTTTTGCATCATACTTTTTGTTCTTTTAGTAATTTATAAATATGCATAGAGGTTTCCCCTTTGTGATGTTGTTAAATAGTCTCATTGTTCATATGAATCTAATATAATCACTGGTTTAAAACAATATAGAGAAATTGAAGGAAGTTGGTAAAAATCACCCAAGATCCACTTTCTAGAAGTAACCTCCAATAAGATGTTAAGGAACTCCATTTTAGATATTTCTCCACATCATAGACCATGTTTATTTCCTAAGTGGGATACAGTGGTACTTTTGAAATAAAAGAGAGGGAGATTTTCACCTTCACCTAACACCTCACCTTCTAACTTGCAATATGCTTTACTTATTTACTATATTATTTATTTTCTATCTCTCCCAAGGATTTATCCCTTTTGTTCACTGACATATCCCTTTTGTTCCTGTACTTGTTGTTCATCATGCACCTGAGGAAGTATACCAGATATCTATAGCAGTGCCCCCATCTTTCATTAGATATTTGCTGAGTGAATGAAAATATTAGGAGAAAAAAGAGTCCGAGTATGGAGTTTAGTGGTGAGTGTTCAGGCCAATGGTATTTAAGAACATTAAATTTTCTGTGTTTCATTTTGGTATGACTTAATAATGCTTGTAAATTAATCTTTTATTAATTAATCTTGTAATTAATCTTTACAATTAACTTTTAATTGTAAAGATTAATTCCCTATGAAAACATGTGGAAATTGGTGGTGGTGGGGGAACGCCTGAGTATTTTAATGTAGATTTTTCATTTCTTTGGTGTATCATGATTGCTTTTGGTGGTCATGCTTATAATTTCACATCCACCAATGTAACCTGGGACTGTGCATTTGTGAATGAGTGCAAACTTTCATTCAGGGATTTCAAAAAAGATTTTTGAAAATAATAATAATGAACAGCTATGTGCCAGAGACATTTTACGGGGTGAAGTGGGGAAGGGGATCAAAAATGGGGGGGAGGGAGTGCACAGGACTATGGTGATGACACATGGGTGAATTGGTGATGGGAAGTCCATGGGGATTACAACTGAGATGGAAAAAGGCACAAAATGATGTAAAAATAAACTATTATAATTTTTAAATTAAAATTTAAAAAAAAAACTTGAAACAAAAAGCTTAAAACTTCAGCAATATTTGAAGCATACTTTATATTCCCATTGCCTTCATAATTTTATTTATGTTCAACAATGTAACCTTGAAAATTATACATTAATAAACTTCATAAATAACAACAAAAAAAAGATTTTTTAATCATTGGAATGTTTAATCCTGTAAGTAACCAGCTCACCATTCATTTCTGTAACTGTTACTGCCACTTGCAGTATTTCATAGAATACTTCATTTCATAGAATCCTCATTTCTGAAAAAATGTGCTTATAAATTTTGTGATGACAATTGAACAGTCCTTCCTATAAAATGGTAATTAATGCAGCAGTAAAAATAAATAAATCCATGTAATCTGGGCTTACAGCTGAAGGCAGCTGTGTTGAGTATTTTTTTAGTCTCTCACATCAAAGTAACACATACAGTGTTGTTTTAGAATGTATAGGTCTCATGTCTTTGAAGTACCCATATATTAGCTGTGCTTTTTGTACCCACTCTACAAGTGTGAGGAAAGTTACTGTTATGGGTCTGTCAATAATGATAAACATAATAATGTACATATCAAAATGCCTTTTCATTTTTTTGATGTATGCATTCAAGCACTGGGGTGTAAGCCAGAGGTGTGGGTAGTAAGAGGATTCACCAGAAACAGTGGAGAGCAGAGCAGGCAGATTGACTGAAACAAAATACTAAGGGGGAAGCACCAGATGAGACAGGAGATGTCTACTGTGCTCTTTAGTCAGCTCCCTGGCCTGGGATCAAACTCAGGCTACAGTGGCTGGCAATAGTTTTATAGTGCTGAGACTTCAACACCTGCACCACCCGGGAGGGCCCTCAAAATGCCTTTCTTTTTTTCTTAAAAAAAGAAAGGTTTTCGGGCCCTCCCAGGTGGCACAGCGGGTTAAAGCACAGCACTGAGAAGCTAAAGCCACTTCCACATGAGTTTGATTCCCACCTGCCCCGGTGGTGACCACATGGCATGGCAGACCTCTCCTGACCCGCCCACTGCTCCCCTCAGCAGTGTACTTCGTCAATCTCTCTGTTCTGCTCCCCACTCTGTCTATGGTGAAGCCTCTCGCCGCCCCTGAGCCTCTGTCCTGTGCCCCAGTTCTGTATGCACAAATAAATAAATCTTTTAAAAAAAAAAAAAAAGAGAAAGATTTTCAAAGCCTTTTTATAGCCATTATCTCATTTGCCTGCAGTGCCTTTTAAAAAGAATTTGTCAAGGATATTGTTCTCTAACTTCTCTGAATTATTTAAGAACCCAAGAAAGATAACTCTAGCATTGATATAGAGAAATTGAAGCATCATATTGTTCATCTAGAATCTCTGATCCTGATTATTCAGACCAATACCCCATGTGACTCTACAGTATTTACTGAGAAAAGTAAAACCAGAAGATGAAAACAAAGGAGAATAAACCACCTAATGGAATCATTTCAGGTCAAAAAGAAGAGGATCATGGATATGATCTTGAAAAGAGGTTGGAGGAAGACTAGAAGAGGGAAAAATCCTATACTAAATCTTATACTAAGTATACTTTCCTTTACTTTGATTTATTGGTTAACTCTTAACTTCTGTGATATATCAAAAGGAGATTAAAACATTGAAAGGGAACATATATGTGTATCTATATACATATGTGTGTGTATCTGTGTTCAAGCATAAAGCACAAAGTAAAATTAAGTCCTACCAAATGCTCAGGTAGGATATAATTGATCCATATTTCTGGAAGTACATCACAAATTGGCTGAAGCAGATTTTAAGTGAAATTGGAATGTGATTGTTTGGGAGCCAAAAATACATTCTTTGAGTATAATTTTACTAGTAGCAATTCATTTATTTATTATGTAGGGTGGCCTGTCAAACCAAATTAAAGGTTATATTTTGTCTTTTCCACAAGTAATCTAGAGCCAAGAATGAAAACCACATAATATATTTTTAGGATTAAACCATTTATTACTGATAGATAATGGCAGAGCAGAAACAGAAGGCACCAGTTAGTCTGCATTAGCTCATGGCCCTGAATAACTTTTTTGTGAACTCTAAAGATTTGTGAAATTCTATTACATTAACTTACTGATAAATCTCTGATGTGGTCAGTTGTCCTGTACTCCTGGTCACTTCAAATCATTTTGCACACTGCCAAGGAGCTTCTCAAAGGATAACTGCCAAGAATCTCCCTCTTTGGTTACATTAGAAAAAATGTTTACCTTTGCCAAACAAATGAAGCCTCTCTCTAGTTAACCATGTTAACCACTATGGGGGAGGCATCCCATAATGTTGAAAGGAAAGAGTTGTGTTATAGAGGAAAAACAACCTATTTTTATTCAGTATCTTGCCTGATTGAAAAAGCTAAGTAAGTATATGATAAAATTAAGAATCCCAGGCCCTCCCTGATGGCACAGCGGGTTAAAGCACTGCACTAAGAAGCTTAAGCCACTTCTGCATGAGTTCGATCCCTGCCTGCCCCGGAAGAAATCCACATGGCGTGGCAGACCTCTACTGACCCGCCCGCTGCTCCCCTCAGCAGTGTACTTTGTCGATCTGCCTGTTCTGCTCCCCACTCTGTCCCTGGTGAATCCTCTCACCCTCCGCATCTCCGGCCTGTACCCCAATGCTGTATGAACAAATAGGAAAAAAAAAAATCCTATATACAGCTAGTATTTGTTGAAGACTTATTCTATGTTGCCAAATGCCATCCCACATTAAGTACAGAAAAAAATTTTAACTAGTCCATAATCCTGTGCACATATGAAAAGATGCATTTAGATCTGGGTGTCATATTTTAAAAGAAATATTAACAAATGAGCACAGTGATAAGGAATTTGGACAACCGGAATCCCAGTGCTAAATCAACTGAGGACATTGTTCTTAGAAGAAAATATTTAGTAGAATAAGATAACTCTTGTTATTTGTAAGGGTCTTACCATGAGGAAGACATAGCTGTGAGGATGTAGGGTATGTGTAGTTAGGAATGATGTATCTAGTACATCTAGTTTTTTTGTTTTTTTTTTGCAAATATAAAAGACTACCAAAAGTAAAATTCAGTAAGACTTGGGCTAATTTGAGTAGAAAGAGGGCTGAGTGAAAAAAGAAATCATAGTTCATTAAAAATAAAGTTGAGAAATACTGCTTTTGAACTTTTAAGAGCTCCAAAAATGGAATTGGCTGTCTAATAAGATAATGTCTCAAGAAAATGAGATTGCTCAATCATGCTTTTAAAAACAGCTTGAAATTTCTCTTTAACTTTCGAGTTTCTCTTACAAGAAAGCTTTGCTTTAAAGGTCATTTTTAAAGTCCTACCAACATACTACAAAGCATACTGAAAGCTAAAACCTGTAATACAGAGACTACATTTGTATCCCACTGCTCTGATGGGTTTAGGACCTCAAGAAGTACAATTTGTTCATGAGCCAAAGTCAACAGTAAGAAATGTACACACAAATAAATTAATTGCTATAAGATATTAAAATTTCCTTTGTTGTATCTTTCACTTTTATGAGGATAAAATGTAGACAGTTGAAATCATTTTTATTTTAATAAGAACCACATGTCACAAATGTATTGAAGTTATATAGTATGTATAGATAGCTTACATCAATAGGATGCTTGATAGATGATACTCATGATTCTGTATGTAAATCGAATATGATGTGACTGGAGGTCAGGTAGTCTTTCATAAAACTTGCTCCATTAAATATACAGTCCTGCATTCCTGGCTATAAGATATATCATTACAGAATAGAAAATAATGGTATTGAGCCCTTTAAGAAAATTGAAATAGGGCATCACTGGCATAGATTTTTTTTTTTAAGATTTATTTATTTATGCTTACAGAACTGAGGTACAGGCCAGAGGTGTGGTAGGTGAGAAGATTCACCAGAGACAGAGAGGGGAACAGAACCGGCAGATCCACTAAAGTACACTGCTGATGGGAGTAGTGGTTTGGTCAAGAGAGGTCTGCTATGCCATGTGGGTTATCTCCCTGGCTGGGGATTGAACTCATGCTGCAGTGGCTTCTGAGAGCTTCATGGTGCTGTGTTTTAACCAATTGCACCACCAGGGAGAGCATAGATTATTTTTAACAACACAGTTTGAGAAATACTGGTAAAGGTTTTACCTTGCTAAAAGTTCCTAGTGAAAAAAATACAAACATGAGTTTTAGGACCTACTTGAGTGAACTTGATTGGCATATTTATATCTTTTAATTAGGAGAACTGAGAGGATGGTTTGTCAGAGGATTCACATCACTAATTGCAGATGGGCAGGTTGGTGGAGTGGAGATGGAGGTGTAGTGAGAGAGAGAATGAAGGCGGGGAGAGAGAATATGAAGTGGCAATGGTATGGGCTCAAGAACTAAAGTAGATGCAGCTGAATCTTTATATCTCTAGCTCAACAGAGGACACTTTTGGTATCCAGGGGATATTTAGCAGTAATATTGTTTTTTGTTTTTTATTTTTTATTTTTTTTAAGTGAGGTAACATGGGGTATCCCCATGAGGTATTATTACCATAGTGCACCTAACGCCAGCTCACCCATATAGATGATTGTGCTTCCTTTCCTCTTTGTTCTTTCCCTTCTCCCATCCCCCTAAATCATGGGCTAGTTTTTAAGCTTTTTTTTTTTTTTTTTTTAAGATTTATTTATTTGTGCATACAGATTTGGGGTACAGGCCAGAGGCTCAGGGGCAGTGAGAGGCCTCACCAGAGACAGAGTGGGGAGCAGAACAGGCAGATCTACGAAGTACACTGCTGAGGGGAGCAACGGGCGGGTCAGGAGAGGTCTGCCACGCCATGTGGTCACCTCCGGGGCAGGCGGGAATCGAACTCATGTAGAAGTGGCTTCAGCTTCTTGGTGCTGTGCTTTAACCCGCTGCACCACCAGGAAGGGCCTTACGTTTGTTTTTATCTATTAGTTATTTTATACTCCACATGTTAGTGGTACCATCCAGTATTTATCTTTCTCCTGGAGTAAATTTTGGTCATCACAACTAGGATTGGGTGGTAGTGTGGCATATGATAAGAGATGTCTTACCAGATGTCTGATAGAGACCCAAAATATTGCTAAACATAGTACAGTGCACAGGGGCACAGAGCAGCGAAGAAAGAGAAGTATTCAATCTAAATTGTTGTACCAAGGTTGAGAAGCCCTGATCTACAGAGGAGAACAGGAAAATATTGGGGGAATATGCAAAGAAATATTTAGGTGCAGGAGACTCAAAACACAGAAGTTCAGAAGTTGGAAAACCATGGCCTTAATTTTATTAAATTAGAAAGTCACATATCTGTAATAACACGAACTAAATTCAGAATCAGTTTAGCACTATCTTGAGGTTTTAATAATTTTCTTCCTGGTTGCATGTATGAAATGTATTTTGAAATTCCATCTTAAATTGCATGCATATGTCCAGTGAGCAAGTTAGCATAAATGCTTTTGTTGACATAAAAGTAACACTTTACCAAATAAACATTTTATTAATTTCCTTTGCAAACAATAATGCACATAGTTTTAAAACAGAGCTGCCAATCTCTCATCCTCTTGGTTTCTTAAAAGATTTCAAGGGTAGTATTCTTCTAGACCATTATTTCTATTTCTGCATAATAGCAATGTATTGTCAATCAAATCAAAGTAAAAAAAAAAAAGAGCTGACATACTAAAATGCATAGAAAAACTGTAATTTCATTATTTGTCAACATTGGCTTCCTAATAGCCTATGTTTGCTGTTGTCCTATTTCAACACCTTTTAAAATCTTTAGTAAATAAATCAAAACTAAAATAATTAACTTTTTTTTTTCATTTTAATCCAAGCTATACATTTTTTTTAGAAAGCTTGAAATTTCTCTTTAATATACCCACTTTCTTTGATAAGGAAAGCTTTGTTCTGAAGCCCTACAATATATTTGGGTTCCATTGTGGCTAGCAGCTAGATAGTACAAACAGACAAACAATTAACTGTTTCTATGTGCTTCCTCTAAAAAGGAAAAGAGGAATTGCCTGGCTTAGTCTTTAATTTTGACATAATTACCTACTATGATTCTTTAGCACCCACTATTCTCCCAGTTGTACTTGGGACCAGCTCCTATATTTTGTAATTTGTACCTTGGTTGTAAATCTGACAGATGCTTTCATTCTCCTGGATGTTACCTTGGTTTCTATTAAGACCTTTTTTAGAATATCAAGTATTTAGAAACTTTCTGTTTTCCAAATTCCTGTACAGAATTGTTAGAAATGTAGTATGTTTATTCCTTTAGAGCAGGTATATTTTTCTCATGGATGACAAAGGAACAGTTAGAGGTGATTGATTTTCTCAACAAGTTGTTCCATCTAACAATTGGAGTGAATGATCTTAACATTTATTTAGTGGTTACTATTGTACTCTTTTTGGAGGTAAGGAAACTGTCAATTTAAGTGAGACTTAGGATTCTGAAGCTCACAGAGTACCAAGTGAATTTCCAGAAATTAACAGCCACATTTTGTGATTCCTGCCTTGCACACCAATCAGGGTTCAGCTCTGCTTTTGCAAGGACTCTTGGCTATATGTCCAGGACTCTAGATAGAGTGGGGGTAGAAGGAATGCCAGAGAGGAGAAGTGGGAAAATTCTCCGGACAGACAGACCATCTCTTCTATCTAATAAACCATTTGCCATTCTTTTCAACACTTGGCCACCTTTCCCCATTTTACCTCAACTCTCTCAATGCCATCCTGCAGTCCAAGCTATCACCTGTTGTCTTTAGTCCTTTTGTTCCTGCATTTCACTGCTCTTGCAAGCTACTCTGCTTTTAAAGTGAAACTTATTTAAATTTAGTATGACATTCAAAGTCATTTTTAAACAATACTCATAAATTTCACAAGTAATGTGTTAATATTAAAAGTTAGGCTTTGATGTGATAAAAAGGAATGTGGAAATAAGAAGCATTTACTTATTCACACTGGTTTTTTACTAAAAGACTTTAGTTAATGTTAAGACTATGTCAGGTGGGTAACAAAACTACAGTAGTTCTTGCCTCAGTTGTAAAATAATTTGCGCTTGCTTATTAGTGGAAGAGTGAATTATACCCAACAAGAATAATAAAAAATTTTATTTCTGAATGTAACTCAAGAAAACCGATGACTAAAATCCTATGAAATAACTTTTCCTTGCAATTCTTTATATGCATTTGTGTTTGTGGCTAGAGGTAGAAAAACAGTGAATTCAGTTTTTGGAGTAACTATTATATATCAGATACTGCTTTAAGCCCTAGAATACAGTGATGAACAAAAGCAAAAATGTCAGCCCTGGTACTGGTAACATTTCCCTTGGGAGATAGGAGAGGTAGTCAAGAGAATAGAGAAAGTTAAGTCAAAGAGATCTTGTTTCTAGATCAGGAACCAGAGCTAAACCAGCAACCAGAGCTAAACCATAGCAAATTACAGAACTTAAATTGACCCATTTCCCACCCACGCCTCAACCCTTCAGAATTAAACTGAGAGCCTATTACCATCACACATGATAGGTCAACAGAGAAAATAAGCTTTTAGTTGAATGTTTAACCGCCCGGTCCCAATCACATCCCCTCTCAATCTGAAAAAATAAACAGATTTTTATTGAATATCTATTATGTGCTCTGACAGGTTTTCATACTTGACTACAATTAGAATTACTGAGAGTCTTAAAAAAAAAAAAACCAGTGTTCATACTCCTTAAAACCAGTTAAATCAGAATCTCAAGGGTGATATCCTGACATACAGCCATAGTTGAATAACCATTTCCCATTGGATACCTTTATAGTGAGTTGTAGGTGTTTGGTGGGGGGGGGGGGGGGGAAGAGGGCTAAAGTGGGAAAGGTGTAAGGAAAATTCACCCATGTTTATAAAAGACAGGGCCTTTCTGGAATTGGAATTTCATAGAAGGGGCTGGGGGAAGGTGGAGGGCAAATAATTTCCCTTCATATTTTTGTCCAACAAATAGTCATTGACTCCTTTTATGTACAGAGGGCTGTTGGCAGAAAGTGTATATAAAGTATGCCCCTTCCCTTTAGGCTCTTAAATTGTAGTTAGAAATAAAAGGCAGAGAGTCCTGAAAAATTGGAAATATATGAGTACTCAAGAAATAGCACAGGAATGGCAAGAGATATGCATTATCGGGTCTATGAATTCCCATAAGGGTAAAGGACATTTGAGAGTCAGGAGTTTTTCTAATGAAAAAACAAGACAATTATTCATCCCCACATTAGCTCTGAAAAAACCCAGTTAATCTGTCAGTTTTGTAGCAGAAAATTCCGATTCATTTGTAGACAAGCAATTCATGTTTTACTTAAAGAGAAGGTGTTCACATTAGAACTAAGCATGTTTGGGCCCTCCCAAACATGCAGGTTAAAGTGCAGCACTAAGAAGATAAAGTCACTTCAGCATGAGTTTGATCCCCACCCTGGAGGTGACCCACATGGTGTGGCAGACCTCTCCTGACCCACCCGCTGCTCCCCTCAGCAGTGTACTTTGTCAGTCAGCCTGTTCTGTTCCCTGCTCTGTGTCTGGTGAATCCTCTCACCACCCCTGCACCTCTGGCCTGTACCCCAGTTCTGTATGCATAAATAAATAAATCTTTAAAAAAAGAAAAAAAGAACTAAGCATGACTGTTTCAAATTACTTATCTACCTATTTGTGAATGGTGATAAATATCTGCCAGTGCAAACATTTCTCCAAAAGTTTAGAATAGTCAATAAATGTCCCCAGTGATATTTTTAGGACTTTATAAAGAATATAGGTAATAACAACAATGATAAAAATATTGAGGAATATAGTCCTTGTTTGAAGAAATACTCTCGCTATTGAAAATAGATGAAGTGATTTCACTTGTTATTTAACCCTTGCAAGTATTTTACTGCAAAAATGAAACATGCCCCCAATAAGCAACAAATCCAGATTTTGGTCTTCCATCTTCCAGATCCATTGTTCTAATGTCACAGTTGTTCTCTGTGACACTTTTTTAAAATTCCAGAACCCAAATCAACCGTAGTTCTTACAATAGTAGAGATAGCAGCAGGTTATGTCCCAGATATCAGCACATGCTGCAAATTAGGGTTTTCATTCTTACTGTTTCTGAGAGCTGGTTTCATAACACATTACTGGCTTTTACAATGATGAATATGCTGTCAATTTCCAAGCCTGTCTCACACTTTCTGAGCTCCAGCCATTATTTCCAGTTGAGTTCTTGCCAGTTCCTCCTAAATGCCCAAATGCAACTCATTATCTTCTCCTAAAGCAGCCCTTTCCTGTGTTAGTCTGTGATATAACAAGACCCCACCATTTTCCTGTCATCCTTGCTTAAAAAAAAAAAAAAAAAACTCTCTCTTTGGACCCCTCCCTAGCTGATTGATTGGTATGTGTATGTCCCCACCTATTTTCATAATCGTCTTAAGTCAGTTCAACAGTACATAAGTACATATAATGGAACAGGGCAGAATAATTTCTCCCACAATGATATTAAAAAATAGGATCTGAGCTAAGGATAATAATGAACACAAGAAAAGTGGATGAACTCAGAAGAGAAATGTTACACAAAACACATGCCATGAAGTTATATCCTGCTAGTTAATTGAACATCCTAAATTGCTCTGAATTCATCTTCACTAACAATTGCAATATCATAGCATCCCTATCTACCCTCTCTACCCCAGACTTACTGCTTACCTACTCTTCTGTTTACTTCCCAGGGTACTTCCAGAAAGTCAAATCAGATTCTATCATGTTATATATTTTTTTAAAGATTTATTTATTTATTCATACAGAACTGGGGTACAGGCCCGAGATGCAGAGGGTGAGAGGATTCACCAGAGACAGAGCTGGGAGCAGAACAGGGAGATTGAGGAAGTACACTGCTGAGGGGAGCAGCGGGCAGGCCAGGAGAGGTCTGCCACGCCATGTGGATCTCCTCCTGGGCAGGCGGGGATCGAACTCATGCGGAAGTGGCTTAAGCTTCTTAGTGCTGTGCTTTAACCCACTGTGCCACCAGGGAGGGCCCCTCATGTTATATTTTGCTTCAGATGAGAATCTTTCTGTAGCTCTCCATTGCCTTTGGGACAATGTTGAAACACACACCCTTAGGTAAACACTACCAAAGGGTTTCTAGCATTCAGCTTAAATATCACACCTCTGAAGCCTTTCTGGCAACTGTAAACACTTTTCGTAGGTGTATATCTATCCTTTGCACATAGTTACTTGATTCTAATAAATAGTTGAATGTCTGCTTTATGTCATGAATTATATTTGCTATAGAGGATACAGAGTAAAATAATCATTGCTTTTTAAGGACCTCTATTTGAGAAAACATTTTAGAAAGTTATAGAACAGTGTGATAATTTCTTTGTTGTAGAAGATAATACAAGGTACAGAGATAACTAGGGGAAAGGAGCATTGTACCATCTCTAGCACATACCTATTGTGGTTATTACTTTTGCTTCTCTTCCACTGGTAAGGAAATCATATACATCCAATGCATCACAGTGAAAGTACAGAATAGGTGTGCAGTGTAGCTGTGTGTTGGATGAATGGATGGAAGGATGATGAAAGGAAACTACAGCTGCCTAAAATTATTTATCAGTGTATTAACAAACTTCACCAATCCTTGTTTCCCTTGTCATCTATTGCCAATTTTATTTAGAATGGGGTGATGAGAGTGTATGACCATGAGAAAATGTACATCCTTACACTAGGGAGACTAAACCCTTGCCTTTTTGTGATTTAGCTAATTTTGAATCTGTTAGCCTTTAGGGAGGAGCTCAGGGTGTAGCCTTTTCAGTCAGCCCTTTACTCAATACATGAAAGAAGTCTGTCACTTGATGGTTCATTTGTTTTACAGTTTGCCAGCCTGCTCAGGCAAAAGAATGCAATTTAAAGGTCTGTGTGTTTCTGTGCTCTCTTGCTCAGTGGTGAGGAGAGACACCCCAGGGCTTCATCATACCACCAACAATACATCCAGTTAATCTTACTAGATTATAACAAAAAAGCCCCAACACCATTCTAAAACTTCTTAGCTCAGCGTCATCCATAGTCTAATTTCCTCTGGTGACTAAAGGTCTTTGTTTACATTGATATAAAAGTGTCTAGACTCTAGAACAATGTTTCTTAGCCCTTGCTCTAAAAAAGAAAAGAAAGGAAGGAAGGAAGGAAGGAAAAGGATTCGTACTCCACTTCTAGAGATTTACTGTACTGCAAGGGAAGCCAAGCATCAGTATTTTTTTGAAAGTGCCCTGGTTGATTTTAATACGTAACCAGTATTTGAAAACATTGGCAGAGTCAAGACCAGAAAACTTTACCCTTAGCCTGGAATTCACTTCACAAGACTGACGCCTTTTTATCCTCGGGTCTCTACCCAAGAAAGGTCACATTCTTAGTAGGGCCTCCTCCATCACCTTGTTGCTCAGAATTTGAAAATAACTTGTGCGTTTATTTGTTTTTCTTATCGGCTGTCCTTCCTATTAGTTAGGAACTTCATATTTATTGACATCGACTGTTGAGTGAATGTTAGCTGTACATCTATATTTGTGTGACCACTGCTAAACTGGATCAATGGAAGGAAGAAGGAACTGGAATAGAATGCTAAAGCAAGCAGAAGTTTGAAGGCAAAATATTCTGAAATTACAAGAGTTATAGGGTGCCTTCAGTGCATCATTCTGTCAAGAAATAGTTCTAAATTGTAGTGCCAAAGATGGCATACACCATCCTTTTATTCACGAAGTAATATAAGCTTGTAAAAATTTCAAACAACTCTGCTGAAAGTGAAACATCTGCAGTAACCACTGTTTATTAATGTTTCAAGTTTTATCATTTAAAATATTTTGTAATGTGTACACACACAACATACAGGTTAGTTAAAAAGAGTCACTTTCAAAATTGTATTGCTTCTTAATTATGTTGCATATAAACATGTAGTTAAAATCTACAATTGCCCTGTGGCAAAGTACTTATAATTTGATTTCATGCAAATTACATGTTCATAAGATTACCCAGTTACTGAGTGATAGATTTTTGAAAGTGTTTTTAATCTTTTTTAAAGCCTTGTTTTTAATCACCGTATTTTATGCACAAACACATACGTTTCCTAAAAATAAATTCTTACTGTGTTCACTATAATGAGAGCTAGTTATTTTGGAAGTTAGCTCTTCCCCCAAAATTGAGGCTAAGATTTAAGTTGTTTCCAGTAATAATAAATTTGCTTGTACCTTTTCACTTTATCACAGTTTAGCTACTTGGACATGCAAGAGCAGGGATGAGCAAACTATGATGCAACTCTTCACCTGCTTTCACAAATAGTTTTATCATCACACAGCTCCGCCAAATCATTTCTATATTGGGTGTAGTTGTTTCTTTGCTATAATGGTAGAGGAGAATATTTGTAGCAAATAATTTTTTACAAATTTTATCTGATCCTTTAGGGGAAATGTTGGCTGACTCCTAGTTAATCAAAAGATTATACCAGAAGTAAATGATCCAAATAAACCTATGTCTACTGTATGAGAATGTGTTGATGATTCTGGGGCTTGACATTTCAAGCTAGAGTGGACTCTGTGTGTCTCATTGCTTTCATAAGAAGGAAGATACCAGAGTATTAGTAAGTGAAGAGGTGGGAAAAGAGTGGGGACGCGTGTTCTATCTAGCTGGGTCCCGTCTTCCTGTCGGGCAAGTCACATCTTCTCCCATTCTATTTGCTTCCCTCCCAAGGGGAAACAGTGCTTGTTACAGATATAGCCAGGCTTTCAGAATACCTGTAGGTTGGATCCTTTGAATTTAAACCAGTTTGCCCTGTCTTTACTGCCAAACTTCATAAATCATTTGGCTCAACAATTAAAGGGCTGGGTTTCTTGTTGAATGCTGCTCCAGGTGCAGTAGGGTGTCCCCCTCCTAGCCACTCAGCATGGATGGTCCTGGACCCCCCACAGTGCTGGCTGTGGGAAGCTCTACAAAGTATTTGTTTTTCATCTCTCCTAGACTGTTTTCCTCCAATCTCAAATTTTTTTTGCAGATGCCATTCTCTGGAAATTCATTCCCATATCTTCCTGTGATAGACCTCTGAGTGTTTGCATTGGCTGACTTTGGAGAGGTGTGGTGCCATGGGTGGGGGAAGCGTTATTGTGAAACAGACTCTCCAACAGACAACCAACCACCTCCTCTTTGCTTTTTTACTCTCTAACAAGTGTCTTCTTTCTGTGGAAATGGTACTAGCAATATCTCTTGGGTATATCATGTACAGACTAGCCCTGAGTTTGCTTTAGAGTTAGGGTTACAACATCTTGTTAAATTAGGAATTATTTGAAGGTTGCATGCCCTGTTTTCTCTCCCTCTTACCTTCCCCACCTTTATGGTTCAGTCTATTGCCCCTAGAATAAATAGCTGTTAGTACATTGTATCCTCTCATGAGCATTTGCTTTTAAACTTCTGTAATGTGATTCAAGTACCTTATAATCTCAGGTATGAACATTTGCATTTTGTAGAATCATTAGTTTCTAATTGCCATTTTTTCCCCTTATGTCCACACATTTATACACAGGTGCACACTCAGCTGTGAGAATGGAGGTAGCCAAAAATTTGAATGACCTATATGACTGAGAATAAATAAAGCTGATTTTGTACCTGATTTATACAAGTAATTGTTTATCTGCTCATTGTGTGGGTAAGGATAGATCCTAAAGATCAGTTAATTGTACAGCTGTATAAAGAACATATAAACCTGGAGTGACTTGTCTAAAATGATGAAGACTTGTCCTTTAAGCCTTTAGAGTAGATGACTTAATCTGTAGTTAACATTCCACCCGTAAGATCTCCCCTTTGGCAGCAGTCCTCTGCCCACCTGTGGCCATGCAGGTGCTTCTTTCCATCCATGCTCTCCCTCCGCAGGGCAGCAGCCTCCTGTCTGCCCGTGACCTGTACCATGCCAGGACTTCTCGGCACAGACCTCCCTCAGTGGAGGCTGCTCTCCTAAGACCGCCCGCCTGCCACCATGCAGGTCTCTCTCTGCAAACCTGTCCCTTTTGGAGCAGCTCTTCCTGCCTGCTTGTGCCTATGCAAGTGACTTTTCCTCTCCTGACTCTTTCTCATAAACTTACTCTTTAAATAAAAAAAAAAAAACTCCCCTTTAGAACATGATTTAAACAAAAGAACTATCAGAAACTTCAGTTTGGGTTCATATTGCTTTCTCTGATGTGCATGTGTGTGTTCTGAGACTCTGCTGTCTGAAAATCAGACATTCTTGTGGGGTTGCATCAGAGTTCAAGCAACATGATTGATGAAGAAAGGGCAGAGGAGGATGATGTAATGGCTCATGCAACATTTACCTGTGAATTATCTCGAGCTGTATTACTGCTCGGTGTCTGTGTGACTCATGTATGAGGCACTGCCACCCCTGTTATTCAGCGCTGTAGCCTCACACTTACCTCATCCTTTGTTTCTATCCTTTTCTTGCCAAATCTGATTGGAAGCACTTTTGTTTTAAACCCAAGTTTTGAGTCTATGAGTGGACTTTGTACCAGTGACTGTGTGGAGAAAAGAGAAGAATGTTAGAACGTTCAAATTAAATACTGATTTGATATAGTTACCTTGAATGTCTCTATCAACTGAATCTACTTGATATTTTTGTAGTACCTACTATGGAACGTGCACTGTCAGTGCAGATAGTCTTCTTCCTTATATGGCTGTTTTGTCTCAGCTTCAGTTCCATAAATTCATAGCAAGCAAACCTGTTGTGAGTGCTTACTTGTGTCAGTAATTGTGGCACTTGTTTTCACATGTAATTTTTTTTTGTATATCTCAAAGCAGTTACTATTTGTACCCATTCTAGAGGTGAGGATACCGACATGCTGCACTTAACTCATACATATCAGAATTGGGATTGTGATGCCAGTCTCGTGACACCAAGTGTAGTACTTTTTCTACTGCATGATAAATGACTTTGATTTATGCATTCAAAGAGTTTTTGCAAGAAATAAGGCCAGTTCTCTCAAGTTGATTTTCATACTTAATCCAATGTCTGCCTCAGTTCTTTATGTATCCTTGGAGTGTTAGAAATCATGACAATAACCATAAAATATAAACACATATATAAACATGCATATGTACGTGCATATGCACACATCAACTCAAGTTATATGGGGAAGACAGACGTATCATACAAATAGTAAATTTGCATGAATTCTATTTCACCTGCTTAGCAAATGAATATTAAAAAAGAAAGAACAGTAATTTACATTGTACAGTTGAGTTTATTAAGGTTATCTTCAATGTATCTATGCCCAGGAATAAACCTAAGAAAAAGGTTTTGTTTTGATTCTTTTCTTGGTCTGTATCCATTCTCATGTTCTCTCCTTGAATGAACATCTTGTCTTGCTCAGTGTGTTGTTTTATACAACAAAGCATCGTAATCACAACTCAGCTATTCTCTTTCTCTCAGTCATTTTTTTTTTTTAAGATTTATTTATTTGTGCATACAGAACTGGGGTACAGGCCAGAGGCTCGGGGGTGGTGAGAGGCTTCAACAGAGACAGAGTGGGGGACAGAACAGGCAGATCGACGAAGTACACTGCTGAGGGGAGCAGTGGGCGGGCCAGGAGAGGTCTGCTGCACCATTCACCTACGGGGCAGGCGGGAATTGAACTCATGCGGAAGCGGCTTCAGATTCTCAGTGCTGTGCTTTAACCCACTGCTCCCCCAGGGAGGGCCTCTCTCAGTCATTTTAATGTACACCAGTGCTAGAGGAAAAATCTGCCAGTCTTGAGCCAACTGAGAATTAGTATGTTATTCTCTAACATGGCTTTCATAAGGGGTTTTCACAATATGACTTTTTGACCTTATATATTTTTTAAAAAACATAAACATCAAGTAAAGTAAAACTCTTTAATACTGATTTAAATATAATCAGGCAGGGAATTTTTTTAAATATTTATTTATTTATTTGCATACAGAACTGGGGTACAACCCAGAGGTGTGGTGGGTGAGAGAGGATTTACCAGAGACAGAGTGTGAAGCAGAATAGGCAGATCTGTGAAGCACACTGCTGAGGGGAGCAGTGGATGGGTCAGGAGAGGTCTGCCACGCCATGTGGTTCAGCTCCCTGGCCAGGGATTGAACTTGTGCTGCAGTGGCTTCAACCCATTGTGGTGCTTTAACCCATTGCGCCACCAGGGAGAGCCCAGGAATTTTTTTTTTTTTTAAGTTGAACTGAAATGATCTTGAACTCAACAACAATGTGTATATTGGTGATTGAATAGATGCTCAATTTTCTGTGGGTAAGCTGGTATGGAAGCATTAATACCAAGCAGATCAAATATCCACTCTGTCCTGAAAAGGACCATATTGTATCTGAGAGAAGAGAACCAACAGATGGGAAAGTGTGATGGAATCACCCATCAAATGATGAATAAGGAGGAATAAGAAAACTCCATTAAATCTAGCCACTTATGACCTTTGAGAGAACAGCTGTGGTCAGTCATAAGGTCAGAAGCAAGCTATAAGGAGTAAAACACATCTAGTATTGGATCAGTGTGGTCTAATGTGGTTCCTGCAGGAAGAGAGGACACATGAGGTCTGTATTGAGAGCTGAGGAACAGGATTGGATGTCAGTAGTACCTAAGTGATAGGATTTAGAGGTTAAAAGTAGAAGCACTGGCCCTCCCTGGTGGCGCAGCGGGTTAACGCACTGCACTAAGAAGCTAAAGCCACTTCCTCATGAGTTGGATCCCCACCTGCCCGGGAGGTGATCACATGACGCGGCAGACCTCTCCTGGCCCACCCGCTGCTCCCCTCAGCAGTGTACTTCATCGATCTGCCTGTTCTGCTCCCAGTTCTGTCTCTGGTGAATCCTATCACCCTCCGCATCTCTGGCCTGTACCCCAGTTCTGTATGAATAAATAAATAAATCTTAAAAAAAAAAAAAGTAGAAGCACTAATGCCATCATAAAGAATTCTGACTTCTAAGGTTATCTGAGATTCCTTACATAGTGTCCCTGGGAGTGATCTGGCCACCAGGGGAATAGAGAAAGGGGAATCAATGGCATCTAAGTGAGCAGATTCTCAGAACCTTATATCCATTGCATAAGATTCACTTGGTGATTACTTTTCTAAGTAGCTAGAGTCTAATTTGGTTACAATTTGGAAAGTCAAGGCTGGTTCTGCAAGGTTGTCACTGGGTCAGGGAAGAAGGTGCCAGAAGTCAATAGGCATAATTGAAGAGCCAGTAAAAGTTTGACTCTCATGAAATCCAACTCATTAATAATTCCAAGCCTCATTATATTCAAAGAAGTGGAGTTAAAAGCCCGGCGCCTCCCTTTCTTTCCTATATTTGTATAGCTAATAATACCTTGCTTTGTTAAAAGTAAAATCCTTTTGGTGATAATTTCTTTCCCTCAGATTGCTCACTTGTATTTTTGATATAGTATTCTGTGTAAACTACAGGAGATTGCTTGACTACTGTCAATAAGAAACAAGCTAGCTGCCGTGGAGGAGTAGAGCTGGGAGGCTAGGGAGGATAATACAGAGTTTCAGAGTAAGGCCCCTCCACACCAACTGATATGTGTAAGGATCCCCTTGATAAAAATGTAGATTCGCAGGTCTCCACCCTAGAATGACTGACTGACAAGAATTGGCATCCCTGAAGATTCATAAAGTTTAAAATTTAAAAGCCACTGGTCTAGCAAATATGTATATGGTATAATGAACCAAATTCTAGAAGAGTAGCCTTTTTAAAATTTATTTATTTATTTTTGCATCGTTCTTCATTTTGTGCATTTTTCATCTTGATTACAACCCCCATGGACTTCCAACCACCACTTTACCCATTGCCAGCACCATAGTGCCATGCACTCTTCCCACCCCAGTTTTGATCCATTTCCCCTCTCCACCTCGGTAAAATGTTTCTGGTTTATACTTGTTCATTGTTTTTTATTTTTACTTCGTCACCAACACACTACTCCTTCCCTATAATCACCATCACTACCCACAGATGGGAATATTGAGTTCCAACTTTTACCCCTTCTCGTGAAGTAATCATAATTTTCTGCTCTAAATACTTCTTTAAAAAATTCTTTTACATAGCCATGTAAGCCAGAATTAAAATCCAAGAAGTTTTAGTTTTACCCTTTTTATTTTATTTTTTTAAACTCAGGCTTGGAATGATAAGAATCCAACTTATTTATCTTATATCTTCTCTTCAGAAAATTCCAACCTAGGATCCATTCCAGGAGCATAGGTGCTCCTAGAATTTGCTACCTAAATTGAGAAACTAAAGCTACAAGCAAATGTTCTTGATTGTGTTTCAAATCAAGTAATCAAATTAGCAATTACAACATGTCAGCCAAAATAAGCAAGCATTATTGATAGATAGATAGATACATTGTCTTACCTAGATACATTGTCTTGCGCTGTTTGATTAGTAAACTACTGCAAACTCTTAAAACTGAACTCTTAGCCTTCCCTGGTGGTGCAACGGTTTAAAGCTAAGTATTGCAAATGAGCTGCAGCTACTTCAGTGCAAGTTTGATCCCTGGCCCCAGAGGTGATCCACATGGTGCTCCCTTAAGCAGTGTACTTATTCGATCTGCCTGTTCTGCTCCCCACTCTGTTTCGGGTGAATCCTCTCACCATCCCTGCACCTCTCGCCTGTACTCTGGTTCTATGTTCATAAATAAAGAAATCCTTTAAAAAAAAAATTGAGCTATCTCTAATGTACACTGTGAAGGATTGAAACAAAAGCAAATGTTTTTTAGAGTATTTTTGTTTGATTTTGTTTTATATACTCTTTGTCTAAAACCTGAGCATAATATTCATCTTCATAACTTAGTATGTGCTGGTTTTGTTAGTTCCTTAGCCTGGTATTTTTCATCTGAGTTTTACACCATCTTGTGACCTATAGTTTTCCCTAATTCACCATGTTTCTTGTGTCTTTGGCTTTCATTCACTTACTGATGGATATTTGCAATGGGAAAAGGAGAAATCACCTGTCATTTTCTGGTTAAAGGCCTTTATTACTTTTTCCTTTGTTCTCTTCATGACTCTGAGTCCATTGATTTGAGTCTCAGAGGCAGCCTTTTTACCTTTTATTTATTGGGATCAAAATATCTTGTTGCCTGAGTTTTTTCATTTGACTAGAAGACTATGTAGAGTAGAGCCTTAGTGAAGTACTCACAAAATGTTCAGTAATGCATTCTGTATGAGATAACAAATTCTGGAAATCAATGTTTCTACATCTCCTACCACAAAATGGTAGTGCAATGAGAGAAAAACATGAAAGATTCAAAAGTCTAGAAAACAGACCTATTGGAGTCTATTATGCAATGAGGAAGGGAGTTAGGTATACAAAATACACTCTTAACTGTGTGGCTGAGGCCCAGGGAAGCCCTGAATTGGCCCAGAATGTGTACAGATTTTGCTGTAGTTGCAATTAAGACTAACCCTTAAAGTGCTTAAAATCACTTTACTGATGGACAACACTGATGGAAGCTAGAGTGTTATGTAAGCAATATGAGCTTTTTGCCTATTGTTGTGAATTGTACTGCGGTGCTGACAAGACTCATCAAGAAAGATATGTTAATCTTCTGGTGGCAACAGGAGTTGTCAAGAGCTGTCTACTGTGGGAATAGAAGCAGATATCTATTGGTATCTACTGATGAAGAAATTTTCATGGCCTTTTATTACATGGCCTATGGTTATTAGTTTTCTAAATAGTTAAGTTCTGATTTTTTTTTTTTCTCCCAGTTTGGGAAACTAATGCCTCCATGGGAAGGAAGGCATTAGGGTTTGGGATTGGTTTTCTCAGAACAACTTGTTGTGGGACCTATATACAGGGTGTTTCCCTTCTCATCTACAGAGTTGGCATAACATTTTCCACCTTCCTGATCTTTGTGCTAACATAATTACAATAAGTTGCTACTGCTCTTGGAGATAATCTCTTTTCTCACATCTGGGTTTAAACCTTTCAGTAGGGCTACTTAAGTAGTGGAAAGAGCTTTTCCATGAAGTTAAGGTCTTTCCTGATAAAGGTAACTACTCCACCCCTCCTTCCCAATTAGATCCCCTGCCAGCAATAGCATAGACTTGAGCCAATGCCAAATGTTTTAATACCATAAGGACTTGCTTGATAAAGGGTATGCATGGTGAGGGGGGAAAATCTGAGGTTCCCAAACTAAATTTTCCAATTTTTCCATGTGAGATTCAGCCAGGGCACCCTTCCTCTAATCGTTACCATGTGTTGCTGTATTCACTGGTAGCTGGCAATTCTCACTCTCCAGTGCTTCTAGAGATTAGAAATTACAGGAAGTACTAGCCATTTCAAGATGGAAATTTACTCTAGCTGTAGAGAATTTGTCTTTGAAAAAAAGAAGCGCAGTGGCAAAGACAAAGAACATGGGATTAATAATGTGGGATTAATATCATAATCTTTCCAAATAATTACAAAGTAACCGCTAATTAGTCTGTTAGCAGCATTTATTGTTATGCTTAATAACGCTGTTAATATTTGCATTTCTTTGCCAGTTTTACTTTCTTCATTGTCATAAACTAGATAGGAAAAGGATTACTTTGTTCTGGCCTTTATATGTTGCATGAACAGTTTATCTAGAAAAGAAAGTGGCAAAACTAAATATTTTTTGGGCATCTGACATGTTGAAAAAGGGCAGTTTCATAGATCACTCAACATTCACAAAATTAATACAACATGTTTAAGAGTTACAAAGTTCTCAGACGATTCAGAAAGCTGAGAACACCATCTTAATATAAGTGATATTTTCCTCTGTCGATTGAGCAATAGTAAGATCCTGTATATGACAGTTTTACCCTCAACATCCATCAAATATTTACTATAATTGTTAATGAATAGTAAAATTGAGTAGTTTATGGTATTCAAGAGGGAAACAATGAAAAATCCATGGCCATTTGAATATTAAAAAGTCCCTGAATGAGAATTCACATTGAGTGCAAATGACTGATCTTAGCCAGGTCTGTATCAACTTTACCGCTCAAGACTTTGCCTCCTGTTGGAAGAAATTAATGGATTTCAACCAAACCTGCAATGTGTTACTTAAATAGATAAGATTCATCCTCAATTAAGTTTATTTTTCTGTTGTCTTGAAGTAAAATAAATTTCCACACAATTTCTCTGAGGAAGTAAAAGCTCAGAGTACTTATTATAATAATAACCTTAAAAGCAGTAACAAGATTGTCTGCTCCTGTTAGCAACCTGAGCAATCAAAGGCATTAATGGACCATGAAAAGTAGAGAACTCAGGTGATCTTGGGTCAGAGCTAAAGTACATAGGCAAGCACAGTACATGGAGAACTTTCATCACCTCTGCTACACTGGGCCTGGGCCTATTCTCGATACAGCAAGCTCTTAATTTCCCTGGGTTGTTAATCTGGCACCTTTCATGAGCATCAGTGTTCACCTTAGAAAGTAAAAAAAAGCAAATAGCCCAAACATCTAAGTGTTAAGGGGAAAAGAAAATCAACAGAGGAAATTACAGTACCACTTGATACAGTGGCAACTTTTTCTGGAGTTATATGAAGTAGATACTTTAAAATTTGCAGCATTGACACTTTCTCTTTTAGACCTTAACCAGGGGTCTTATGAGAGAAGTGGCATGCACATACTGTCACAGTTTAGTTATGATTTTGTATGCATATGTGTATACATATGCACTTTTTGAAAATTTCATTTTATATTCCAAAAGGATAAAATATCTTAAAACTCTTTTTAATCCTTTTCTATTTACCAAGGAGACTGGCAGGATTAAGATGAAGTTTGAGAGTCAAGTGAATTGAAAATAAATAACATTTCCTTTCCCCATTGCTTTTTCTCTTTGTTTGCCATTTCCTTCCTAACATTACATTAATTACCATTTCTAAAGGAGTTAGTGTCTCCTGTATGGTATTATTTGTTTTGGATAGTCCATCAGTTCTTGAGATCTGCCCTGTTGAATTGGGACTATAGAGGTAGGAAAAGTGGGGGTGAGAACAAAGTGGGGAGAGGACCCAATGGTCTGTGGTAAAGGACTGTGGGTGCGTTAGTGTTGGGAGTGGTATGGTGACAAATCTGAGGAGGTGTAACCTATTCCCCTAAATCATATACAGTGTTGTAAATCAGTGTCATCTCAATTTTTTTTTAATTAGAAAAAAAGGTATCTGCCATGTCTTTTGGAATCTAATATATTGGGGCTTTAGTACAATACTCAGTTCTTATTTTCTTCTGTCTCCCTTGTTTTTAGGTAAGTCATCTGACTGGAGAGACATTTCATTTGATGGACTTTCCATTGGTAAAGTATTGCTATTTTTATCAAGTGACATGAGCATTATTTTTGCAAGTTTTCAATTTGTTGGGCTGGTTTTTTAACATCTTCATCTGTATTTTATATTCCAAAAAGATAAAATATCTAAAAACTCTTTTTGATCCTTTTTATTAACCAAGGAGATTTAAGATTAATATCTTGTCAATCATTAATTACTGTGGGAATTATCAAAATCTCAGTGTTCAGAGGCATACATACAATATCAGATCTAGCAAACACAAGGTAACTAACTAAAATAGAATGTGTCCATTTTTTTAAATCTCTACTATTAAAATACTGAAACTCTCATTTAAAAGTCCACTATGTATTCATCCATTCATTCACTCATCCATCTATTTATTCATCCAATCAGAGCCCAGTACTTTAGCACAGTGCTTACGCACATTAGCAAAATTGTTGCCCATCCTGTGTGCTCTTGTACCAGTAGGGTGGAGTCTATCTGTGTTTTCCAATGACCAGGTGAAAATTGTGTCTAAAATATTAATCAGAATATGTCTCTCTAAGTTTAGTCACAGTTTACTATGAACTGTTTCATATTTTTTCTGAGATTTGGTTTAATTTTTAAATGTAACATAGGCCTTTTAATTTTAACTGTAATATAGACCTTTATGTGGATTTTTACTAATTTTTTTTCTACTTAGGTTTATGATTATTCATGCCATAAAACTAAGGGTGTGATTTTGATATTCCTCTTTGTCAAAATGTTGTGTCCTGAAAATGTCTATCATTAAAATAAGTTTTTAGGAAATATTTGTTGAATTATATGTCTCTATAATTAAGCTGGAAATTGAGTGCTGGAAAGAAATCCAACCAAATATGAACTTTATATAAAGCCTAAATAACTAGCGTGTTCTATCAGCAAAGCTTTTAATACTCTGATGTAGATTGTAGCAGTAAAGTTGGGTAAGTTTTTAGCTCCTCCCACTGACCTTGTTAAACATACCTATACCTCAATTACCTCTCCCATTATTAGTAACTGTTAGCTCATCACATTCTTTCAACACCTTTTTATCTTCTTTAATCCTCTCTCTTATTTATGTGCTCAAATGTACTTGGCACCTGTCTTACCAAATGAGAGCAGGCAAGAAGCACCAAAGTAACCAAAGAAGGAAATTCCTATGTGTACTAGCAACATGTAGAGAGGTCTGTTTTGAAGAGTCAATTAATGAAGGAACTTAAGAATACTTGAATTATCTGTCATTTAAACTTAGGTTGTGATATTTTTCTCTACTTAAAGACAGTAGCAGATCCTTTTTTCTCTAAGTTTTTTTTCTAGCCTTTTTGATACCACTTGGTATCAAAATAGTATGAATAGTATAAATGTAAACCGATGGCCTGTGTAAGGGTGTGACTCATATTCTATAGAACTATGATTTCTCAAGCTGTTATCACATTGATGTGTGAAAGAATTAGTCATCATATCATCATCTAATTTTGTGGCTTATTTTCATTTGATGTTTTTAAATGCACTCGGAATTTATAGAAGAGATTTCCAGAAAACTTGTAGTGGTTCCTTTTTTCAATTAGTGCAAGTGGCTAGCATTAGCTTAAGGGCTGGAGTGTAGAACAGGGAACTGGCTTGAAAGCTTTACATATTATGTGCAATTTTATTTTCTGAGTAATATCTCTGATTCAATAATCATCCTGGGTAGTAGCCATACAAGTTTTCTTATTCCTTGGAAAGCCTTACTATAATCGAGAACTTTGCTAGCATATCATGTACCTTGTAATTTTATTTTCTAAAATTATGTGGCATTTAATGTCTTCATTTTCCCATGTAACCTTTTAAAGGTTGTGTATCTTCATTTGTTTTATTGCTCCCACACCTCCTTTCTATTTCAGATAATTTCTTACAATTCACTTTGCAAATAAATCATTAGCAGATTTTCTAGAAGTTGTATTACTTTACTTATGGTCTATGCTGTGGTTTCTCAGTAGAAGACAAGTTTATAGCTGAAGCTGTAATTTCCCTAAATTCAAAATCTGTGCAAGTTTATGCTAGAAAGCCAAAATATTCCCTCTGTAATCACTGAGCTTCCAAAATAAGGTAGATGCTATCCACATAGAAACAATGAATTCATTAAGCTTTGGGTATTTTGAAGGCCTGAGATAAAGCATGTGAGACCCAGCATCACTTGGCCATTCTTCTTTGAGGGCTGCAGATGGGGTGATAGCTTTTGCCAAGACCTAAAAGACATTAAAACTAGAGATTGGTGGGAAGGTGCCACTGAAAGGAACAGTAGGTAAAAACAAGTAATAGCTGATAATTTTTCTTCCGGTAACCTCGACATTTTTAAAAGGTGTTTTATTTTTTAATTATTTCACTTAAAGTTTATCAAGTTCGTGTATATATATATTGCTATTAATTTACTAAGCTATTTTTAGGAGGTAGTTAATAATTTTGATTTTTGTCGTGCCGTTTGTTCTTCTTTTCAAGGCCTGTCAATAGTGTAGATCTCAAAACTAAACACAGAATTTCCCAGTTTACTTTGTTCACCTAGACAATTCGAGAACATAGTCATCGCAAAGTCATTACTTTTCTAGACATCAAACAACACCATTAAAACTACTTGAATCTCTAGAGCTCTCCTATATTTAAAAGTTCATTTCTTTTTGAAGTTGAAAAGAAATGAGATGAATTTTGTAATCTCAACTATAGCCTTCTTTCCACTGGTCCTCCCACTCATTACCAACCATGTTGAACCAAGTCCTCTAATCAGCCCTTGTGCCTAAGCATCAATAGTTCCTCTGGCTCTGCTGAAGCTTGTTATGGCAAGACTGCCAGAGATTCCATTGGTTTTGGAAAGCCCTGCAGTTTCAATAGTTGTACATCCTGCAACAGGAACAGCATTGGGTCATGATTTTGGAAAAATGACATGTACATCTTATATTTGACCTGAGTATTGAAATGGTTTTCAAAACATCACTCAGTTTATTATAATTCTGGTGCATCCATAGGATAGGTATAGATGAGGGATCCAGGAACTGACAGCATAAATAAAAAGAAAGTAAGAGATTCCGTTCTACCTGATTTGGATATAACAGGTAGAAAGTCGAAAGAGTTTTTCTCCAGTGATCATCATTTTTTTCTGTGGTTATTTTCTGCTGCCCAATTGTATGTACTTATTTTAAAAACATACATGAGTGAGTCTTTAGAAACAAAAAGAACTGAGGTATTATACCAGAGCCTGAGAAAATTCAAAGTTTTGGACTGAGGTCCCACCTCTGAGCTCATACTTTTTTATTACACTGTATTTGTCTGACAATCTAAAACTAGGTTCATGAAAGCATTGCAAAGTCAGTCCAATGTCTTAGATTTCCACTGGTGTTTCTGCCTGTTGTTAGAGTAGTCACGCCTCATTTTCATGCATTTCAGTGTTGTGGCATTTTTGGTAAAAAGGAGTAGAGGTGAAAAGAAAGGAATCAGTAGAGATTGACTCCTGAAAGAGATAACTCCTGAAAATGGAAAAGTCACAGATGGACACAGAGCATGTGCTGGGACACACCAGGTGATTGGGTGTGGATGTCATTTGTGTCCCAGTTCAGTTACACTTGCAGCAGTAATTCTCCCAGGGTAGCTGCCACTGAGTATTGTTCCTTGTTTTTCTATAGTGCTTGTCAAAATGCTATGACAACTGGCTGGTTTTATGCAAACAGAGCCTGACTCTCAAGAGACAGTGTGTCTGAAAGTCAAACATGGATGGCAGCCATTGGCATGCAAAGGAGTCCGAAACCACAGATTGTTTTCTCGTTGGATGAACAGCTTAAAGCAACGTAAAGTTAATTGAAGAATTCCTTGAAAGTGAAGTCAGACTAAAAGAAATGCTCTGAGTCTATAATTTACTAAATGTGAAAGATCTGTAAGTGGTTGTGAGACTAAAAGAATTGGGGTGGAGAAAGAACATTTTTGTAAACAGATCTGGCTTGTATTATTGCCTAGCAGTTTTAATTATTTGCTCTAATAATGAGGATTTGCAGAACAATCTCTAATTAAGTAAAGCTTGATTTATGGAGTTGGCCTCATATAAACCATGATGTCATGGTTTGCTGCAGAGAATTACAGGCCTGGTCTTGCCATTGAAAACTATTATTTCTACCTTAGACTACTCCTACTCTGCATGTCTTACTCTGATGAAATGAAAACATATCCTGTATTTTTGTTCACAATGCTCATTGTCCATGTAAATTCAACACTTATTATTACTCCTTAAATATTTTATCAAATATCTATTTTAAAAATGAGGAGACAAGAGCAAAGTTTACCTACTAACTCTGTCAGTTAAAGAAATCTTTACTTCTTAGGTACTTAGTATAGACCCAGTGATCCTCTGCAGAAGTGGGTTCTCCTTTCAGCTAATGGATTGGCAAGGACATGTTAGACAGTCAAAAGTAGTGTCTGTGTGTCTCTATACACTCCCTCTTATAACCCTACCCCCTCTGCCACTTTCCCTCTCCCGCCTCTTCCTGGAAAGCTGTTTCAATGGCATCATTACCCACTTCATCTGGTTTTAAATAAGAACATGGGGCCTCTGTAACATTTCACTGTGGTTCTTATTCCCTGTCCCATTGCAGTAGAAGCCTTGATGTAAGGCCAAGGTTTTTTCTTTGATTATAGGTCTGCTGATTATAATTTCCTAACATTTTTCTTACATTAATTATAACTTAATGATTGCATTTTCTATGGTTTCCCACTTCAATTTTGTTAAAGTAAAAAAAAAAAGAAGTAAAGAAAAGAAAGAAAAGAAAACCACAGAGGGAATCCTTTTAGAGTTTTACAATTTGTTTTCAATTCTTTTAGAATTGTCTAACGTACATTTACCCTAATAGCCAATATGTGTGATTTGCCTTTATCAGGTCTTCTCAGAGTATTCAATGCCCTTGCATAGAACAGAATTCCTACATTGCACAGTCATATTTTATCAGTTTATATAACATTTAGTTATTTGGTAATAGCAAGTCCAATGGGTATAAACAGGGTTGAGAACAACTACAACTCTTTAAATAGTTGGAAATGTTTGGGACATGCTAGAGCATGACCTTCTATCTTCCAGGATTCAGTATGTTTGAGCTTGGCTCAAACATAAACAAAGAACCAGAATTGGATAAATTGGAGCTCAGTTACGAGTTTCTGATTCAGCATTCTCTTCATTTTTAAAAGTCAGACCTACAGTTTTGGCATGACTTATTCAAGACTGTAAAAATAGTTAGTAACCAAGTTGGTTGTCCTGATTGCCAAGACAGGGTTTCCCCATGGCACCCATGGAGGACTGATATTTAGCTTTTTATTGTGCTTGTCAGACTACTGACAAAATGTGAAAATAAAGGTTTAAAGAGTATATTTTAATCTGTCACCTCTAAATATCTGTCTTGGTGTTTACCCATTTTTCTTTAAATTTTTATTTTTTTGATATTTAAAATTACTTATCCATACAAGAACTGGGACGCAGGCCAGAGTTATGAGAGTTGAGAGGATTCAGCAGAGACAGAGTGAGGTGCAGAATAGGTGGATCAACTGAAATGAACTGTTGAGGGAAGCAGCGGGCGAGACGAGAGGTCTGCTGTGCTGTGTGGATCACCTCCCTGGCTGGGGTTGGACTCATGATACAGTGGCTGGCATTAGCTTAATAGCACTGAGACTCTAACCCCTGTGCTACCAGGGAGGTCCATCTCTAAATTTTTCTTAATATCAAAACCAATCCTTCTTTATTATAGAGGATCTTATCACCAGTTTCTAACTTAAATAAATGAGAGAGACTTCATGGGAGAATTTTCCTAGGCCTATAAGTAGGGCTTTTCCTCCTTACCAACCTATAACCTCATACTGTCCAGGGATACTTTTCTGTCTAAAGGCAAATTTTTTTTAATAGCATAGGTCTTTGAGACAAGGCTGCTTTGAGTTTGAGACAAAGGAGGGCTTAGGGCTTTGTCTCTTGCAAATTATATGTATCTTTTCTAATATCAAATTACAAAAGATTTTTTTTAAAGATTTATTTATTTATTTATTCATACATAACGGGTAAAGGCCAGAGGTGCAGGGGTGGTGAGAGGATTCACCAGAGGCAGAGTGGGGAGCAGAACAGGCAGATGGATGAAGTAAACTGCTAAGGGGAGCAGTGGGCAAGACAGGAGTGGTCTGCAGCACCATGTGGGTCACCTCCAGGGCGGGGGGTCAAACTTGCACCAGAACGGCTGCACCTAGCTTGCAGTGCTGCGTCCTAACCCATTGAGCCACCAAGGAGGACCAATAGAAAAGATATTTTTAAGTTATGTTCCTTTTCCTGCCTCTTCCTTCCAGTCTTCCCCTTCTGCCCTACTCCCTTTCAGAAAAGATTTGATATTTCCTGGAGTCAAAATGGACCTACAGTCAGTTAAAAACAGTAGCTTGGGCACAACCTTCATGAATGTATCATGACACCTGCCTTACTAGGAAACTATAAAAGAGCTTCTCTATTCCACTCCTATATATGATGTCACTCTGCTTCCACCCTGTTAAATTGTAAGGTATGCTTATTGTTTTATGCTTTGTTACTGCTTTTCCAAATGCATTGCTGTTTAGAACATGGAGAATATTATTATTCATTTAGCTTCTGAAGGTAGAAAGCATTTCAACAATCTAACTTGCTCTCCACAATACAAAGTTTAGAATTAGAAAGGCAGTAAGAGAAACAGTACTACAAATAGGAAAGAGTTTGTATAAAGGTACTCAGAAGAAACATTGATGCTTTGGAGAAAGCAAGTAAAATTAGCATAGAGAGTGAAAGGGGAAAGTGATAGAATAAAAAAAAAACAAGACATTAGTAAGGTAGGCATAGTTAACTCTTGCAGTGTAAAGAAAAGAGTTTGGCTGTCATTGTTAAGTCCAATGGAAAGATGTTAAGGAGTTTTTTTTGTTTTTTTTTGTTTTGTTTTTTTAAATGAGAATGATGGATTTGGATGTATACTGATTAAATCTTATTCTGGCTTTCCTGTGATTTTAGGGGACCAATAATAATAACAAAACCAAAACAGCTATTTATTGAGCACTTAATATGTGCTAGACAGTATAAATACATCATATAGGTTATTTTATTTTTTGCATCACTCCATTGAAATATATGGTATTATTATCCCCAGCTTGCAGATGAGGAAACTGGGGAATTTGAACAATTTGCCTTATGTCACTCAACTAACTTGTCAGAATTTGGCCATCATTTTTCAGCCCTCAGTTATGAATAACAGTAAGCTTTACTTAGCAGAAGATTATGACCACTTGGATATTCTATAAGATTTTTTCTGTTGTTCCTTATAAATATTCATTCCCATAATTGGAGTAGTATTTAATTCATGTTTGAGAATAGATCTTTAGCAAAAATTAGGATAATTCATTTTATTACTAATCATAATTTTTTCATTGAATGATTAAATCTTTTGTTAAAGCACTGTGCATGTACGTCAGAGGTACTCTAATAAATAGTTTTGGGTTATGAAGCATAAAGCTAACGTATATAGTGATAGAATGGAGTGATTGTTTCTGTAATGAAGAATATATGACAATTTATCCAGTTAGAAAATAATCTAATCTATCAGGCCAACTATAATAGACTCAGAACACTTTACTATGAACTATTCATAGTAGCAACTTGTTTCAACATAAGTTTTTACTAAAATAGTGCACATTTGTGTCCAGGTGATATTTTTCAAGCAAATGGTTGATTGTTAACTGGCATTTCATCACCTAACTCTCTTTTGTTTAAAAGAATTTTTTGTACTTCATTTCCTGAAAAAGTGATTATTTTCACACTTCTAAATAAAATATTAATGTTAATTTCTTAATATCTTACTAAAATAGCCAAATTTTAATATAGAAAATAGGTTTTGTTTAGTTACACAGCACTGAATTTTGGTTATGGTAATTCATAGAATAAGTTTTTCCAGATACATTCAGTCTTTGAATTATATTACTTTATTTTCATAAATGAAATGCTAAATATTCATACATTTTATTCTTGCATTTGCAACCTTTTCCAAATTACTATCACATTAAAACGTACAATGTTTTTATTTCTCAAAATCAGTCTATATATACTTAAGCGTATACTAAATGTATATTAATTGCAGTTTTTATAAAAGCTGTATTTTTTCCTTGAACTGAAGGCTTTTTCTTTATGTTTTAATCATAGAAAACAGCTATTGAGCAACTAACTAATATTCCAGAAAAAGATACGTTGAGTGAATAAAGTGAATAAGAACAAGAGTTCTCTCTCTTTTTTCAGCTTCAAGATTTTACAAGCCAAATTGAGCATTCATATTCTAGTGGTTAAAAGAGAAGATTATGAGTCGTGATAATATTTGAAATAAAAATCAGAAGTTGAATCAGGCAATAAGTAATCGGATAATTTGAGATAAAGACTGTTAGAACGAAGTGATGTCTGAAAGCCTTGGAAAATTCAAAGGCAACCCAGATATGACATAAGAAAAAAACTTTAAGAGGAAAAACTTCACAGCTTTTTGTAGCTCTCACAACTAATTTTCTTTGCAATAATTTAAATAGAAATTTTAAAAAAGAGAAATTGAGAACTAGAAAAGACCACAGAGAATCTGTTTTACTGATAAGGAAACTGAGGGCCAGAGAGTATAAAAGACTTGCCCAATTGTCCCACAACTAATTAATACCGGTGTAAAGTTGGAATTCGGAGCTTCTATTTTTCTAGCTGACTATTTTTCTTCTCTATTTTCTTTTCTTTTACTTTTTTTTTTTTTTTTTGATTTTTAAATATATTTAGGGACAGAGCAACTTTTCTCCACCCTCTTGGGCATTGTTTGACCTAGACAGCAGTTGGAGTTGTACCAAAATGGAACAAGCTGCCTTTTGTGAGAAAGAGAGCCAGCCCTCTGCCACCACTGGGTGGCATGACTGGAAGGAAGCTAGGCAATGGCTACCTGATAAGCATGTTGATTTCCCATGAAGAAACTTAGATTCAAAGCCTTCAAAGAACTTTTTTAACTAATGCTAATCAGTTTAGATAATTTCTATAAATGTTTGCAAGAGGGTAATTGTTTGTCACCCCCTTCTTACAAAAATTATTGTTCATTCCCACTCATGCATATTTCATCCACCCAAGTCTTTTCTCAGAACCTGTTTTCTCTTGGAAGTACCTACTTCAAAGATGCTTAGTAACGTGTTATGACCAAAACGTAGGCCAAGATTCCAAGCGCTGTTCATCACTTGGAAAGATGAATAGTCATTTTACCCATAACTAATTTAAACTTCTGCATTAAGCTGGTATCCAGTCAATGTTGGTCTTTCTTCTACTGCATAAATCCACATCAGTTATACAGTTAACAAAAGTGAAATACACAGCAATGAAACCAATCCATCTTCCTATGCTACCACAAGGACTTAGAATGTTAAAAATTCACTTTTTAGCCTAATAAGGCATAAATGATTTTCAAAGTAAAATTTCTTAATTGTATTATAACCTGATAAAAATGAGAGTTTATCATTGCATTAAAATATAAAATGCTGGCCCTCCCTGGTGGTGCAGCAGGTTAAAGCGCAGCACTGCAAGCTAGCTGCAGTTGCTTCAGTGCGAGTTCGATCCCCAGCCCTGGAGGTGACCACATGGCAGGGAAGACTTCTCCTGTCTTGCCTGCTGCTCCCCTCAGCAGTGTACTTTGTCAATCTACCTGTTCTAACCCGCACTACTCTGTCTCTGGTGGATTCTCTCACCGTCTCACCACCTCTGAACCTCTGGCCTTCACCCCAGTTCTGTATGCATAAATAAATAAAATCTTTAAACTATTATATATATATAATGCTTGAGATAATGAGTTCTGATAAAAAGTGTATTTGTGGATACTTGTGTGAATATAAACATCTCTGCATATTACTTGCTAAGAATATAAAATTATTGTGTCTATCTCCTATCCATTCCTTTATTTAGCTTTAGATGCTGGGGGTTGTTTTCTGCTGTAATTTAGGTGTTTTTCCAGACATCAATATTTGTAGACAGTCATATTTAGAATAGTGATTTTCCAGAAAGTAAGTGATTCAATCTCATAAGCCATAAGTGCTGCCATTTGCTAGTAAAGTCTAGGGTAAATTATTCTTCTAGTAGATAGGATCACTTTAGGGAGACCACCTCGATAGGTTTAAAACTGGGTTTTAAATTTTAATCCTGCAGTCATTTGGAAAGGTTACCAATATCCTATTCTTTTTACTTCCACTAACTCTTGATTTATTTGAAAGGTGTGGTGAAAGAGGTGGTGGTAGAGTTTTCACATATTATCATGGTGATTCAGTAAGGAAGTGAAGGATTGACTTTTTTTCATACATAAAGGAAACTGAGAATCTAAAGGGAGAAAAAACATAGGCCTAGAGAAGTTGAGTGGGTAATTGTCTAGAATCAACATAAAAACAAAATCTGAGATCCATGTTTCCTGGCTTCTATGTCAGATCTTTTCTTACTATCCTGTTTTATCCCCATTGAAAAGTCAAACTAGGCCTTATTTCCTTTCCAAGGGAGGTCAGGCATTTGCCTCATTGTCCCCCAGGAGAAATACCCTGTGGAGTAGTGTCAATATACTTCTGTTATAAAAGGTAAGATGGTAAATATATTAGTCTTCACCAGTCAGTCACATGGTCTCTGTTATAACTCTACCACTGTAGCATAAAAGCCGCCACAATGTATATGAACAAATGAGCATGTTGTATTTCAGTAAAGCTTTTATTTATTGTAATTGAAATTTCAATTTTATGTATTACAAAAAATTATTTTAATTTTACCATCCATTTAAAAATGAAAAAAATTGGGCCCTCCCTGGTAGCTCAGCGGGTTAAAGCACAGCATTGGGAGGCTGAGGCTACTTTAGCATGAGTTTGATGCCAGTCTGGAGGTGACCACATGGCGTGGCAGACCTCTCCTGATACTCCTGCTGCTCCCCTCAGCAGTGTACTTCATCTATCTGCCCCACTCTGCCTCTGGTGAATCCTTTCACCACCCCTGCACCTCTTGCCTGTATCCCAGTTCTGTATGCATAATTAAATAAATCTTTAAAAAAAAAAAAAAGAAAAAATCATTCTTTTGGGCTATACAAAAACACATTGTGGGCCACATATGAGGCAGACTATAGCTATTAAAACATGAATAGATAAAATATGCACCTCACGGACAATGATTTCAATGTGGTAGAGGAAATAACTTATGGGTATGCAGGGAGAAGTTTGTTGGATGGTCCTGATCTTTGATTTTAATTTAGGTAATCTTGGCTGATACTTGGTCAAATTCCAGATTGGTTATTTTGATTTACATTTACGATTTGTAACAGGCAGGCTTTGGCTGGCCTTAGAGAAGAAAAGAAGAAACAAGAACAGGTTATGTGACTTAGAATTTGCCATAAGGTGTACAGAGGCAATAGAACATTTTATTAGAAGTGGCAGCTGAGAATTTTCATTATCAGTGAATCATTGTGATAGTTATATGAGGCAGAGAGGAGACAGTCATATTTGGAATAGTGATTTTCCAGAAAGTAAGTGATTCAATCTCATAAGCTCTCTTTAGTAAAGGGCTTATATTCCTCTTTAGTAAAAACTAGTTCCTCATATTCCTCATTAGTAAAAACTAGTTCATGATATTATAAGGTTCTCATTGAACATATCTTCTGCATGATGAAAGAATGCCTTAAAGTCTCTATATTTATGATAAACTTCAAAATTTAAAAACCAGTAAACTCAAAAATCATAAATTTTTAAATAGGATGAATGATTTAATGCATTTGAGTATATGTATGTTCTGTTGCTCTGTAAATCAACTCATCTGTAATTTGGCATAAGTGGTAATATATTTATTTACAACAAAAAATATTATGATGATAGAATTTTTTAAGCAGCAACTATCTGCTTCCACCTAATATACATTATCTCATTTATACTTACAACAACCCTACAAGGTAGTCATTAAAAAAAATGTCCCTTCCTTTGAAGGGAAAATTGAGGCCCACTTGTACGCAAAGTAGCAGGACAAATCTATGTCTCCTTCATACAAAAGCCTATGCTGTTTCAATTAGACAGTGATCACGATAAGGAATGATGGCAAAAACAAAACAAAACCAGAATTTGGAAAAATTATCTCCAATTGTATTGATGGCCATCATACTTTATGTTAATTTTACTCTATGTCGTTATTTTATGCTAATAGAAAGACTTCAGTGCCTTTAAATCTTGAAAAGTCAAATTAATTGTACACTTTTTTAACATTTGTGGTTTGTGTGTTCATTAATCACTCATAATTTCTAGACAGGCTGCAGCCTTGAACTGTCTGTACTTGCTCTCAAAGAATTCTTCCTCTTTCCCTTGCTCTATCAAGTGACAATCAGTGAGAAACCCACAAGATCAGCAGTTGCAGCTCTGGAAAATTTCTTTTAAAAATCCTCATTCCCACAATCCCTTTTGAAAATCACACTTCCTAGCATTTACTGTTATCTTCTTAAAGGTTGTGATGAATGCTTGTAACATTGTAAAACTTCCATAAGAAACACTACATGCATGTAAGCCCAAGATTCCTTAGCTTGTGCTATTTGTTATCTTAACTTATGCTAAGACACTTAATGTCTTTCAGCTGCTCTACCCTAAATTCTTACCTGGTATGCTTCTCAGGTTACCAGATCTCATCTCAGGTTGAGATGAGAGCATTTTTAATAGGAAAACTGGAAATCCTAATTTCAAAAAGTATCTCTTTGACAGATCAGAACTGAATAAAAATCCCATCTATATTGAGAATATTGGATGACTCATCCCTTTGCTTTTCTCTCTAAATTTTATGCTTTCCATATATTGTTTTTAGGATTCACAGGTTAACATAGAATATACCTCTCAGAGGTAACAAAACCATTTTCTTAGAGGTAGAAATGAATGCAAAAGTGACTCTTTCTATATTACTAAAGATACCAAGTCCAGTTTTTTTTTTTTGTAGCCTTTTCCCCCCTCTCATCTGTGAATCGTGTTATTTAACCCAAGCTTCTTTGAAGCCACTCCAGACATACACTATGGGTATTTAATTGAAGGAATATGGTTGTTATTATCCACCCTGCCATGCTTTATTTTGCTAACATTAACGACTCTTTAATACATTGAAGAAAAAATATAAATTTGCATCATTATCCATTGACATTGACAAGACTGGATACTGGTGATTATGGATATAAGATCCCATCAAGAGATAATTTCATGATTTGTATGTATCACAATATTGATTATCACAGACTATTCCATAAGTATGTCTAGGAACTCATGGGGAGGAAAGCTGCAGCCAAGAGAAAAATATGTACTAATGTACCACTTATTGTCTGGAGAAAATATTTGCTAATGGTAGCAGTAAGAAGTTATTTAGTCTATGTTTGTTGACAGTATACAGGCTGCAGAATGTTAGCATTCTGATTGTGCCCAGACATAATGGAAAGAACTCACTAGCATTTTCATGCTAACTTTAGTAAGAAATGCACCTTTTGTACAAATGGTAGTTAAAGGTTGTTATTTATTCCCAAAAGGGGACTAAATGGTGGGCTAAATGGTCCCCAAAACAGACCAAAAGGTCCTTTATGTTGCCTGAATAATGCAGAAAATGATTTAAGGTTTCAAATCACATCTGAATTGGCTGCTTTAGGCCACTTAAGCATATTATCTTATCAGTAAGCAGACACATTTTTTTTATTTGACTGAAAATAGCTACTATTTAGGTAAGCAGTGAGCTCAGATTTATGATGGGGAAACTCTAATAATTCAAAAGATACTTTCATGAAACAGCATTGATAAAGAATATCAGTGTCATTTTTCCTGAAGTGAATAAGGAGCTTGTTTTTATAACCTTAACCTTTTGTTAAAAAGCAGCTTCTCATGTGGAGAGAAAGGAACTCTCTTGTACTGCTGGTAGGAATGCAGACTAGTGCAACCACTATGGAAAACTGTTTGGGGGTTTCTCAAACTGCTAAAAATGGAGCTTTCATATGACCCAGCAATCCCACTCCTAGGTATCTACCCAAAAGACAGAAAAACATTGATTCAAAAAGACACCTGCACTTCCATGTTTATTGCTGCTTTATTTACAATAGAAAAGACATGGAATCAGCCCAAATGCCCATAAGTGGATGACTAGATTAAAAAGATGTGGTATAAATACACAATGGAATATTACTCCACAATCAAAAAAAGTTAAATTCGTGCTTTTTGCAGCAACATGGATGGAGCTGTAAGGGATCATGCTTACTGCAATAAATCTGAAAGAAAGAGAAAAATACTGCATGAAATATTTTCACTAGGAGCATAAAGGAGTGGGGGGAGAAGGGAATAATAATGAACAACTATATACCAAAGACATTTTACGGGGGTGGAGTGGGGAATGGGATCAAAAATGGTGTGGGAGAGTGCATGGGACTATGGTGATGGCACATTGGTGAATTGGTGATGGGAAGTCCATGGGATTACAACTGAGATAGAAAAAGGCATAAACTGATGTAATAATACTACTACTAATAAAGGGCAGCCTTTCTCATCACAGAGCAGTATATACATATAAATATATGTTTGAGGTGCCCCTTCTCTGAGTAGAGTATCTCAATAAATTCACTGTCTTGTTTTAGTATTCTATCAGTTATGTAAGTGTCAGAAAATAATTTGAGACATCAAGAAAAAGTCCTCTTTCTACATTTCAACAAAATGCTAGATCTGTCTATTTCCAGATAAGCGTAAGTCCTTTTTATCTAATTTTATTATTATTTCTCAGAGAGCAATCTAGTGCCAAATCCAAGACAACTTGAGCAATTTATAAAAATGTAATCCAAATCAAATTGACTATCTAAAATTACTTGTGTTTCAAGTTAGTGCTTCCCAAGATAATTATACTAGTAGGCTAATAATGAAAACCATGAATATTTTCAGCCACTTAGACCAATTGTATTGAAAAAATTAAATTCACAAATGAATGTGTTGTGTATAAGCATTATTTCTTAAATTTTAAATGAAGAGTCATTCTCATAAAACTTACTAGTCCTTTATAATCCAACTCTTTGGCTTTTTCTCATCTAACCAAACTGATAAAGAAATTGAGCCATATAAGAGGCAGAAATTTTTTTCATTCGGGTAAGGGGATGTTTCTTGATTACTTTAAATGCTTTTATTAGTTTGCAAATTTTCCAATATAAAGAAAAAGAAGAGCCTCCATGTGTCCATCACCAGTTGCCATAATCATTGATGTATGACTACCTTAATTACTTCTGTACTTCTTTATCCCATAGTAGATTTTTGGAAAGCAAATCCGAGACATCATATAATTTTTGTGATTTGAACTTTGTCAGGCTTTGGTCCTTGTTCTCAGAGGCCTCATCAAATCCTTCTGGGGTAATAATAATTAGTAGTCAATGTAATGATAATGGAAGTTACTGTAATATAGACCTAAAGCCCTAAGCAATCTCCAACATAGCAAAAACCTAATATATAAAAGGTACTATTTTGTAAGTACCTAAAACTAATCTTATAAAGACATTTTTTAGCATGAAAAATTTCTTAGTTCCATTTATTAAAAAGTCTCAGTAGCAATAATAGTAGCAGTTAGCACACACATTACCTAGGTTTTGGTTTCTAAATTTCCTTTCCCACTAAAAGGAAGCAGCGCTCTCTTAAGAAATAGCTGACAGGGCTAATAGAGGAAAAACATAGAGAGACAAGGAATATCTTTTCATCTCAGGATATTAGAGCGTTCGCAAAAAGTGATAGAGACATGTGGAAAGGATACAAGAATCAATTTAAAGGACACTCTCAAGCCAAATCCAAGACAACTCGAGCAATTTATAAAAATGTAATCCAAATCAATGAATAAAATAAAAATGTGGCCCTCCCTGGTGGCGCAGCGGGTTAAAGCACAGCAGAAAGAAGCTTAAGCCACTTCCGCATGAGTTCGATCCCAGCCTGCCCTGGAGGTGACCATATGGCGTGGCAGACCTCTCCTGACCCGCCCGCTGTTCCCCTCAGCAGTGTACTTCGTCGATCTGCCTATTCTGCTCCCGGCTCTGTCTCTAGTGAATCCTCTCGCCCTCCGCATCTCTGACCAGTACCCCATTTCTGTATGAATAAATAAATAAATCTTAAAAAAAAATGAAGTAAAATAAAAGTGTATAAGTGCATTCTATAGTGATAATAATGTAATAACTGTAAAAAGAATGACTGAGGGCCCTCCCTGGTGGCGCAGCGGGTTAAAGCACAGCACTAAGAAGCTAAAGCCACTTCAGCATGAGTTTGATCCCCGCCCGCCCAGGAGATGATCCACATGACGTGATAGACCTCTCCTGACTGCTCACTGCTCCGCTTGGCAGTGCACTTCATCAGTTGGCCTGTTCAGCCCCCCACTATCTCTGGTGAATCCTCTCACACCCCAGCACCTCTGGCCTGTACCCCAGTTCTGTATACATAAATAAATAAATCTTAAAAAAAAAAAAAGAATGATTGAAAATCACTATTCTGCAACCATCATAGTTACATTAATTCAGGTGAGAAGTATCAAAGCATGTTAAAACTGAAAAGTGAAAGATAATGAAGAGCAGGTTGCTTGCCTGTCTCAAAGAATCTCTCTACCACAAATTCCTTATTAATAACTATGGAAATAGTAGTTTGGAGTGAAAGTTCTGATAATTACAATCTTAATCAAGTGATAAATTTGCCATCACCATTCCTATAATATACATGATGTGTATGTCAGAAAAACTGGTATGGTTCTCCCCCCAAATACATAATGTTAAGGAAAGAACAGGCAAGCCCAACTAAAAGGTACTCTTCAAGTATCAATGTCCTAAAGTATAAGCACTGAGGAGCTATGTTTGACGAAAGAAAACCAAAGAGATATGAAAGTTAAATATATGTGTAAGCCTGCTTTTGAGCCTAGCATAAAAAGCATAATTAGAACAATTGGTAGAACAGAAGTACAAAGTTTTGACAATTGCTAAATCTAGGTAGAACATAGTAGAGCTTTATGTGCTATGATAACTTTTAAATTTGAGTTATTTCAAGTCAAAAAAATAAAACTGAAACCGAACACTTACAGACATGCATACACATACAGAATTATTTTCATTTTAAATAAAACCAACTCAAAATATAGACATCTGAAAATTGTATCTCCAAATAAACTGAGGAATATAAAATTTTTTCTAAACAAATTTGCTAATAAATCATTTAGATAGCAATCTTTATGTTGAAATTATAAAACTTATAAACACTTAACAAGCCCAGAATCTGTTTCCCAAACCCCCATCTGGAAATCAAGGCACACCTGTATCTGTATAGTTTCTGTCCGTGTGTTGGTTGCTTGTAGCCTTTGGCTTATGTTGGAAATTTCCTAACGTAGAGCTGTGAGTGCATGAGTGTGTGCCTAAATGTTTCTGAAGAAAATGATGATGATAATTTGCCCCAAAATACAAATAGAGACCTTTAAAGAACTGAATCTCTGGATTTTTCTCTCCCAAATACCTGAGTAGGTTTCATGTCATGGAAAGCCAGGGTTTTGGAGATCTATCTATTCCTCCTACTTACTGGGTTCTAAACTTCTTGGGTTTCTCTTATGCCTGTTCTCCTGTCATTAAAATATGACCTTTGTAGGAATAATAAGAATAGTAATGAAATAAAGACTGGAAAGTCTTTATTGATAGAGAAAGATTTCCAGTGGGTGTTACTGAGTTCAAAAAACATAATACATAACAGTCTATATTGAATGCTACCATTTGTATATAATAAGAGGAGAAAAGAATATAAGTATATACCTGCTTATTTTCCTGTGTAAGTATATAATATTGTTGAAAAAACACATGCACACAAAATTGTTTCCTAAGAATTTGTTGTTGGGGCACAAACTCATTAATTTCACTTTTAGTAGACAGGTTAAATCCCCTAAATTTTATGTTATAGAAGGAAATAGGAAATTTCTGTTTCTACAATAGTGTTATTGCTGTTACAGTTACTATCCTACAGTAATCATCAGACATAGATACTTCTAAAACTTTCACTGTAATGATGAACACAATTAATGCATTTTATCTGGTTCACTTAAACTGGCTCACTTACTTGACCTCAAAAAATTTTTTAAGTGTCTTTGGTCACAGGAGTACATCTTATATAAGAATATTAGACACTGCTGCAGGAATATTAAAGAGTTGAAAAGTATAGAAGTGAATTTAGTGAAGCTCTAAAAAAATACCAATTTTGTTTACCTCACTGGAAGTAAAAGGTTAAAAGTTATTTCAGATTAGATACTGTATGAGTTATTGTTCTTATAAATAAAGGATGCCAACAGTATCACAGAAAACAAATAGGACCTGGAAGTTTTTAGAACTCCAACAGACTGTAGAAGAGCATCCTCCTTGGAGTTGATATTTTAATGTACCACTACTTCTTTTAGGTCAAGATTTCAGTATTTTCTTTAAATAGGATATGAGATGGCCTGAATAAATTTTCCCTCTAATGTTCTCTTTGTAGTTTACAGCTGTCATTATCAGTCTACCTGTACCTTATAAATGAATAAGTAGAATCTGAAATCTTCGCCGCCATCTGAAATCTTTGTCTTTCTGTATTTGTCAAAGTCAATGAGAAGTAGGAGCTTCTCTGGAATAGTTACCTGTTATCATTTACACCAAATTTAAACAAAGAGAGGCTCTTCTCTTTTGGCTTATTTGCATATTTCATGGTACTCCCATTTAATGCCTTTCTTTTGAAAATATAATTATTATTCAAATACCAATTACTCATGTAGCCCATAAATCATATATTAAAGTTCTCTGATGAGTTTTTTTTTAATTTCCAGGTAATAACAGTATTTTAATAGGGAAGAGTACACAGATATTACAGTGGTTTTGGTGAGCAACTTAGGTAGCATCAAGAAACATCTGCACAATTTATGTGTATCTAAGTCAGAATTTGTATAGCCTTATCTGCATCTGCTCGTTACCCCCGACTTTTTCAACACATCTAGAGGATTAACAAACAGCATTTTGTATATGCATTCTGACAATCATAGGGCTTGTCAGAATTGACAGTGCACATGGCACCCTGGGTGTTATCAAACACCTCACTAGATACCTTTACCAGAGGCTATAATGTTTTGGCTAGGTGCTGCTGGGAGGAGCTCTGTGGAACCCTTTCATCATCATTGTCAAGTTGATGTATTCTCAAGTTATAAGTCCTTTAGAGTGCAGAAAGAAACTTTGAGTCAGTGTCTGTATAGTCATCCCCAGGATAACACACTTATAGAAAATTATTTCTTTGCCTTAGAGAAGAAAGAGAAGCCTCCTTTTAAAAAAATAAGGTCTTGTTATCTAAAATAGTACAAAGACAGTTCTCATAACTATTTTGTTTGTTCCACTATGAATTTTGCTTAAAAACCTGCCCTGAAGCATTTCTCACTGCTGAGTGCCAAGATTCACAGTTACCAAAGTTAACTCTGTATGACCTGTTGCATTTTCCATAGATAGTTGGATATGATCACAAAGGGTGAAGTTTTATTTCAACTCAGATATGGACTCAATTCAAAAAATTACTTACTGCCACCTTTATTCTACCTATATCACCCTAAATCCCCATTTGGGAAAAAGTTTTAAGATCCATATCATATCATCAGTTGCCTGTTTCCAAGTTAATTTTCAAATAGCTTTTTATATCTGGATTACAGTCTCTTTAGAAAAGCATAATTATGATGGAAACACTGTGACATCCTAAACTATAACAAATGAACTGTTCTTGAAAATAAATGTAACTTCATGTCTATGAAGTTAAATATTTACTTTCCAAATGATTTAATGTACCTTTGTTCCTTTCCATGCTGAGCTTTTTCTTTCCTTGCATCCCTTCATCTCCAAGCTACTTTTTGTAGCCTTGTTTTATCAGTGTTTTGTGATGTTACAAAAAAGCATAGAGTGTGAGGTCAAATTTTCCATTACATACCTCAACAGGAATGCCAGGGAATCTTGCCAAACTAAGTCTACAAAAAAATAAAAATTGCAGGAAAGATGATTCATTAATCAACAATTACCCTGCCCCCTCAACCTCCCCCCCCCCCAAAAAAATAGTTGTATGCATTTGGTTTTGTGAGCTGGGAATGAGTACAGATGGCCTGGCTCTGGGGTGAAATGGAGTGTTTTAATAGCTACAAGGCATAGTTTAGATCTTCTGGGTATCTTTTTAAACTGTAAAATTCAGAGAAAGACTAGCTCAATTTGTGCCTTGATTTCTCTCTAGTTTTTTTTCTTTTGAGATTAAAGTAGATCACATAGTGACCCCAACTATAATTTTATTTGAAAAATAGCAGCTGAAAGTACATAGAAAGCCACAGCCTTCAGCTCTTAACTGTGTAAACATGGGCCATTTCTTCTCCTTTGTTCTTGATTACATGATTTTTCTCACTTCCTTTTCCCCTGCATAGGTCTCCTTCAACATTAGTTCTCTTTCTTTTGCCATAAGTTCCAAAATTTTGGTCCTTCCCCAAAATGTTGTCGGAAAAAAGGTTAGATATCTGTGTTTGACACTATTTTTAGATATTAAAGGTGGTTCAAACATTAGGAAAGCATTAATCACTGAAATTAGAAAGACCCCCCCAAACTCCCAAACCCCCCCCAAAGAATTATCTGATCATAGAGCTTGGTATCATAATGTCAAAGTCAGTACAAACACATGGACATGTATATACAAATTCTAATTTAAAACTAGCAGGTAACAAATAGAGTTGATGCTATGACTAGTCAATAGTAGGCACTGTGTGCTCTGTTTTCTAGTGTTTTTGAACCAGCCATTTACAGCAGTAAATATTCAAAGCTGTCACCCAGAGCATAAAAAAATATTTGTGTACTTTTGACTCACCAAAGAAAGGTGCTGTTAAGATCCTGTATCATTTTACTACTAAGTATCATGTAATTCTTCAAAAATTGGTGCTCCTTATGTGGTTCAGACTCTTAACTAGAGCACATAATTAATCAGAGCAATTCCAACTATCTTGCTCATGCAGGATTTACTGAAGATTTTTGTTGCCTTTTATGGAGAATATGAGGGGGAAATTGAGAACAGGTTTGTGTTTTGTTTTGTTTTGCCAAAATACTGATAAGCCAGTTGTTATTACAATTTTATCCACACAACAGAATAGCAAGATGAGAAATAAACTTGTTAAAGTTCCTCATAATTGAATGTTTCTTCTGAGAAACTAGAACTTCTCAAAAATTGGATTTAAGGAAAAGAGCAAAGCCAAAGTTCCCAGACCTTCACAACTAGGGCAGATGTTGCAAGTCCACATTGATCAACAAAAAATATAAAGCCCTCCAAACCTCGTTTTTTTTTTTTAAAGAAAATTTGACTGCATGAACAGAACAGTAGATAGTACCCTAACATTGCCCATGCTGGTCAGATGCCTGAGTGTTAACCTCTCCTCACTGCCATCAATGACAAATGTCTGTAAGAGAATATTCTTAAAAGAGCACTGATGGTGGCAAACATCGTAGGTTTCAGCTGGAGAAGCATTGCTTCCCAATCCTTAGCAAAGAGAGGCTTTTCTCAGACAATTCCACTATTCTTTACTCCATTCTGCCTCATCTGACTGCCCCACTACACCCCAACCCCTACACACATAGAAAAACGAGAGAAGACTCATGCTGAAAATGCATCCTATAAAGTTTCTGCCTCCCAAAAGATGGATATACATATTTTATTTTGGTTATATATATGTGTGTGTATGTATACATTTACTTGGGTGTATGTGTATATGTAAATTTTAAACATTAGAATTTGAATGTACCTCATTTCTTATGGCATTACTTTATTGAATTAACACTGGTTTATTATAGTGTGTATGATTCAGAGGTAGTGGCACACAGCTCTTCAGATGTATTTTCTCATACTATGCCTACCACCAATAATCCTCTCCCATAGTCCACTGGACCCCATCCACTCTTTGTCTGTACCCCCTACCCTCCATTTCTGGTTGCCCCAGTTTTCAGATTTCAAGTGTTTGTTTTTGTCTAATCCTTTGATATATTTCTTTATATTCCACACTTGAGTGATATCATTCAGTATTTATATTTCTCCTGACATTTTGCTTAGAATAATTTTCTCCAGTTCCACCCATGTTGTTGCAAATGGCAAGAGTTTATATACTTTTTAAAAAAAACACACCTGAGTAGTATTACATTGTGTATATATAGTACATCTCTTTTATCCACTCATCCATCATTGGTCATTTAGGTTAACATTACTGGGCTAGTCTAAGTATTGAAATGAACACAGGAATGCATATATTCCTTCAAAGTACAGTTTTTCCTGATACCTAGGAATCGAATTGCTGGATCATATGGTACACCAAATTTTTAATATTTTGAGAAATCTTCACACTGTTTTCCATAGGGATGGCCCAGTCTACATTCCTACCAATAGTGTATGAGGGTCCCTTTTTCACCACACCCTGGCCATCACTTCTTTTTCTGGTCTTTTCTATTTGAAACATTCTCCTGGGTGTGAAGTGACATCTCATTATAGCTGATGCTAAATGATAAGTTGGGTTTTTTTTGTTTGTTTGTTTTTATGCCTATTGGCCACCTGTATGTCTTCCTTGCAGAAGGGCCTATTTAGATCTTCTGCCCATTTTGATTGGGTTATCTGTTTTCTTGTTCCTAAAAGATTATATTTCATCTTTTCAAAATATGTCTGCCTTTGCTTTTTTCAGGTTTATCAAAGATTTGTTTCCTTAGCTTTTAAATATCACTTTCTTGGGTTCATAGCACTTCAGTGATCTCATCCATATTCTCATATCTCTATTCCTCTCTACTTATACACCATTAATCAACCATCCATCCATCCACTTGAACCAGTAAGAACTTCAAGATGTAAGGAAACTTACCTCCTGAATTGGTTATATATTGAATTTATAAAGAACATTTTCCTGCTCACAAGATTTTAAGAGAACATGCTTTACTACACATATTTGAGTTCAAATATAACTTTGAGCAAATTATATGACTCATTTGTTCATCTAACAAATATTGATGGAACATTTTCCACATAGACTAGCCAGTCATGGTGCTAGTCTCATAGAAGTATAAGAATGGGCCCTCCCTGTTGGCGCTAAGAGTTAAAGTGCCGCACTATGAAGCTATCCACAGCAATTGCAGCGCAAGTTTGATCCCTGGTCAGGGAGGTGACCCACATGGCACAGCAGACCTCTCCTATCTTGCCCACTGCTCCCCTCAGCAGTGTGTTTCAGCACATCCTCCTGTTCTGCTCCCCATTCTGTCTCTGGTGAATCCTCTCACCTCCCACAAACCCCAAGCTCCCACATCTCTGGTCTACACCCCAGTTCTTGTATTCATAAGTAAATAAATATTTAAAATAAAAATAGCTAAGAGCCAGACTTAGGGAATGTACCAGTATCATAGGTTGGAAAGATGCCTCTTCTTAGACCAAAGTCAGAAAGGAACTGGATATACATATATGAGAAATGAAAACAAACAAGTTAGACTGGAGGTCAGTAAATGAAGGAAAATTGAAAGATAACAAAAAATTGAGTGGACACTAACAAGAATTTTGGTCATTTCTAACAGAAATTGCCATTAGAAGATTTTTTTAGTAATATAGTTTATTTTTACATCATTTTTGTGCATTTTTCCATCTTAGTTGTAATCCCCATGGATTTCCCATCACCAAATCACCCATGTGCCATCACCATGATACAGTGCATTTCCTTGCCCCCACTGTTTTTGATCCCACTCCCCACTCCACCTCTATAGAATGTCTCTGTTATATAGCTGTTCATTATTATTATTATTTTCTCGCCTGGTCCATTATATTCCTGCTCTGAGTGAAACCATCCGGTATTTTTCCTTTTCTTACTGGCTTATTTCACTACACCTGATCTTTTCCAGCATCATCCATGTTGCTGCAAAAGGCATGTACTTTTTTTGGTTGCTGTGTAATATTCCCTTGTGTATATGTACTACATTTTTTTCAATCCAGTCATCCACTTTTGGGCATTTGGGTTGTTTCCATGTCTTTCCAATTGTAAATAAAGCAGCAATAAGCATGGGGTGCAGTTATCTTTTTGAATCAGTGTTTTTGTGTTTTGGGGGAGTGGGATTGCTGGGTCATACGGAAGCTCCATGTTTAACAGTTTGAGGAACCTCCAAACAGTTTCCCATAGTGGTTGTACTAGTTTGCATTCCCACCAGCAGTGCAGGAGAGTTCCTTTTTCTCCACATCCTCATGAACATTTGTTGTTGTTAGTTGTTTGGAGATGTGCCATTCTCACTGGGGTGAGGTGGTATCTCATTGTGATTTTAATTTGCATCTCCCTTATTACAAGTGATGTTGAACATTTTTTGTTATGCTTGTTGGCCATCTGCATTTCCTCTTTGGAGAAGTGTGTTTTTAGCTCCTCTGCCCATTTTTTTGATGGGGTTGTTTATTTTTGTTGAGTTTTATCAGTTCTTTGTACGTCTTTGTGATCAATCCTTTCTCTCTAGTTTTGTGTGAGAAAATTTTTTTCCAATCATTGGGATGTCTTTGTTTTTTGTAATGCTTCTTTTGCTGTATAGAAGCTCTTTAACTTGATGTAGTCCCATCTATTTACCCTTGCCTTCACTATCATTGCATTGGGTGCTGTATCTTCAAATATGTTACCGAAGTGTATGTCATGTACTGTTCCGCTCATCTTTGCTTCCAGGTATTTTATGATTTCCGTTCTTATGTCTAGGTCTTTAATCCACTTCAAGTTGATTTTTATGTATGATGTGAGGTAGTGATCTAGTTTCATTTTTTTGCATGTAGCTTCCCAGTTTTCCCAGAACCATTTGTTCAACAAATTTTCTTTGTTCCACTGTATCTTTTTTGCTCCTTTGTCAAAGATTAGCTGCCCATAAAGATGTGGGTTTATATCTGGGTTTTCTATTTGAATCCACTGGTCTGTGTGTCTGTTCTTGTTCCAGTACCATGCAATTTTGATTATAATGGCTTTGTAGTATAGCTTGAAGTTTGGGGTTATAATGCCTCCATTCTCTTTCTTCTTAGTCATAAGAGTTTTGGCTATTCGAGGTATTTTGTGGTTCCATATGAATCTCATCAATATTTTTTCTATTTCTTTGAAGAATGTCATTGAGACTTTTATTGGGATGGCGTTAAATCTGTATGTCGCTTTTGGTAGGATGGCCATTTTGATGATGTTAATTCCCCTGGTCCATGAGCAGGAGATGTCTTTCCATTTCATGGTGTCTTCTTGTAGAAGATATTTTTGATGGGGATAAATATGATCATTTTATGTTTGAGTTACTCTATCTCATCACATAATGAATTAGGGGAGTGCAAAATGAAAATGAGTGAAATTGAATTGGTTATATATTGAATTTACCTGTCATTTTACAGGTAAAAGATTATGGTGGCAATCAGTGAGAAATAGATAGATTCAGTGCCTCCCTGGTGGTGCAGCAGGTTAAAGCACAGTACTGTGAATCTAAAGCCACTTCAGCATGAGTGATCCACATGGCTCAACAGACCTCTCCTTACCTGCCCGCTGCTCCCCTAAGCAGTGTGCTTCATGTACCTCATCAATCAGCCTGTTCTGCTCCCCATTCTGTCTTTGGAATGCCCCTGCACCTCAGACCTATACCCTAGTTCTGTGTGCCTCCCTAGCTTCAGTGGCATTGTGGAAGAGGAAGTTGTCATGTTGATTTCTAGTTTTCTGATATGAGGTGTTATTTCTGATATGAAGACTTTTGGATAAGAGACTAGCCAGTGAGCAGGATGGGATGGGGAACTAGAATAGACTCCAACTTTAGTTATTGACATGTTTAATCTGAGTTGCTGTGATTCAGCCAAGTGGAGATGGCTCGCAGGTAATTATGAAATAGAATCAAGACCAAAGGAAATATCTAGGCCATGGATATAAATTAGGAAACAGCTAATAGAAATAGAAAATATTTAAAGCCACAGATATGGGTTAAATTACCTAGAAAAAGAATACATCCACATGAAAGGAGCTGGGATACCTCTCTGAGCTTCATTTGTCTCATCTATAACATAGAGGTAATGCTCTATGCAAGGAGATTGAGAGGCATGCATGTGACACATAGGCCTATGTCCAGCTTACAATTGGTATTCAGTATATGGCAATTTCTGTTATTACTGTGTCTGGTAAAGTCTCACACCCTCATTTCTCAGGGATGATTTGACACTAAGGGGCAGAGAAGAGAATGAAAAGAAGTAAATGAGTGCATAAAGGAATGAGCATGAATTTATAAGGATGGCTAAATAGGGAGATATGAAAGTATTAGCTTTTATTGTACTAGTGTGTTAGAATTTTTTTCCCTAAATTTTGCTTTCTAGACCACCCTTCTGTTGCAAACTCCCATAATTCTCCCACTGAAAATCAGGGGTCTTGACTTTTCCCAATGGAACTTTTTTGTATTCCAATGACTTGCTACTTCAGACTATATCTTGGAGAGTTCTCATCAGTGTTGTCACAGTTGCTGATGGATTTGTTAGCAAATAACTAAATGTTCTTTTGGTAACATTATTTTTAGGAAGACAAAGCCTTTACATTTCCAGACAGCAGCTTCACTATGATTGTGGGGAGACCACAAAGCTGTAACGCATTGCACATGTCAATGAAGCTGTCTGGGCTTCTTGGCATTACTAATGATGATAATGACCCTGCTTGGTGGAAGGCAGACCCTCCCTGCAGCTGGTCTCCTTTCTGTAAGGAATGAGGTCATTTGGGGGACGGTGGGGACATTACTGGAGAGGATAAGAGAGAAAAGGAGAAGAAGCTGTCCCGTCTGCATTCTTGGTGGAAAAATAGAAACATATTTGCCACATGCTTGCTTTATTTTTTTTTTTTTTATTTTTAACAGAGCAAATGGAGATGGAAGGGGATGTTAAGACACTACAACATGGTAATAGCCTGGTTTTCCCCCAAAGCTATTATTCCAAAATTAGCCAAATCTTTAGGGCATGATAACCCTGTGAATCTAATCTCTAGAATATTTGAAACTGCTTAGAGCAGACTATTCCTGTAATTTAGGTCCTTGTAACCACTTTAGAGTTGCTGAGAGCCTTATTCTAGACAGTCTGCTGCTCCTTCTGCCTCAGATGTGTGCAAAAAAGAGAAATTCAGAATTACTATTCTTTTGGCAATGCAGTTTAAAGACATCAGATTGTTCATCAACATCTCATTGTCATCACCAAGAACAAATAAACAGTGCATTCTTTAGTTTATCAGTAGTCTAACTGGTGCACAATAGGTTGATTTCTCACACATGTATACACAGAGTTTATGTCCCCAGAGTTTGAGATTGTTATTATAGTTAATTGTTGTAGACTTTTGAAAGGAACAGTTAGTGAAAGAGGGGTCACTTGAGCAGGAAAAATCTGACTGGGCACAACCAGCCAATCACAATGAACCATTTGCCAGTCTCTGCCAAGGTGATAGAAGGGAGTCAACTCTGATTTGAAGAAACTAAAAATATTCTCAATATATATGTGAATGCTTCAAAGACAAGACAGGTCTGATTAGCCTTCACATCCTCTGTGACTCCGCTAGGGCTTGACACAAAGTAAGTGCTTACACAAGTGTGTGCCCATTTCTCAGGTGCAGTACTGTTGCTTCAGCAAGTACTAATAACTATGAATAATAATCTGAAGGAGGGCCTTCCTGGCCCAGGGATTAAAGTCTTAACACTATCAAGCCATCATCTAACACTGCAACCTGAGTTCAAATAACCAGCCAGAAAGCTAGCTCACAAGTTGCAGTAGACCTCTCCTGTTGCAAACTCTGCTCCTCTCAGTAGCATATTTCAGTAGATCTGCCTGTTCAGCTCCCCACTCTGCCTCTGGTAAATCCTCTCATCCCCTGCACACCTCTGACCTACACACTAGTTCTTGTATGCATAAATAAAAAATAATAATAATCTGAAAAAAAACAACAGTATTTTCTCCTCCATGCTAAGGAAAGAGGCTGGGTCACATAAATAAGTATAACAGTTAATTCTTAATTATTTACCTCATTTGAATATTCAAGATGCAATGAAATAAATATAGGACCAGAATCCTAAAACCTGACTGGTCAGCAAGCCACTAAAATCTCTTTTTTTTTTCTTTTAAAGATTTATTTATTTATGCATACAGAACTGGGGTACAGGTCCAAGGAGCAGGGGCAGTGAGAGGATTCACCAGAGACAGAGTAAAGAGCAGAACAGGCAGATTGATGCGGCACACTGCTTAGAGGAGCAGGGGGCGGGTCAGGAGAGTCTGCTACACCATGTAGACCACCTCCCTAGCTGGGGATTAACTTTGTGCTGCAGTGGCTGTGGCTAGCTTGGTAGTGCTGCTCTTCAACCTGTTGTGCCACCAGGGAGGACCCAAAATTTTCTTACTTCAATTTCTTTATCAAAAAAATGGGGATAATAAGAGACTAATACTTTTCTCCACCTGCCTTTTAAGAGTATTTTCATTATTAATCCTATTAAGAAAGTGAAACTAATAAGAACTATAGAAGGTAAGGTGTTTTTACTGACTTCTTTTGAAAAAACTGTATGTGTCAATAGATTTTTAAGTCCTTGATGAAAGGTACCATTGTTCATTGGTGCTAAACCCTGTTTAAGCTTAATTTGTCTAAAAATTAATGACAGTCCTCCTCCCTTTCTAGATCTCTTTTATGACAACACCAAATTTGTATTTAAGAATCTAAAATATATCCTCCTTGAAAAACACCAGTATTATTAATAATAATCTCTGAAATCAGTAAGGATTGTAAACCTACCGACTGCCTATGATTAAGTGGTCACAAATGAAACACTGGTATGTTACCACATATAAATTCTTTCCCTGAAGTTTAACCTCCGCAACAAAATTTTGTACTGAATAAGAAGTTAAGCAACAACGCCTGTTACCATCTAGCCATGGCCTTGATCTAATCATTTCACCTTTCTTGCTCTTGGTTTCTTTTTTCCTTAAGAAAAAGAACATTCATTGGTTCTGCTTCAGATCTTTACTGCTTTCTTCAGACAACATTTGAAAAGAGGGAGGGAATACTGGGTTGTTAGAGTTACCAGAAGGACAAAAAAAAATATAGGGTGGAGGTATGCTGTTGGCATTTAGTGGGCAGAGATAGGTCTGCTACATTTTCCAGTATATGGAACAGTCTAGAGAGAAGACTTGGCCCCCCCACAAATATAAATATATCTCTCCCACCTAAGAAACACTGGACAGCACTTTGAAGAGTAAAATGGGACATAATAATATAGGGCTGTGTCAGACAAACTGGAATATATGGAACCTGCTAGAATTCAAGTCCATTTCTGCTTTCATTGTCTTCCTGTATTCTTGCCCTGTCCCTGTCTCATGTGACAAGATCAGAAGCTCTGCTGAATAGTCCTCATGGGAGGAGACAGACATATGCAGACCACATAGATTCCATCGTCTCTATTTTACTAAGAAAAGTAGCAGTGGTGTTAAAGTTAATTCATTTATTCACCCCTGAATTTGGGCTATGCTTTAGTCACAGAGCCACCCTCCTTCCCCCCCTCCCCCCCCTCCTCATTTATCCCATTCCCTCACCCTCAGAGCCTTGGGCACTGCCAGCCATTCAATGTAACAGCTGCCTTCAGCATTTGTTTTGGGTGGGTAGTGGGAGATTGATAGGGTGGGTGTGGGGCCAGCTCTTCCCTGCGGCTGCAGCTGCACTAACCAAACCAAGCTGCTAAAACAGACTGTTCATTCCATTTCATGGGCCACCCTAAAGCCATATCTGTGGGTACAAAGTTATTGTGACATCCCACCCTGGGGTGTGATGGGAGTAACTGCATATGGTATGGAAGTGCCATATGACTCTTAAGACTACTTTTTTGGCCTGCCATTTAGAAAGGGGGAACAAAATCTAAAGAATTCTTTACACTCTGCTGACACCTCAGCTGAGGAAATCAGTGGAGTCCAGGTGTGTTTTATGTCTCTCAGCTCCTGTACATGGACAAAGACTGGGATTCTATAATTTCCTTTCTAGCCCCAGGTTTTTTTCCTAGTTAAATTTACTTTCTGCTCCCTAAATTACGTTTTACTCATTATAGAAAATCTGTTGTGCAGAATTGTGTTAGGTTTAACATGATGGTCTAGACTAATTGCTTAAATATGGACTTGGACAATTGTTGAAAAGCACTTTTGTTTGTATCATGGAATGAAAGTTACCACATACATAATAGTCTATTTTCAAACCTAAATGAATTACATTTTAAAGGAAATGAAAAAAAATTTTTAAAAAAAGCATGAATTTATTAGGCAAGAACAAAGTTGATGTCTAAATTCAACTGGAAAGAACTATAGAAATTTCCTTTGAACACTGACAGACTGTTCTTTGCTCTACTTGTATTTTCTCACCTTAGTATTTCAAGTTAAACCTTTGGAAATAGGTGGTTTTTCTATGTTATAGATTAGTGGCAAGTATAAACTATGGTAGCAAACAGACCAATGTTTTTGTTTCATTCAGTACTACTTCAGAGGACTATTACTTTTCAGGGATGGCATATCCAACAAAGACGAGAGATTAGAATTTTATTTTTCTAATTTTCCCATAGAGCCATTTTTTTGCAGAATTTACCAACTATGAGGGAAATTTGAGAAGAGCTTTGATAAAATACTCGGTGTGGTAGGTGAATTAATAACACTACAGTGTCATGTTGTAAGGGGAATTCTTTCCATTGTTTAGTCTATTTAAGAATCTGCACTATAGAAGAGTAAAATAATTAGTGGAAGGAATTAGGATAGTTGGAATATAAAGAGTGGGAAACAGAGATATATACTGTCTGGTTTTTCATGGTTGTTAGAAGTAAATCATAGTTTCATATCTTAAACTTTCTGTGACCTAAGTGCAAAGTACCATGCTAGATTAATCACCGGGCTCATCTGTGGAATAAACATAATATGGGAAAATAGTATTTTTTATTTGTTCATTCATTTATGAATATTTCTTGAGCACCTTCTAATGCACTGGGGACTTATATAGACAGAGCTTAGGCAATGTCAGAAAAAGGAATGTCTTTATTAGATGTAAATGAAATGCTTAGGATGCAAATGTGTATTTTGTAAAATAGATTTTAACTATGCTTTAATACTAACATGGAATGTTTTTCTGTTTATGGATAAATCCAAATTAGATTAGATACATTTTTATGATTTTCTTAGAGAAGTCTTTATTAAGTCATTACCTTTAATCCTGGAAGATGCTTCTGTGAGATGCCATGTACTTTGAAGCATGGAATCACTCTTTGAAGATGAACAAAGGCAATTCAGACTGCCCTCTATCAAACTCTTTATACTCAAATATTTTAGATACAAGATCCTGTCTTATAGTCTTCTGTCCATGCTTATGCTCAATATTGAAACACATAAATAATATTTTATTAATATAAATGTATTGTTAAAGTGTCATATAGATTTACTTTTTATGAAGACTGGAAACTGATGGATGATTATTCTCTGTTCACCCCAATTCTGTTTTGTTTTTGTATTTATAGATTTAGTTTGGTCCCTTTAACATATGCTGTGTGATTAGAATAATCCAGAATCTTGGGCTTGGGCAAAAAAAAAGTAGTAAATAATCTTATTTCAAGTTTGAATAACTTAACAAAAACTAACTCCTCACATTCCTAAAAACATATTGTTCATGAATATGTCATTAATGACCTATAATATTTTCACATGTATTATTTGTCCATAATTTGACATAACTTATGGTCTGAGAGTTCTGTTCTCAAAGAGATGTCCAGGACCCTGTGAAACATACTTATAATGAACTGATGTTTACAAGCTTTTCTTGACATGTAATTGAGTATGACACATATGTGCTGTGGTAACATAGTTCATTAGCATTTTACATGAATAGACAGCCACAGTGAAGAAATTAACCAAAGATTGATGCTGAGCAACACCCTTGCTAATCAGTGGCATATTTATTTGAAAGAGATTCAGGGGACTCCCTGGTGGCCTAGGTTTTAAGTCTCAGTGCTATCACCACCGTGGCCTTTTCTGCTCCCCATTCTGCCTCTGATGAATCCTCTCACCTCACACACCTCTGGTCTACATCACAGTTCTGCTACACAAAATAAAAATTGAAATTAAAAAATAAATAAAAGAGATTCACTTTTATGAATCAGAATTGCAGGGGGAGTTTTTGTTCAAGGGTCAGGTGGTGGTAATGGTGGTAGCAGTAATATGTGGATATGTATAGCCATCCTACTAGAACAGAGCGCACCCAGGTGGGGGTGGCCTTTATGGAGCCCATTTGTGTTATCAATTTTATGAACTGAATTTCTAAAGGAGACTAATGAAGCCTCTTCTCCCTTTCTCTGGGCTTTGATTAGAAATGTTAGGCTGTTATAGGAAAAAGGGTCTGAGACATGAGGAAACAAAACCAAAAAGAAATTATTAACACTGAGAGCCCATGGATAAATTAACTCAGTATTTCTTTCTAGCACCGTATTTTAAGATAATTATCTTTTTTAAATTTATGATGTAAAATTGGAAGACATTCCATGCAACAATCATGTAAACCTGTTGTCTGAGTTTATATTGTATGAGGAAAACTTTCTGCATATAGAATGGGACAACATTACAAATAAGTATTTGTTCTCTAGATGTGTCAAAAACCCAAAATACTTCATAGTTACTTTCTAGGAGCTTGGCTTTTCTTTTTTTTTTTTCTTTTTTAATATAAAAAAGGAAACTCAGTTGGGTAAGAATAGGATGACTGAATTTTTTTAAATCTTCAATATGTAATTTCCCCTAAATGAAATTATATTTAGTACAACTCTGAGATAAACATTGTATTTAACAATAGTTTTCCTCTCCATTTGGTTATCAGTTATTGTTCCTATTTCAAATCTCTCCAGAAACAAGGGTTTTCGTGCTCTCCTGACATTGTATTTTTGTGCCTTTGTCTCTTATACCCTACATATTGCTCCAATTTGGAACATAGTTGTAAGTAATATATTTCACCATAGTTAGCTAGTCCTTTATTGCAGAAGTGGCTTGAAAAAACATCATTTTTTAAGGCTTCCACAACAAATAACCACAAAATGTATTCTCTCACAGCTCTAAAACTAGAAGGCAGAATTCAGAGTGTCGGCAGGCCCACACATCCTGCAGGGGCCCTGGGCAAGAATCTTCCCTTTCCTTTTCTAGCTTCTGCTGCTTGCTGGCAATTCTTGGTATTCCTTGAGTAGTAGTGGTAGGGGTAAGTCCAAAATCTGCCTGTCTTCCCATGCTTGTCTTCCTTCAGTGTGTTTTTGTATCCAAATTCTCTCTTCTTATAAGGACACCAGTCACTGTGTTGGAGCTGCCTTCATCCAGTATGACCTCATCTTAACTTGTTTACATCTACAAAGTCCATATTTCCAAATAAAGTCACATTCACAAGTTTCCAGGGAACTTGAAAGTTGGGGGCGGGAGAGAGTCAGAGGGAAGGAGAGATTATTCAACTTAGTACAATTTAACAAGAATCTTGTTCTCTTCCTCCCCTAAGCATTTTGGAATCTACACTTAAATGCTTTCATTTGTCTAATCAAAGAAAGCATTCTTGAATTTCTGTCCATTTGGGATATGGCTATTTTGTTTTCGTAATTGTCTTCCCTGGAAATCTATCCAAAGCCACTGAAACCCTAGCTAATCAATTCTTTGCTCACTGCCATAGCACATGCTGAGTCTGTATCACTTTATAGATCTCCCCTCAGGGCCAAGTTTCTTCAGTGTTCATATGCAACTTCCTACTAGAATCAGAGTAAACTGGATGCAAAGATTTGCATGCATTGACTCTGGTTCACAGCTACCTCCTTTCTAAGATCTGTACTTTATTCCTTGTACATCTGGACATCAGACTAACTTAAACTTGTATAATATAATATAAACTTGTATAATAAACTTGGCTATGAAAAGCTACGTTAGCCCAGATTTTTTTTTTTTTTTAATCATTTGAACTTTCCTTGTGTACTAAAGTTTGGCCAAAGATTATATATTTGCATGCATTCATGATAGCATATAGTTTTAAATCCCTTCCTTAACCAAAGTTACAATGATACTGAGGGCAAAAAATCTTTCAAACTAGCACAAGCACCACATTCCTCCCAAGTATAATTTCTCTGAACTGCATAATGTTTTTTAAATTAATTGAATTTGTTGCTAATAATAGCCTATTTCACAAAGAAATCCAGATAACTGGCTTTTAATTTTTTTTTTTTTAATCAGACAATCCTGTAATCCCAGGGCCACATTTCTACAGCTGACCCTTCAGAGTACAACTCTGTCCTACACCATGGGCCAGTCTGAACTGGACTACTTCATTTAGTTGTTACCATTCAACTCTTGTTTGTATTTGAGCTATCACCCCTGATCCCAGTCTTAAGAATCCTATCTTAATTTTCTTCCTAATGTGGTTCAAAGAAACTGCATTGAATACACGGGGACAAAGGAGAGCAGAGATCAGGCCCTGGTTTCCTTTCCCTCTGGTTTGTATTATCTTTTGGCAAATTCCAACAACATCCCCAAACTATCACCCTGTTCTGCTTCCCCCCCCACCAGTTTTTGTTTGTTTGTTTGTTTGTTTTTTCCTTCACCATCTCTGGTATTACAGTTGAGTTCAAATACAAAATCTGAAATTTTCAATAGTGGGAAGTAATTTCAAGTTCAGTTTCATGTTACTTTCTTTAGCTTGCACAGCATTAGGTCTTCCAGACACTTTAGGATTTCTGTTCCTAGCCTGCAAAGCCTCATAAGCCTTTTTAATCATCATTTCTACTTCCATGTTCCATCCCGAACTGCTTGATCCACAATAATTTGACTAAAGATAGAACTGTCTTTCTTGACATTTCGTTCAGACAGTTATTAGCATCTTCATAGTCTGGACTTACAAAATAATCTCTGCAGCTCCAATGCTGGTTCAGGGTCTCCCAGTTCTCCCTGTCCTATTCTTGTTAATTTCTTTTTGTACTCACAATGTTTTGGTAAAGGGCTGTCAAATCATATTCACTATGTTTCTTGTGACCACATGCTCTTCTCAGGAATTCATGGGACATTCATGCTATGGCAATCACCATCTTGCTTCCAGAAAACCCTAACTTGTCTTTTTCAAATATCTGTAAATCCTAAAGGCTACAATTTACCTTATTTTAAGCATCTTTGTATTTTATTCCCTAGTTCTTTGGTCCTCAAACACTCTTGAAAGAAGAGGGTTATTTATCCCAATATATAACTGAAGAGAATTCTAGCCTTAACATTGCAGAATGTTTTCAAGATTTCTTTTTTATGCTAAATTACTGCTTCTTGTGTTAAATTATTTTACCCTTCCATAATATGATGAATATTAGGCTCTTCATGACTATCCCCACATAGTCCAAAGATTATCTGAACACTCCCCTCTTTTTTCTGATAAAATAGTTTAAATAATGAGCAACCCATGATGCCAGAAACTGGCTTAGTTTTAGGCATTTGTTCTGAGTTATTTATCCTCTCACTATCACCACCAAATTCATATGTTGAAACCCTCCCTCCTCTGTGCTAATATTAAGAGAGGGATCCTTGGAGGTAACTAGGGTAAGATGAAATCATGAGGGTAGAATCATCATGAGGTTAGTGTCCTTGTAAGAGTCAGGAGAGAGATTGCTTCCACCCTTTCCTCTCTCCATGTAAGGATAGAAGAAGTCTGCAGTCTAGAAGAGGTTCATCTTTAGAACTTGATCAATTTGGCATCTGGACTGTGATGGACAGCTTTCAGAATTGTGAGAATTAAATTTCTGTTTATCACTCATTCAATGGTATATTCTTATAGTAACCCAAACTAAGACAGCATTCAAAAAAGGGGGTCCTGACTGATCAGGTTGTGGATCTAGACACATATAAAAATATTCATACTTGCCCAAAGTGGCCTATATATAGGTACCAGGTTAATAAATCATGAGTGCCACCTATTATGGACCTGAATCTTAAGCTATGACCTATAGGAGGAAAAGATAGGGACTCAAGGGAAAAAAATCACTTAAGTACATTTTACAACAGAAAGGCATTAGGGTGCAAGATTATTACTGACCAAGAGTATGGCATAACCCTGATAGGAACAAAATCAGACCTTCAATTCTGGGATTTCCTCATAATATTTCTAGCTAATGAATCATTCCATAAATACTGTTAAATGTTCTAGACCGCACATCTACTTTTTATGTTTTTATAAAAACCTGGTTAAAAAAGTTATTTAATAACCTAGAAGTAGCCAGGGCAAAATTAATTCGATAATAAAATTAATTGCAGTTTCTGAATTCTTACTACTTGGTGATACAAACTGAAGGAATTGTTATAATGTATTCCAAATGAAGTAAATAGAGATAAAGTTCTAGCATTTTAGCATCAAGGTGTAGAGTCTTTTTGCACTTGCTGGTTTATATGCTAGCAATTAACCAATATGTCATAATACAATTAACACAGCTAATGTGGAGTTCATAGACTATTGTAAACAAATGCCTCCTTGCTGTGGATATCCATAGAACTGGTGGCTGTTCCAAATCATAAAAACAAAAAAACAAACAAAACAAGCAAATGGTTTATCCTGCAACTTGACATTAATTCTATGAGAGATGGCACTGATGCGTTGATGGCTCAGGGTGGCAGATTGATTTTGTGGCAACCTCTGGACCTGGAATCAGGGAAATTCTGGTGCTGGCAGTGCCAACCTTTAGCTTCATCATCTTTGCCTATGACATGGTTTCCATGTTCCTCCTGTGGACAAGATAAACTGATGACTTCCAATTGTAACATTCCATGACTCTTTGTTCTCCAAGTATCTAATCTTTCTATTTCTATAGAAAACGAAGAACATAGTGAGACAGTTTAAAGAAAGATGACGTGATCTCTAGTTCTGAGCTTTTCATCCAACCATTGGCATGTCAGTTTTAGATACTCATTACATCATCAGGGAAAAGGGCCAGTAAAAGCCCAGACCTCTCAAGTTGTAGAATATGCTTATAAATTGGAGTGGACAGGGTAGCTGTGGTTTTTCCAAACTCTGAAACCTTACATGTTCTTGGGTATTAATAAAATGCGTTCATTTTGTGTTCTGCATCTTGTTAAAATTTTCGTGATTTGTCCCTGTAAAAGTCTGCTGGCCTCCTGCAAGCAGGGAAAAATGCCTTTGGTTATCTGTTACCAGTTAGCTCCGTTGGTTAAAATCCAAGGAAGTAGAATCAGGCCCCATAAGGGATCGTTAGTTTCATGCAGAGCAGCCCCCACTTGCCCAAGTAGCTTATAAATGCATGCATTTGACCACAGAGGGGAGAGGTGTGAGCATGGCTGGCTTGCCATAACTATCCCTCCTACTGAAAAATCACTCAGAATGCATGTTTATATGACATGAGTCACTGACATCAACCTTGTTCAAAATTACCAACTATAAGCACAAAGCCAAGCCAGTTTATGTCTTCCTTGAAGACTCTGATGACCTTTCACCCAATTGAGCACCTAAATCGTCTACATTGTGACAGAGTGCTGAAAATATTTGTTGCATCCTCTCTCTCATACCTAAAAGTAACTCAGGGCTATACTACTATTTTTATTCTCCTTTTACAAGTGTTAAAACTGTAGCTAAAAGACTGTCTAACTTCCCCAGGTCCCAAGGCCGCTGACTGACAGAAACAGGATGCTGAAATAAATCTCTCTGACCCCAGAGACTATACTGTTATCCACTAAACCCTCCAGCCTCTCTCAGGTGCTACACAGTTTCAGGTTTTAGAAACAGTGATAAATCCTTATGGAATGAAATTTTGCATAATCAGATGTTTACAAGCAGGTATGGGTTTTAAGTTGTCATTTCTTGGAAAGAGAAATGAGATCAACTCTACAGGCAAACAGAAAACTTGACAAATCAAGTGAGGCAGATGTCTGTTCTTGGATGCTTCTACCAGTGTCCCATTTGTGACCTACACTCTGTCAAGTAACTTGATATAGTCACATTTCATATTTAAAGTTTTGTTCAGCTTTAGTTCCTCAAACTTCTAATTCAGATGTAAACTCCTGTAGTGGCCAAGTTTAGAAATCTCTTCACTTTTTTCTCAGAATTCCCCAGCACTTCACCATCAAATCAGTTTGATTTATGCCATCAAACCCAGAGACATTAATAGGTCAGTGAGACCAATTTTTTCTAACTTTCTGCTTATCTTTGAAGCTGCAGAGACTTTGAGTAGAATGAGGGAGTTGTAAAACCTCCCTTTTGAAAGCACCGAGTTAAGCCCTGACTCCTGTGAAATTTAGTTTAGTCTTGAATGATTTTTTTTTTTTAAGATTTACTTATTGATTGATTTTTGTATACAATAGCTGGGCATAGGACAAAGGTTGGGGGTTGAGAAGATTCACCAGAGACAGAGTGGAGAGCAAAAAAAGCAGATTGACTGAAATACACTGCTGAGGGGAGCAGGGTACCAGGCAGGAGAAATATGCTGCTCCATGCAGATCAGCAACCTGGCAGGGGTGGAACTTGTGCTGCAGTGGCTGCAGATAGCTTCACAGAGTTAAGACTTAACCTCTTTTGCCACCAAGGAGGCCCTGAGTGATTTTGGTAGAGATTTCCCCACTATCTAAAAGTGAGCATTCTTATTTGGTATAACTTGTTAGATTACTTTTCAGATCTGGAAATGCTATTCCTATTAATAATTGGAAATTTTTTTAGCATTCAGGCAGAAAAAATAGCCTACCACATCATACCAACTAGAAATGGAGCATAGGAGGGGAAATCTGGATTCTGGATTCTGTTCTTCCCCAGGACTTGCTCCCACTTCATTTAGTGGAAAGGCAGTTTGGATGCATGCAGAAGACATTCAGTGCAAATTTAGAAAAAGGTCCTTCATAACATATTTGTTTTGAGATTTTGTAGGTACAGATGAAAATAAAGCCTCCTTTAAGATAAATTCTCTTACCAGGTCAGCAATACAAAGAGTACAAAGTGAGGCTTGAAACTTTGTCCTTTAAAAAAAAAAGAAGAAACTAATTCACTATTGAAACTGTAAAGTGTGCTCAGAGCTAAAGTGCCTCAACTAAGTTGTTTCTCTTGTCTAGTTCTGGGAAATTATTTTAAAGACAAAGTGCGCCTTTTAATTTTCTAAAAGAGCTTTATAAATCATTACCATTTGAAGTTATAAAGGAACAAGTTCTTCCATTTCACATCCTTTTTGAAGCGTTGAAAAATGCTTCATTCGTGTGTCCTTACCCTTGGCCTCCTTTGATCCTCATCTCCCAGATCCATCACTTTCATCTACTTCTTTGCTGCTGGCCTTTCTTCCTGCTATTCAGGAACTATTTTTTCAGCACCTGTTATGTAAATAGCTGTTTGCTAGGCACTGAAGGGGGGAGGTGATGAAGACAAAGACCCCTGTCCTCCAAGGACTTAGGGTGGAGTTCAGAGGTTGCAAGTTTAAAGACAGCAGTAGACAGGAAGGTCTGTGAGGGAACAGGAAGAGGCCAGACTCTGCACTGAGGAGTACCTGGGACTATGCATCATTGGGAAAGGCACCTTCCTTCTAAGGGGCTTAGGCACTGCACAGCACAGCCGTTTGGAGCCACCCTGAATTACCATCCCAGCATTGTCAGAGATTCTACTTTGTCAAAAGAAACCAGAAATCTAAATTTTTATTATGTGCAATCTTCTGATTCTTTACAAATGCTGGCAACTAATTCAAACTCTTCAAAAACATTGTGTGAGCCAAACAAAACAAGTTTTGTGGACTGAATTCAACCCATGGGCCTCCAATTTGGGGAGTTCTGGTCTCCTTAGTGAGGTAAATCACACATGTATGAAATCATTTAAAATGCAGCCCATATGACTAAGAGCCCTAATGAGTGACACAGACATTGGCTGGGGAGGAGTCCAGAGAAAGGAGAAGGAAGATGAGGGAGCTGGGGGGAAGATGGACTCCAGGTGCTGTGGCCTCAGCTGTATCTGGCATGTTGAGCATATGAGAAGAAACTGAAGAGTATGTGTTGAGCTTTTGGGAAACCAACCAAAGGTGAACTGAAGAGGCTGGGCCTTATTGTCTGTCAGGAGTATTGGGGAGGACAGATTTAAAAATAAATGCTGCTGGTGGGCAAAGTGTTAGGGAGTGTGCATGGAGACACTGTCAGGAAACTAGCCTTAATACCTGCTTTCCTCTGCACTTCCTCTTCCACCCCTCTGTACCTTTACACCTAATGTAGTTTTAACAGAAAAAGCCACCTTCCCTCAAGTAGCTTTAAAAATCGCCAATGTTCTAACTTAAAAAAGGAAAAGGAAAGAAGGCCCAATCAGAATGACACCCTCTGCAAGAAATCAAAAACCTTAGCCACCACCTCTCACTGAGTAAAGGCCACTACTTAAAATAGAAATAGAGCATCACTATGAGCCAAACAGCTCTACCTAAGGCCTACAAGACTCTAAAATGGGGATGGGAAGGTGCAGAATTCCATTCTCATTAGACATGTGAGTTGATCACAAAAATCTCCCACAATAGCCAGAGTCAGAAGCTGCACATCTCTCCCTAACAATTACTAGTAAGCTTTTCTTACTTAAGTGTCAGAGTAATATAGCAATACATGTACACCGTCAAAACAGGTGGACATTGCTAGAAAAAAGAAGAGATGATTTTTTTAGATATTAGAATATATATATATATATATATATATATATAACAGTCTCTCAAATAAACCTGATGTGCCATAAGGTGTTACCCTTAAGAACTTGGTGTTGGAAGAGGCAGGAAGAGGCAGTTGCATCACTGAACCCCACTGCTGTACAGTGGGAGTAGGTTAGTCAAACCAAGCTCCTGTGAACACATTCACAGGAGGTTCAAGAGCCTCAAGAGTTGTGCTTACACATCAGAATTTAAATGTTTGGGTGATGTAGACATTATCAGTTATTCCAAACCTGATTATATAGTATGTATTAATTTTCTAAGGCCCTCATTTTGCTTATTCTTCCTCTTCCCTACCCACATTTTCACCATTTTTATTTTTTATTCATATTCTACCAGGGAATGAGAAGAGAAAAAGAAGCCACAACCTAAAAAAAAAATCATTTTACTTCATAGTAAGTACATAATAGTGACACCACCAGCAACAATGGCTAGTATATTTGTTAAACAATGCTCAACACTGTTCTAGATTTACACATATTAATTCATTTTTAATCCTCACCAGCTCTATGAATTATGGGCCTTTGTCCTCTCCATTTTGGGATGAGGAAACTGAAGCTAAAAGAGGTTATTACATTTACCTGCGGTGTCACAGTTAGCAAGTCAGAGCCCCTGTTTGAACTCAAGAAGACTGACTCAGAGCCCTTATTGTGACAAAATATATTTAACATAAAATAATCATTATAACTATATAGTTTAGTCACATTACATATATTGTTGTATAAACACCACTGTCTATCTTCCAACCATTTTCATCTTCCCAGGCTGACAGCTTGCATTTTGACCACCATTCCAGAGAGGATCTGGAGAGATCTGAAAATGTCCACTATTTATGACCCTTTCAACATAGGAGATCTGTGCTTTTGAATTTTAGCATGCACTCTGTCATGTCCTCTGTTCCTCGCATATGCAGCGCAGCCAGCCCACAGTCACAGCAGCCTCTCAAAGCTGCAAGTGCTACTCTCTCTTTCCAGAGATGTGTGTCAGCACCTGCTTGGGCAAAGACAGCTACATCACCTCTTCTCCCTCTCTTTTGACATTAATTCTAATATTCATCTTCAAAAAATCTTAGAACTCTAAAAGAAATGTAAAAAAGCCCTAGACCTTAGACTAGATTTGTGGAAATCCAGTCTTGTCAGCTGAGATGTGTCTCTATAAAGTAGCTTTGTCCTGGTTCCTAGTCATTCACCCATCCCATTCTGTCCAAACTTCAATCCCTCCTGCCTGGTTTAGTGTCATAACTGGTCTCCCAGTTCTCAATTGCTGGTTAAACTGAAGGTTTGGCTCTTCTAACCTTCAGCAGGTCATTTCGTCTCTTATCTGAGAGACCTTATATTTAAAAGGAGAGAAGCACAGAAATTTGTAGGTTTTTTTAGTTCACGATGGTAATATTCTAGGAATTCTTAGGCCTCCTCAAGTTATAATTTGAAACAATTTTACCAAAGTCTAAAGAACTTCCAAACTAGATAGAACTTGGCAGCCTGTTTACTATTGAGATAAGGGGGCCCTCATCTGCTACTGCTTGACAATCTAAAAACTTTAAATCTTAAGATTCTACTTCTCTTTGTTTGTTCCCAAATAACCCCTTGTAATACAATGTAATATAAATATAGGATGCTTAAATAAATAAAAAGAATGCAGATTCTTCTTACATGTCATGTACAAATGACATGTAAATGTGATATATAAAGGAACTTTTTGAACCAGATATAAGACTTGTGGAAATTATCTCACCCCAAACAACTAGTGTGCAAAGAAACTAATCTGCAAACATGAATACTCTGCCTTCTTGTCCAGTTTGTCATTTAAAAAAAAAAAACTGATTAGCTCCTATATTTTTTTGTTTTCTTTTCCATTTATAAAGTCACAAGAAAATAAGTCATCGTGCATGAAACCTTATCTGAAGTACAGAGAAAAGCTAATTTTCTAAAGGATCTCATTTCTTTTCTCTATAAAAAGACTCCTAGTTACAGAGATAAACTTGTTTGTTCTGATATTCGATGTGTGGAGAAGATACTTAATCAAATGTTATAATCTCTTTGCATATTTTTTCTCCATGCCTGTCATAAATGGATACTGTCCTTCGTACTGTACTAGTACTGATTGCCTACTCCAAAGGTTGGAAAGGTTGTTCATAGTCTTCTCTCCAACTTGAACTTTATGGATTGTCTAGAAGTACATGGAAGACCACTCTTCTGGTTTGGTTTCATAGCTTCTGCTTTCATATAACTCAGTAGAATGAAAATTTTGAAAGTGAGTTTGAGTCTGCTATAAACTTTCAGGGACTCACTTCTACTGGATTTTCTTCTGAGAATGTATTTAGGATGTGGTGGATTGGAAAGACAGGATGTATCAGAGTAAACACTTCATGAGTTTCTACTTTGCAGTTTAATTTACTAAGTAGGCAAAACCTCTGAGTATTTCCTGTATATCTTATAGGACAAATTTGTCACCAGCTCCGAAGCCCTACTGCCTCTATTTTTCCAACACCAGCTCAACACACAGCACTTTTTTTTTTTTTTTTACATTAAAGCCACTCACTAGATATAGGATGGGTATGTGTTTTTGCCAGCATCATGCAGGATTAAATGTGTTGTAATTTATTGGCTTAATGTATAGTATAAGTCAGTTTTCACTCAATATGTTTTGATAACTGCAGTCTAATATTAAATGCAGAGTACTGAGTTAAAGACCCCTTGACTCTCTAGAGGGTAGAAGGCCCTGGAGTAGAGGAAGAGAAGCTTTGGCAGAGGGCTAGGAAAATGCTTACAACTCCTAATGGAACTTGTGATTTCCACTTGCTGATTTCCTTTAACCTCATATTCATTGGGGGCCTGTTGGCAAACATACTCCTACCTAAGAACACTTTTTCTAAGTTCCATGTTGCCACCTATGCTAATTTTTAAAGAAACACAGCAGTTTCATTTAATTGCCGTAAGTAGATTGTTGGTGGGAAGATTTGACTTAAAAGAAACCTAAATGAACAAACCAACATGCAACTCTTTTGCCGCCAGTGCACTTACTTGTGTACCAACAAGCAGACACAGATATGAATGTGTGCAAAAAGAAACACTGTGTTAGGCATTAGGTGATATAACACACAGTTCTTGCTCTAGGGTCAGTCTGATAAGGTTGAAAACCTTGAGCCCAAATGACATAAGGTAGAAAATGGAAAGTGATGTAATTGAACACATTGGGAAATCTACTTGATATGATATTTTAGTAGCAACTGCATAGGAATGACTGTCCCAGCCCGTTTCAAAGTGTAGTCTCAGAGCTGGTTGTATCAGCCATAGGAATACAGACTATGCCCCACTCCAGACTTACTGAGTCTAAATCCCTGGGGGTATGACCCCACAAGCTGTGTTTTAAGATTTTATGTTTAAAAAGAATTTCCAGGTAATGCTTATGCTTGCTAAAGTTTGAAAACCATTGTTCTAGACCAGGTAATAGTCCACTGCAGTGCTTCTGTAGGCTTTATCCAGTCACAGATGAAGGAGTAGAGAGTCAAAGAGATTAAATAACTTTGCTAAAAATCATGCTGCTGACATGACAGTGTAGATCCTACCCCAGTTCTATTGATTTTGTGTAGATTTTATACTCCTTTATACTCCCCTGCTATTTCATCCTAGAAATTAGTGTCAACCATAAAAGTCATTTTCCTAAAAATGTCTGCTTTGGTTTTCCATCTTATATGTTACTCTTTATGCCTAACTAAAAAGAAATTCACTTCAATGTTACCACTGCCATAGTGACCCATGGCAGTCATCACAGGCACTGAGGTGCAGATGACATTTTGGCTTGTTTCCCTTATCATGTCATCACACATGGTCAGTGATATACCAGGGACTATGTTTTTACATGTATCTAATTAGTCCGCCAGCATGTCAGACCATATTCAGATTTGCAGTAGAAAAGAAACTACTATTTTAGAAGATGAATTCAATTTAATAAACATTAGACACTTAACATTTGTCTAGCTATTCAGACGTACTCAAAATGTGGTCTTGGACTGGCAAGGTCACCTGGAAACTTGTTAGATATGCAAATTATCAGACTCTAGTTTGTCTAAACCCTTCCAGATGATTCCAATACACACTAACCTTTAAGAGGCACTGCTAGAAGAGATAGGAGATATTAAAAACACTGTCTTTCATTTTACCGGGGTGGAGTGGGGTGTGGGATCAGAAATGGAGGGGGAGAGTGCATGTTGATGGCCCACAGGTAAATTGATGATGGGAAGTTCCCCGGGGACTACAACTGAGATGGAAAAAGGCACAAAATGATGTAAAAGTAAACTATTATTTAAAAATTAAAAAAAAATAAAAAACAGTCTTTACTCTTGAGATTTATTATCTGTTTTCCCTTGTCCACCTGTCGGTGGCTGAATTCAAAAGGGGTTTTCTGATACCTCAAAGTTGGTGAGGCTGTTAGGCTTAACTGTATCTGCAGGATTCAAAAATGCCTCCTGTAGCTCTTTGTGAGTTTTTTTTTCCTTTTTAAATGAGAATCACTCATTTATAAAACCACTTACAGAAATTTAGTATGCTTCAGATGGCAATTACACTTTTTTTTCTCTCCAGGGGTCTCAATTGCAAAGAATATGTATAGAACTGAATTGTTTTGTTTATGTAGGCAGCCATTTGCCATGTGGTGAGCTTGAAAACAGACTAAATAAATGGTTTGGACTGTGATGTCATGGGAGTGGTGATTAAAGGAAGGATAATGTGGAAGGCTGTACTTCTAGAGACCAGACAAACTCCTGAAACCCTGGGTCAGTTTAAATATTTTTCTGTGACTTTAGCCAGTTGTTTCTTGTTTTCTCTCTGGATATTCTGTCTTGAAAGAAATCTGTTTATGTTCTTCAGACAGACACCTAAAAATGTGTACACCACACAGAATTCCTGCTCAAGTGTGCTTTCTATACCAGGGAACAAATCAAAATATGATGATATTGTCCATCACAGGGTCACCAGCGTGCACATTGCAGGGTACCAGTACACAGAATATAAGGCCTTTGCCTTCCATGGCCTTTTCTACCTTTTCAAATCTCACTTGTGATAGTGAAATTTCCAGTGTTCACAGTTCATCTAAATTAGGTTGTTGCTATTCAGACTGAAGTATACTGACCCTTTCTCTCCCTTTTGCCCTTCCTCAGCATTGTTATAAGTTATCTGGGTTTCTCTTATGGGGCAGATAAGAGTATAGATGGAATGTGATGTTCCTTACTTGGAAAGCTAGTAACTAGGCACCCTGGTGAGGGATTTTTGCATGCATTCAATCTCTTGATCTGGTTCCTTCCTCCCCTTTGGTTTACACGATGGGGAACCGTGAGTGACTTTTAGATGAAGTCAGACCTAAAGTCATTTCATCTTAAGTGTTGTCAGATCATATGAATTTTGCAGATGTTACTCAAATACAGTTTTATTGAATGCCAGTAAGACTTAAAAGGGAGGGGAGGAACATCTAGAATTCACATGATTACCTTGGCTTTCCAAGTCAGCAGTATATAAATTTTGATAATAAACTGAATAATGGATTATCTACTTTTAAAACCATGTACTATGCACATGTAGGTTATGAAGAGTAGTTTTAAATACATTCCCTATGATGCCTACCCAAGGCTTAGCCCTGTGGGTTGCTATTTCAAAGGAGCTTTGGTTACCCCTTAGGAGGCCCTGAGGTAATAGCACAATAGAGAGGCACTTTAAAGAAGCACAATGTAGTAAACAAATCTATGCCCAAATCTATGCTGCATAGTACAAGGTCCCTACCTCCAGTGACCCTGTGAAGTCCCTACATAATACAATTCAAAACTGTGGTGATGGTGCACAGGTGAGTTGGCAGAGGGAATTCTATGGAGTCTACATCTGGGTGGGAGGAGTGGGGGAGGGAGCAAACATTGTTTTAAAATGAACACTGATGTAAAATGTAGATAAGTAAATAAATTTTAAATTAAAAAAAAAAAGCAAACTCACAGGGGATCCTAGAAGAAGAATAAACTTTGAAATCAAACAGACCTGAATCTACCATTAGTGACAGAGATTTAGGAATATCTGCTTCATAAAATTAGAAAAAGCTTACATAGAGCCTATGCATGTTTAGAGGAATGCATAATTGAAGAAATTCTAGTGTTTATATATCAATTTGGCAGATTTTGTCAGTGATCATCCCTGCATTAATAGAGGTACAGGGAGATAGTTGGACACACAACGCAAATGGAGGGTCACTGTTAGAATGCCTTTTAAGGTATTTACTCCCCCTCCCAAATCATAAGGGACATGCTGCCAACATTTAACTGTGAAGCTACTGCTCATACTATTGTTTATAATGTTCAAGAACCAGAAGTAATTAGCATAGGCTGGAATTTTATAGGTACTAATTCCCTCCCATTGACCTTGGAAAGTCCATATATGGCCACTCCCACCACCATCCCCACATCAATACAACCCATAAGGAAATTAAGGTTAAAAATATTAAGTAAGTTGCACAAAATCAAATAAACAAGATAAACACTAGTGCTTCTGCCTCTTAAAGAATTCTATTCTGGTCACTGCCTTGCTGCTTTATTTTCATTAAAGTCAAGACTTGACATACAGGCCATAACCCTTTATCCTTGATTCTGAAATTAAAGAGACCCTCAAAATTGCAATCTTGCTAAGTTTTATACAAAATCATTTAACTGTAAACCTGGTCTGAACTGACACAAGTCTATTTAGAGCCTTTAGCCATTTAAGTGTGATATATACATGTTTAACTACAGGAATTTGATTAGTGGATGTCACTCAAAAACCCACTGGGAGAGTTATGTGACATATAAAATATGTACCATTTTGCCTTTCTAAAATCTAAAAAATTCTGAAACACATTTTGCCCAAGAAGCATTTTGGCTATATTGTATATAGCAGCTTCTCCATTGGGGGGGTGAGGGGGATAAATATCTGTTAAGTTAATAGCTTTTAGGGTATGGATTAATTTCTTCTTAACATGCCGAGAATGGAATCTAGTATTTTTTTAAGATTTGTTTATGCATACAGAACTGGGGTACAGGCCAGAGGTGCAGGGGCAGTGAGAGGATTCACCAGAGTCAAAGCGGGGAGCAGAACAGGCAGACTGATGAAGTAAAGTGCTGAGGGGAGCAGCGGGCAGGTCAGGAGAGGTCTGCCGCGCCATGTGGGTCACCTCTGGGGTGGGGATCAAACTCATGCTGAAGTGGCTTTAGCTTCTTAGTGCTGTGCTTTAACCCACTGTGCCACCAGGGAGGGCCTGGAATCTAGTATTTTATGTGACAGTCAATGTTTCTTTAGCCACAACTTTTTTCTTTTCTTTTTTTTTAATTTAAGAGAAATAAAAGGAGTTTTACAAAAGGGAAGAAGGAAGGGGTGAGAGAGAGAATGTGCAACAATTTTTTCCTCGTTGCCCCAAGTTTGGGTGTTTAGTGGGACTAGGTATTGAATGTTCTAAAGAGTGATTATAACAATTCAATTAACTTCATCTAGAAAGGACACTTACAATGTTCTTTTAAAGATAAAAACCATCCACCCTTTTGATCTTCTATTGAGACAGGCATGTAGCTAGTCAGCATGCAAGGCCCATAATTTATGTTCTTGGTTTTAATGCTCTTATTTCCTGTTTGGATATTTCAAAGGAAACACTTATCACTTGGTTGTGGGTGGTGAGGACAGCGGCAAAGATGAACTGAGATGTTCCAATCTTTGTGAACTTTGTGAAAAAAAAAGCACTGTTTCTCAGTGTTCTGTGTACAGCAGAAAAAGACATCTTGTCTTTTTTTGAATTGGTAGGTAGATCCAAGAAACAAAACTCAGCTCTCTCCGACCTCACCCAGTAGGTGGCGCTGTGAAATAGAGGCACCTGACAGTGCAGTGTCTGCTCCAAAACCCAGTTAAAATCTAAGCAAGTACCCACAAGCACTTTATGTTCTCTTAGTTGAAATACTTGAAAATTTTCGAAGTATTCAATGCTTTAGATAAGTTGTGTTTAACTTGGTTTCCAATCTTCTGTAAAATTTCTGCTTCTTTTAAGATTGGCAGTGTCAAGTGCTCACAATATTATTATAGTGTGACTATAATATTTGTAGAATCACAGAGGTGCTTTAAAAAGGTGAAATTCTGTTTCTGCACCTGATGTTAGAATGGGTCTTTTATTCCCATTTAAGGGAAGAACATACTCTCCTCTCCCAGGGGTAGGCCTCTTTACCCTCTCTGCTTGGGAAAGGATCCCTTAACTGCTTGAATGAATTTACTGTAATGTATGAGACAGCCTTAACTAAGCCAGCCATTAGCTGCCTGCCCAGCTACTCTACTCTGGGTGAGCAAGTGGCTAAAAGAAAGAGAGGAAATATCCTGTTGTGTCTCCAGACCTTTCTCTTTTTACTCTGATAGTGGTGTTTTGGAGCTCTGATTTAGCAGCCAGCTGAATCAGTGTCACAGACTAAAACCAGTGGTTCCTTCAGGCTGCAGTCTCCTGGGGCAGCAGACAGTTTATGCTCATAAGAACTTTCACTTCTTTTTCACAGACATTAATAGTTTCCTGGCACTGCCTTTCAGGAAATGTCGTCATGGTCTGGAGGAACCAATAAAAATATAAGTAACCTGTTTTGACAGATCTCTTTTCTGCCAGAAATTTCAGAATGGGGGTTGGGAGGGCAGGAATGGAGAAGCAGTTCATTTGTGAGAGTGTGAGAAGAAGTAGTGGATTTGCCATCAGAGAAGGAGATGATATCTCCCCTGGACATGAGTTGCAGAGGGCTCTAAAATTTGAAGGAATTCCAGCTCATTTTTGAAAACTATGGGGGGAAAATTTTAGTTTGATAGAGTAATTCAAGTGTATGGTACATTGGGATATTTCTCTTATTTTTTCCTTCTCATTTCAAATATAATTCTTAACTCTTTTGATCCTCAAACAGAAAACTCACACATTAGATATTAGCAGCATTTGACTATGGTTGTATATGTGGTATTGCCATAAAGTATATCAGAAAGAGGTCATAATTTGATAACTATTACCAAATGCCTAGCACTAGATGCTCTCTGCTCCCCCTATGATGGCCACAGGATGGATCTGAATCACATTAATGTGAAAAAGTATTTAATATTGCTGAAAGACATCAATTGAAATTAGGACTGTGGTGTTTGCTTTTGTTTTTTTATGGAAGGTGAGGGTTTGTCCATTATTTCTCCCTTTCTGGTATTTTAGGGAAGTTTATCACTAAAAGAATGTGACCAGGGTAAAACTATTAAGAGGTATCAGAAATGTGTACTCTCTTGTAACCAATGAATTAAAAATGTATTTTTACACTAGTGTTGGTTTTGAATACTCCGCTTTTTCTTAGGACTAAGTTTTAAATAATGCTGCTTTACTCTCCTAATTAGTTTAAGCTTAAACCTAAGTACATTGAAAAGCTTAGAACTTAAAGATTAACTTTGTGCCAATTTAAGAGACTACTGTATTGGGGTTATAATGATATACTGCCCCAAACCCCCCAAAAATTGCCTCAGTAAAATTTCATGTCAGCAATATTATATTTTCTCTATATATGATTTCCCTTACTGAACCTCTCCATGGTCTCCTAATGTGATGTCCTTTTATAAATAAAAGAAAGTTTTACTTGACTGTTTCTATTTTATTATTATTTTTTAAAGATTTATTTATTGGTCCTCCCTGGTGGCGTAGCGGGTTAAAGCACAGCACTGAGAATCTAAAGCCGCTTCCGCATGAGTTCGATTCCAGCCTGCCCCAGAGGTGACCACATGGTGTGGCAGACCTCTCCTGACCCACCCGCTGCTCCCCTCAGCAGTGTACTTGGTCGATCTACCTGTTCTGTTCCCACTCTGTCTCTGGTGAAGCCTCTCCCCGCCCCTGAGCCTCTGGCCTGTACCCCAGTTCTGTATGCACAAATAAATCTTTTTTTTTAAAGATTTATTTGTGCATACAGAACTGGGGTACAGTCCAGAGGTGCACCTGTACCCCAGAGGTGCACCTGTACCTGTTCACCAGAGAGAGAGTGGGGGGGTAGAACAGGCTGATTGACAAAATACGCTGCTGAAGGGAATGACCGGCAGGGCAGGAGAGGTCTGCCTAGCCATGTGAATCACTTCCTCACCTCCGGGGCGGGGATTCCACCCAGCTGAAGTGGCTTAGCTTCTTAGTGCCATGCTTTTTTAATTTAATTAAGAGCCTATATTTGCTACCCACCTAGCTAGTTGGAGAAACTTATTTGTCAAGAAAAATGTTGGGAATACTTTCCATCGATGTTTCTTGAGGGACACTCCCTGTTCAGGGCTTTTCCCATCTTGCTGTAGCCTGGTCCCCATGTGAAAAAAATCTGCCTAAGTAGATATTGTCTCCCCCTCCCCAAGCCTTCCCCAGTTTCAAAGCATTCAGGATAACTTACTGAGTGGAATGGATAGAATTTCAGCAAAACCCAAGCATAGGAGACTTATATTCTCCTAATTCCAGTCAGAACCCAGTCCCACCTTTGTTGTCCTGGCTCTAGTACTAAAAGCTGACCCTAAACAGATCTTCCTTCGTCCTTACTCAGGCCTTTCTCTCACCCAGCTTCAAGATAACCCTTCCCTGGCCAGACTGTTTCTCCCCAAAGGTTCTGTGCCTAGATTTCCTTCCTGACTTCAACTCTTGTCATCCTCTTCTTCCTGCTGTAGTCTCTTTTTCTATCAGCCTTCACTGGCTCTTAGTTTCCTCCCTAAGAGAGTCTCTGTAACAGCATTCAACCTGGGGAGGTGATTAAAACTCTCTAAGTTCACACTCATTGGACACTCAAGCCAATTACCAACCAATCCAGTCACTTCAGTGAGCTTTACCATATCAGCAAACTACATTTTTCTAAATTGATATATTGATCCTCAGGCTGAAACTGCAATTCAGAGAACTCTTGCCCACAATTGTTCATAGAACTACTCTATTAGGCAAACTAATTAGCACACATCAGGTTAAAAACTGTCATCTCTGATGTTCTGAGAACTGTCATTCTTCCAGGTGGACACATTCAACTTGCCACTTACTTGAGTGTTGTGTGGGCCATATTTTAGGGCAAAGAAGTAGGAGTAAGCTCTGAATTAAAGGTGTACTGATCTTAGCCACTCCAAATCATGTGCTAAAATCCATCAGCACTTATTTTCGCAGGTCCATATTTTTCATCTGCAATTGAATGTGCCTTGAATTTGTGGGTGGCAATATTCTCAATGGCCACCTACCCCATTTGCTTCCCTTAATTTTCAAATCCAAACTAAAACTTCTGTGTGTCTCTGAGAATTTCCCTCAACACAGGTTTGGGACTCATATAACAGAGCTGTGTCTTGCTGGATCTCCCTGTGGTCCAAACTAATTAGCTCCTAATTTTCTCCTGTGACTTTGTTTTTAATCAACTCAGTGTTTTAAATGATGCAGAAAAGTTTACACACCTCCCTGCTGATAGCAAAATGAAGCAAACTTTTACATCACTAAAGTGTACACTCAAATACAAATGACATAACCTTCTTCTGCATCTTCCTGGAAAATACTGAGGTGGGGAAGATTACAGAGAAGATTTGTCTGCCTAGGTCAAACTGAAATCTTGAGTGTTTTTTTTTCTTTAGAACTTTAATCCAAGAGAAGATAAGGAATTTGGATCTAAGGTGGAAGAAAGTGAATTAAATGAACAAATATCCTCATTTGGGGTGCATTTTTACTAGGACTTCTTAAAAGCCAGGTTTTCAGTGCCAAACACCAACCTCAAAGGATCCTGGGAAAGTCTACTGATTTCCAGCCAGTATACATATTAATTCAAAGAGAAGAGCAGGATGCAATCTGCTCCATTTGGTGCATCTTCGGTGGGTTTGCATACCAGTAAGGTTTAATTAAGAAACATTTCTACTCCATTATTCTTAAATGTATATCTTTTTTTCTTTGAGAACCCTTGAGCAGCATTACCTTTCTCCCCCTGACAGCTCACTAATGTTTTTACACACTGAGGAAGTAATGGTTTTCCTGTTTTCTTTCTGGGGACTTTTCCCATACTAATGGTTCTCCTTTCCTTTCTTTCAGTCTTGCATGCAAGTAAAACCAAATCATCTTCTGCAGTTAGCTGCAGGAAAACCTTTGGTGGAAAGGACTTTTTTTTTTTTCTTTTCTTTTTTGGCCTTCCATCCTCCACAACTGGAAAATGTGAGACAGATCCTGTTTATGTATGTTGTAACCTCAAAAGGAGCTGATATGCTGTTGTCATTAAAGAAGAATCCGGAGCTGTTTATCCTGCAGAGGAGTACCAGAGCTCTAAACCCAAAAGCCCTATTGGTCCCTCCAGGCCAACTGCAGAGAGCTCTTTGCTGCTCTCTCAAGGCCACTCCTACATTGCAAGGCAAGATTTCTGCTACTGAACCTGCTCCCTGCACTTGGGGACAGACACAATGTCAGTGCTGCAACTTTATAAAAAGTCAGAGGCCTTCTTCCTTTGTGTTAACTTGTTCTTTGAAACCTGATTTCCAGAGATATTTTGTGGTCTAAAATGTAACTTGAATGTATTCTGCTATTTTCTTTATGGATCTTTTTTCATGTTTCCAAAAATCCTTTTGTAAATTCTGGAGCCAATAAGTTTGGTGAATTGTAACAAAATTAGTTTTGTTTTTTTTTCTGAACACTGTTTTGTGACTACATCTTTCTTTTGAAGTTCAGTTTTAACTTTTTTTAATGCATTTCATTTTCTGTGCTTGTTAAACAGTTTATTCTCTTTTATAATAATGATTTTGTCTTTCTAAAGTTGTATTCTATAACACTATCTTAACCTGTTATATTTTTCAGGATTTAATTTATTGATACATGTTAGTATTCTTTCATTTTTATTTGCCAGGGTAGGGCAAGCCCAAATTCCCTATATAAGGGGAACCAAACACTCCCTGCTCACCATTTGATAAAAGAAGCTCTTTCAATACAACACGATTGCTTTTCAAATAATAGACTCCTATTGAGATAGGAGAACTAACTGGAATGTGCCAATTGCTTCCACAGAAATGACTGCCTAGACAAGCCCCAGTCTGGTTCTCATCACTCTTGTGATGAGAAGCAAAAGGCTTATGATGAGGCAGTGATTTTGTATTTTATCATAGGCTTAAATATTAGGACAAACCAGTTTTCTTCCTTGAATCCTCTTTCTTTGGTAAGTTCTCTTTCCATGAGAGCTTTATTATATTTTTAAAAATCATGCCTTTTCCTCTTAGTTAAAGTTAAGAAAGATGTTAAAAGACATTATAAATCAGGGAATCAAGAAGGTAGTAGAATTCTAAAACTGTCATGCAATTATGGGGATAGGAAAACAAGGCGTCCAGTTTATTTTCTTCGAAACTGTCAGTAGTTCTTGAGTTATTGAAGCTATAAGTCTGTGAGAACTGAGAAATTTCTAGAGAAGCCATTTGACTACAGGCCTACAGGCTGTTTTTCTCTGCTTTGCATGACATTTTGTAGTTAGAAATAATTTAGGATTTGGTGACATTTTCCTCTATCTGTCTCATGTTCATCTCTTCCAAAATGGCACATTCAGAAGGAAGCCCCAGGAGACACAGACAGTCCTAAAACTGACTGGCCCCTCCTTCAAGATGAACTTGGAAAAGACTGTTGGGGTTAAGCCATACTCACTTATTATCCTTAAATCCCTTTTAGAGAAGGTGGTGAAATTCGCAGAAGGTCTTACTGTTCAGCTTGCAGTTTAACTTTGCATATGTAGATAGTTTTTATCTTAATTAGAGGTTAATTTGTCAGTTCTGGCTCCTGTTCTCCTGGTCTCAACTTTTTTTCTTTCTACTTTCTACCCCAATCTTTGTTCACTATTTTTCCTTCATCTTCCCTCCTTTACTACTCAAGAAATGAAATTAAATCAAAAATATAAATTAAATTCTCAGAAAAATTGTACACTATGATAAAAGAGGCAGTTTATAGATTTGGGGAGAGTTTTGACCCAGAGTGGTAATAGCCTTGGGCCAGAGAGACCCGTACTTATTGGTGCCTGGCCTTGGGCAACTCATCTATAGAAAGAGGACCTTAAACTCTGCAGGCCAACCAGTCTTTGGTATTAGCTCAGAAATCTCCATTTTTAACAATTCTCCCAGCAGTTCTAAGTCAAGTGACTCCAGACTTAACCTTTTAGATAACAAACTAGATCACCCGTAAGTCCCTCCTTCTCTTACATGCTGTGATCATAAGTCTTCGTTCAACTAAATGTCTTTGTGTAGGACTGATGCTTCCTGAAATTCACATTTTTTCTGTCATATATAACAAAATATTTTGTTAATTATCTGCCTGGAACACCCTTAAAATGTAAGCCTTAATTTTGATTAGAGTTAAATATCTCTTTTTGTCATTGCTCAACAGTTTTATCTGTTTCATTCCTTTAATCTCTCATTATATGCCTATTATGTTTTAAAAAAAATCCCTCTAAAGGCTTCCCAGGTGCTTTTCATCTTTCTGAAAGAATGTTTAAATCCAAAGCAGAAGTGCAGGTGTTCATACTCTTGAGGTGAAGAGCACAGTTATTTCTTTTCTCACCTTTTAAACCACGTCAGCATCAGCAGAGGACCCCTGACAGGCATCCTGACAGACTTTGCTTTGCTATTTATATTATCTTGTAAAATCCTATCTGTCCTGTATTAAAATGTCTACCTATTTGCTTTTAACCTGATTTGGGGGTTTTACCCACTTGGTGAATATTTATCTTTTGAATTATTTTCCTGAATTCTCATACTTCATTGTATTTTGTCAGACTGAGTGCATGGTATACAATACTAATGGATCCATCAGTACTGTTCGAACTTACCTCTTTCTCTCCTGCCTTCTCCACATTTAGTGCCATCTGAGGAACTTAATGTAATGACCACTCAAGTTTCTAAGTCATTAATAAAGTAGTTTAATGAGAACATTTTCATGCTGCGCACTGTGAAGACTTGATCAGTGTTTTCCCTCCAACATCATGTCCCAAAGTTTATGAATATAATACAGACAAAAGGGTACTTTTCAAATGATTAATCAGACAGAAGATGCCTCTTCCCGGAAACCTTTTGCTGTTCCACATGAAAAAATAAAATTTGTGTTTACTTTCACTACAATCCTGACTAACATAAGCTTACCTAAGCTTGTTTGCAAATTCTAGTTAGATCTCCCAAGATCACAGACATCTGTGTTTTAAAATTTTCATCCTTTAAAAGAAGAATGACTGCTGGGATAACTCTTCTTGACCTGTAGAGGACCTTGGGTAAACAGTCATTCACACACTGTTCATCGATCATAGCAGATGACAACACTCTATCATGCAGAGACTCTGCCTTTATCCATGTGAGCTCCCAAACACAAATAGATGAATGATCTCTTTTTTTAATAGTAGTTTATTTTTACATCATTTGTGCCTTTTTCCATCTCAGTTGTAATCCCCGTGGGCTTTCTATCACCAATTCACCCAAGTGCCATCACCATAGTCCAGTGCACTTCCTGGCTCCTCCCACCTCCCCATTTTTTATCCCATTCCTCACTCCACCCCTGTAAAATGTCTCTGGTATATAGTTGTTCATTATTATTCCCCACCCCCCACCCCCAGGTCCTGTAAGATGCATTATCTTTTTAAGAAATAGATCCGAGGAAAGACCAAAGCTATGTTCTTTCTCTTACAACCTAAGAACCAGAAATGTGTATACCTTGCTTAGAGTTTCAGTCCAGCAATTAGAATCCAAAAATTAAAGCTGTTAAACAACTGCATTAGCTAGGTGTTTGGCTACCAAGCCATGGCTGGATGCAGCCTATACAAAATTCATACCATTAACAATTAAAGTAAGTCTGTGTAGGTAAGAATTTAGATAAATGATGAGAGAAGAATAACATTTCAGGGAGTGGAATTACAAAATATCCTTTAATTCTGAAAGTTAACGCCGAATAAATGACACAGAATGAAACAAGCTCATTAAGAATAAATAATAAGTAATTTTATTAAAAAGGAGATTGGAGGCCCTCCCTGGTGGCGCAGCGGGTTAAAGCGCAGCACTGAGAATCTGAAGCCACTTCCGCATGAGTTCGATTCCCGCCTGCTGCCTGCCCCGGAGGAGACCACATGGCGAGCCAGACCTCTCCTGGCCCGCCCGCTGCTTCCCTCAGCAGTGTACTTCGTCGATCTGCCTGTTCTGCTCCCCACTCTGTCTCTGGTGAAGCCTCTCACCGCCCCTGAGCCTCTGGCCTGTACCCCAGTTCTGTATGAATAAATAAATAAATCTTTAAAAAAAAAAAAAAAGGAGATTGGAGCAACCTAGGTTCATTTAGTCCAACCCTAAAATAGATTGGCAGTAGTAAAATACCAAGCTAAAGGATTATTAATTATACTCACAGCATTTATTTTTTTCTATTTATAACTTAGAGTTGGGCTTTTTAGAAAAGATAATAACTGGCTTGATTACAATTTTACTTAAGAATTTTAAGGTTTGAACATTGTATTGTTAGTGATATATCAAGTCCCACTTCTCAGATGGAATAACTAACAAAAGAAATCACTTTCCCCAATGTCTCAAACTATATTGTAGTGAAAATAATGGTTCTCACTGAAATGAAATGCCCACCAGAAATATGATCTTTAACATCAAACTACTTCTATTGTAGCCAACAATTTATTAATCCAGGGTAAGTATAGAAATTTTTTCTACATTTTCATTTTAGTTCTAGACTTAGTGACTAATATAATACACAGTGACTTTTTTTTTTTTTAAGATTTATTTATTCGTACAGAACTGGGGTACAGGCCAGAGATGCGGAGGGTGAGAGGATTCACCAGAGACAGCGTGGGGAGCAGAACAGGCAGAATGACGAAGTACACTGCTGAGGGGAGCAGCGGGCGGGTCAGGAGAGGTCTGCCTCGCCATGTGGTCGCCTCCGGGGCAAGCGGAAATCGAACTCATGCGGAGGTGGCTTTAGGTTCTCAGTGCAGTGCTTTAACCCGTTGTGCCACCAGGGAGGGCCGACTTTTTTTTTTTAAGATTTTTATTCATACAGAAATGGGGTACAGGCCAGAGGTACAGGGGCGATTGAGAGGATTCACCAGAGACAGAGTGGGGAGCATAACAGGCCAACTGATGAAGTGCACTGCTGAGGGGAGCAGCAGGCGGATCAGGAGAGGTCTGCCGTGCCATATGGATGACCTCCAGGTCAGGCAGGGATCCAACTCATGCAAAAGTGGCCCCAGATTCTTAGTGCTGTGCTTTAACCTGCTGCGCCACCAGGGAGGGCCCCACAGTGACTGTTTTTATCTCTATTACTGCATAGCAGGCCATCCCAAAACCTTTCACTTTAATAGTTAAAAACAATTTACTGACTAGGCTCAGCTAAATGGCTCTTCTCTTCCACATTGCTGTGGCCAAGGTGATCTACAGCAGCATTCAGCTGAGAGTTCTGAGAATGAAGAGTATTAAATGCCCTTTATCTTCCAGTACCTCGCTCCATAGTTCTACATCCAGTGCAGGCTTCTTTACAAACATGATGACTGAATTCTGTGAATGCAAAAGTGAGAGCTCTTGAGCCATTTTAAGGAGAGCTTACAAAGAGTCATATTTGAAACTTACAGTCAAAGTTACAAGGGCAGCATAGATCCATAAGAGGAGGACATAGCCAAGACCTCTTGACAGGATGGATAGCCAAGACTGGTGGCCATATTCAATTTACACATAGCTTTGTAAATATTTGTTGACTGACTGTATGAGTAGTTGAAGTTCTTCATGTCTTGGTTGCATTCGAAGTGAAGTTTATATTCACTTTGTAGAAGAATTTATCTTATAGTTCATGAAAAATTAAAAGAAATAAATTATCATGTCAACAAGAAAGTAGATTTTTTGGTAGATATAAACAATATGACTTTCAATTATTAAAACTCTTAACAAAGTAGAATGTGAATAGTCTTTCAGATCCTTCTGGTTTTCTCTTAATTATAGGACTCACACGATGTTATGTGAGTTCCCAAAACAATATATGCCCATATTCACATTTTAGAACCAAGGGTAATAGCATGATAAAGCCCAGCTCTGGGAGGTAGGGTGAGGGGAGGGCAGGCTGACTAATAAAGTTTTACAATTTTTATGGCTCATTACTAAAATCAAGTTTTGTTAACTTCATTATTTAAAAAGAGCTCACACAGAATAAACTATACATGGGTGATAGTTTCTTTTTCACTTCATTAAATCATAAAGAACTCACATATGGTATAATATAATGTCTACCAAAGATACCTGAGGATTGTTGGAAAATAGTAGTTTGAAGTAGATGAAGCAAGCAACTCAAAACTCATCACATGAAAAATTAAATGCATCAATAAGTTAACAGTGTCTCAACTTTGATCTTCCACAGCATCCTTGAACTTTTTTTCCATTCTTCTGCAGGAGTAAACCAGCTCTCATAAATTAACTTAGAGAAAATAAATAAATATATATATATATATATATTTTATATATATACTTATAGGGTTCTAGCCTTCCCTGAGCCAACTATCCCTTTACAGAGGTTTTCATCAAAATCACCAAAAGAGGGGCTTCCCTGGTGGCACAAGAGGTTAAAGTCTCAGCACTGTTAAGCTATCAGCAGCCACTGCAGCCCAAAGTCAATCCCCAGCCAAGGAGTTGACTCACGTGGTGCAGCAGACCTCTGCTATCTCCCTGCTGTTGCCCTCAGCAGTGAATTTCAGTCAGTCTGTTCTGTTTCCACTTAATGTCTCTGGTGAATCTTCTCGCTCCTCCTTCCTCCACACCTCTGGCCTACTCCCTCACTTTTGTATGCATGAATAAATAAAATAAATCTTTTTTAAAAATTACTAAAGGAAGGCCCTCTCTGGTGGCGCAGCGTGTTAAAGCACAGCACTAAGAAGCTAAAGCCACTTCCGCATGAGTTTGATCCCCACCTGCCCCGGAGGTGACCACATGGCAAGGCAGACCTCTCCTGACCCACCCGCTGTTCCCCTCAGCAGTGTACTTCGTTGATCTGCCTGTTCTGCTTCCCACTCTGTCTCTGGTGAATCCTCTCACTCTCAGCGGCTTTGGCCTGTATCCCAGTTCTGTATGAATAAATAAATCTTTTTTTTAAAAAAATCACTAACGGAACATGTTAAAATGCAGATTCCTAGAAATACCCTTGGAAAATTCTAATTCTTTAGTGAGAGGTGGAGTCCAGAAATCAGAGTTTAGTACTATGGATGAGTCAGATATATGTAATCTGTGCACCATATTATGAGAAATTCAGTTTAAATCTCCTCCTACTCATCCTTACCAGCTAAAACCAATTAGGTTTAAAAGGTAGCTATCTTGTCCTGTTCCCTCACTTGAAAGAAGCAATTGAAGTGGCCAAAAGACAGTATATTGGTTCATGAATAATTAGAATTTATGTCATTTCTTGGGCAATATCAGCTCATTTTTTATTTGCATTGAAGCTGGAGACATGTAAGAAGAGAAATGGAATGTTATCACTTTTCACCAGTCAGTTTTTGTCCAAATAAGGCATAGGTTGAATTTTCTTGCTTGGTCCTATTTTGGGACCATGTGTATACTTTCCTACCATGGTTACCAAAGCAGTCCATTTAAAACTGGCTCATGTTACCATCCTAAGTATGAGTTTATAATAGAAATTGGTTTTAGGTCTGTGTTTGCAAAGGTACAATCACATATTTTCTTCATTCTTCATTTATTTATTCAAGAAATGTCTATTGAACATCTTATATTAGGAAGGTGTTCCCGAAGCTGTCATCAGCCAGTGATATATCCAGTAGTATTACTGATAATACAAGCCCTCATTTGATGCCCCTTAATTTTAGGGGAAAAAGTGTTGTAAGACTCCAGAACACTTCCATTGCACTCTTAAAATGGGGCTCCACCTATACCACCAAAAGACCTTTCTTCTGGTCTTAAAATTTTCAAGAGATGAAAACTTTTTAGTAAGATTTATAATCTGGCAATTTCCTCAGTCTCTGTCTTCTATCAAATCATAATTCACATGGATGCAATTAAAGACATCTTCCTCTTTTTCATCAGCAGTAAAGATGGAGGGCAGTATATCAACTTGCAAACAGGTTATATACCACCGTTTATTATTATCCAGCTGATATACTTGTGGTTAATTTATGTCCTTGGAAATAAAATAGTAATTTTTTGAAAGCACAATATCAGACTCTTGGACACACATTGATCTTATCTATCAATGCCAGCCTCTTAAAAGTGTCTGACTATACTTGGCACCCCTTACCTTCCATATATATTTGTGAAGAAAGATCTCTCTGTAGGTTGCTTAAATTAATAGCTCATAAAGGTCCCTTGGATTGGGGCTGATAACTCCTTGTAACTTGGCCCCCACACCCTTATCACTGCCTCCTTGAGCCTTACATAGTTTGATTTTATAAACATTCTTTAGGAAGTGAAATTTTTTTTTTTGCACAAAAAAATCATAGAATACATACCAGGATGATCAGGTTGACTATACTGATATATTATGTTTTGGTTTTTTTGTGAGTGTTATTACCATTTTCCCCTAGTTGTTTTAAAGCAGGTTTTCTCAACAGCAGCACTATTGACATTTTATGCTAGATAAATCTTGGTCGGGGTGTGGAATGTACAAAGTTTAGCAGCATTCCTGGCCTCTACCTACTAGATGCCAGTAACACCATCCCAGTCAGTCACAGTGTCTCCAGACATTGCCAAATTGTCCTCTCCAAGACAAAATCACTTCTGATTGAGAAACACTGTTTTTTAGAGTATGTTGCATGGTGTGTTGAGACTTAAGGTTATCTTAAAAAGAACTGTGCCAATATCTTATAATATTCCCTCTCCAGCTTAGAAAAAGTGAAACTCAGTGCTCTGAATGTATAACTACACAAGGATAACATTCTCCTAAACATTATTAGCTCTACTAAATCTTCAGGAAGAAGTTGCAAAATAAATGTCCTTTTGATTCTTTGTTATACCTTTTATAATAAGAACATGACCATTAAACTGCAGACCCTGTGTTCTACAATAAGTTAAATATGCTATGTAGAATTCATGCAATAGAATCTGTTCTGTTTAACATGCTGATGTAAGCTGCACAGGTTAAAAGTAAATGGTATACTCCTTCAGGCTCATGTGGAATCTGGAGGCAGTAGGTTTTATGTAAGTTCTTATATAGTATGTAAGTTCTTATATAGTATGTAAGTTCTACTTATATAACTCCTAGGCAAGAAGGTACAAATATAGTATAATGAAAACTTAAAGGAGCACTTTTATACTATTAGGGAGATATTTTTTCTCATTACACATGAGAAAACTCATTCAGTATACAGTGAGTTTGGCAATTAGTTAATGATTTTCATTTTCTTCTATCAGTAAAATACTATTCATTTCTAGAAATGGCTTGCAAAAGATGACCCATCATACCTGGGTGAGGCATGAGCCAACTATGAAGATTACATGGCATCCATATTTATGATCAAAGAATATAGCTCTGAGAAATAGAGTTCTCTAAGGTAGTCATTTTTTAGGTATAGTCAAGTTCCAACAACTTTTCTTTAGGGAAATTTTATAGATGCCACACAAACACAGTGATTTTTTTTGCCCTTGCTTTAATTTGTTGTTACATGTTTCTGTTTCTGTGAGGTCTGTAGAAGTCTCAAAATCTTCTTGTCAGCATCATCGTCAAAGACTTACCCTTGTTGACTTAAGACACCACCTAGTTTGAAGATATAATTCACCCCTTGGGGTTTATTTTGTGAGAATGACCTATTGTACATTCCACAATCTGTAGAATTAGCTTGCCTGTGGCTTTGAAAAAAGAATAAACAGAGAACTCTTGCCCTGTAGTTTTATTTAATGTTTAGAAAAGTTCAAGTTTAATCTACTAATTTAGAATGTATACATTTGACTAGTTATATTTGTGAAATTACAATTCTTTACCAGCAATTTAAAACTCTTAAAATATGTGTGTGGGTTTTATTGTTCAGGGTCAGACATGCAGGCATTCAGTACCTAACAGGGGTCAAGGTATCTGGAAAATGATGCAAAGAAAGAATTTTTACTTAATCTTAGGAGTGCTTGAACCTGTAGATGTACTTTTTAAAAATCTTTACCATATAGTTAATTGCTAAAGGATTATTCTAGATGAACAGTTCTCTTAAGTATGATGTGTGGATCCACAAATTAACTTGGAAACTTGTTAGAAATAAAAATTTTGGGCCCAGCCCCAGAAACTGAATGGGAGGTCCAGAAATCTGTATTTTCCCAAGCTCTCCAGGTAATTTCAATGCATATTAAAATTTGAGAACCTTTGTTTCAGAATATTATGAATATTATAACATTTTTTCCTGCCTGATTTGATGGTAATTGTTTCTGATACCATAAACAGCAGATGATTTTTTTACCCAGAAAATATTATTTGCTTAGAAAATGCTTCACCTCCCACATTTACTACCATGTTTTTAAAAGGTATGCTTGAACAATTAGTCTTAACTGAGTTCTGTTCTTCATAAAAAAACTTTAAATATCACTATTCTTTTAGTTTTATCATAAATATTCTACTTAAGTTTTGTGCCAAATGTATTAAGTTTATGAGCATAAGTATGCTCAAAATAAAAGCTATATCCCCTTGAATTGACAACTAGTTTACAAATAACATTTACCAAGGCACAAGCAATATATCTTCCTTTAGGATAATATAATGACATAAATAATAATAATAACAACGCTTGTATTAAATCTCTAATTACTCTGCTACATTCATGCCAGCAGAAAGGTGCTCAGTTGTAAAGAAAAATCTTGGTCCCTGAGACCCACCTTATTTGCTGCTTGCCTGGACTTCAAGATTCTGCATATGTTTAACAAATGCTCCATATTGTTATTTCATGCACTGTATACTAAATAGTTTTAATGCCAACCTTTTGAACGACTCATTTAAAAAGGCTCTTTTAGTCTCGCTTGTTATTTTTATTACTCAGTGAGGCAGAGTTTTTTTTTTTTTTTCATACCACAAACTTAAAAATAGGCAAGTACTTTAAAAGTTTAGATCAAACTAACTGGATGATTTGTTCTTTTTTTTTTTAAAGATTTATTTATTTATGTATATAAGAACTGGGGTACAGAAATAGAGAGGGGAGCAGAATAGGCAGATTGACTGAAATATACTGCTGAGGGGAGCAGTGGCTGCCATGCCATGTGGGTCACCTCTCTGGCTGGGGCTCAAAGCAGATCGCTTCATAGTACTGTGCTTTAACCAGTTGCGCCACCATAGAGGGTCCCTAATTTGATTTTAAGTATGAATCCCGATCAAGGTTGCTTGTATATTCACGTTTTGAGCTCCTATTGAGCTAATAGAAAAATAAAAAGTTATTAAAGTTTTTTAAAGCTTTAAAGATTGTTTAAAGGGGGTCCCTCCCTGGTGGCCCAGCGGGTTAAAGCACAACACTAAGAAGCTAAAGCCACTTCAGCATGAGTTCAATCTCCACCCCGGAGGTGACCCACATGGTGCGGCAGACCTCTCCTGACCCACCCGCTGCTCCCCTCCGTCAATCTGTCCGTTCTGCTCCCCACTATCTTTGGTGAATCCTCTCACCGTCCCTGCACCTCTGGCCTGTACCCTAGTTCTGTATGCATAAATAAATAAATCTTTAAAAACAAAATTGTTTAAAGGGAACATCCATTAGAAACTGGAAGACAGTGTTATGGGAAGTAAAAACCTTAAGTATCTATTCAAGGGAGCCTTATAAATAAATACTACTACGGTTTTCCTCTACAGATTCACAGAATTTGACCTGAAAAATCCTAAATTAGAAAAATCATTTATGCATAATGACAGGCATATGAATTTACAAAAGGGCCTCACTTTTCCTATTTAATTATGTCCCTAAAATGTCAAA
>NW_004567104.1:47895219-47906467 GCF_000260355.1 Condylura cristata | reverse complement strand
GACCTCTCCTGACCCACCCGTTGCTCCCCTCAGCAGTGTACTTCGTCGATCTGCCTGTTCTGCTCCCCACTCTGTCTCTGGTGAAGCCTCTCTCCCTCTGCATCTCTGGCCTGTACCCCAGTTCTTTATGAATAAATAAATAAATCTTTAAATAAAAAATAAAGTGTTTAAGGTGATTCTGCTGTGCAGCCAGAGTCGATAGCCTATGGCTACGGATAATGTTCATGTTTTTTAACATCTTTTTATAATTTGTAATTTCTCAAAATTGTAGGTAAATCAAGTGCATTTTCCTTTCTGTCTCAGAACCAAAAATGCTGATATCCCATCCTCTCTTACTATCAAGACCCCCAAATGTTCTCTTTCATCCTCCATGTCAACATAGCCGGAAGAGATAGACAAATAGCATCCTTACACCTAGGCTTTCCAACTCTCATAGGGAAACCGAGCACCTTTCCTCCAATTGAAATGTTTCTGGAGTTTTTTTCAGCTACCTCTGTATTCTGTCATTTTTGTCTGTCACCAGAGAGTCAGAGCTATGCATGTTGACAACCTGATCCTAAGTGACCAAATAAAAGACATTGCATATGTCTTTTGTTCACTAGCCTTTTTCTCTGGAGACCTCCACTAGCAGGAAAGGAGGTGATTACTTTTCATAAAAAGTAACATACTCCCAAGTTGGATTTTAATGGATAACTTAGCTCTGGGTTAGATTCTTTGGCATAAAAGTCACTACTTTTAATATAGAGGGTCATGAGTTTAGTCACTGGACGAGTTAATCAAATGGCTGCTGTAGTTCAAAAGTACATCTACATTTGGGTAAAATACGATTCATGTTAGAGAGCTAAAACTGACATTTGTTTCCCCCAGGTAATAAAATAGCTTTTAATGAAATAAACGTGTACCTTTCTGAAGAAAATTGCATAAAGCCCATAGCATAGTTTTATTTCCTGTGGTAGTGGTGGGAAATCTTTGACCTGTTATAGACTGCTTCTTTTTTTTTTTTTTTTTTCAGTCTAAAGTAGTTAACCTGTTGAGCTAATTAGCAGGACAATTCAGTCGTTGTCAGCACTACAAATGAAAAGGACAGAAAATTCAGTCAGTTGTACTTCAACATCACTGATTATGATAGCATTTCAAGAAATATATTTGACCCAGCTTATCCATTTGTATAGCCCCTTATAATTCTCTCCATATAAAGCCCAAAACAAGTCCTACGCATAACTATATTTTATCACTTATAACAACGGCATCCCACCCTTATTTTAATACACACACTCTCTCTCTCTCTTTTGAATTTAAATAATTTAAAAATTATTACCCACTAGACTAAAGTTCAAAATGTGATATCTATTCCTATGGATCATTACAACTACTTGGTGTAAGATTTCTTAAAAATTTTAGTAACTCACTGGAGAGTTGGAAACAATGGCTTATCCACTTTTTCACTTAACCTTACTGTTATGCCCAGATATTGAGTTTCCCAAAGACCACAAGGGAGCCGATTCCAATGCAAAGCACATGAGGGTGTTTATTGCAAGCTCAAGCCTGGGCTCCCAACCTGCACCGAAGCAGCAGCCGAAGTTAAGAGGACTGAGCTACAGAAGAAGGGAGTTTCAGCCCAGCAGAGGGGAGTTCTAGCTCAGCAGTACATTGATTGGTGGACATTGAAGAAAGTTATCTTGTCTTTACCTGGTTCATCTATGCATGTAAGATGTAACCTTCTCTACTTTGCCTGGATGCCTTAGGACATCTGGTGCTTTCCTGATATGTACTGGTGACTTGCCTACTTGCTAATTGGCTGTTGCTATGAGATGAGCAAGATTAGGACATCTGCAGTTAAAATCAGCCATGGTACCTTGTCGATAATTGAAACTTAGGCCTGGCTGTTTCAGAAGCATTCTGAAGCCTGTCATGGCGTCAGTTTGGTCTTTCACTTACATCCAGTAAAATTTGCTTTTTGTCTATAGAGCTATGATTTAGACAAATTGTAGCTCTATCGATTATAATTATAGCTCTATAGATGTAACCTCTAGCACAAAATACACAATACTACTACCAAACAAAAAATTGTCCTCATGCTTTCTTTTTTAATCAACACTTCTCCCTATTCTCAACCCCAACCACATTGTTTTCTCCTCCTTTAATTTCTCCTTTTTACTTTAATTTTGCTTAGCATAACTATATTTGAAATTCATCCTAATATTTGTGTGTATCAATTGTTTGTTCCTTTTTGCTACCATGTAATATCCCATCACATCCAGATTGCTTATCCACTTACTGGGACATTTGGGTTATTCCCTGCTTGGAGCAATAACGAACTACAAAATTACTGTAAATATTCATAGATAGTATAGATAGGGTTTGTGTGTGTGTTTTTTTTTTTTTTAAGATTTATTTATTTGTGCATACAGAACTGGGATATAGGGATATAGGCCAGAGGCTCAGGGGCTGTGAGAGGCTTCACCAGAGACAGAGTAGGGAGCAGACCAGGCAGATTGACGAAGCACACTGCTGAGGGGAGCAGCGGGCAGGTCAGGAGAGGTCTGCCACGCCATGTGGTCACCTCTGGGACAGGCGGGAATCGAACTCATGCTGAAGTGGCTTTAGCTTCTTAGTGCTGTGCTTTAACCCGCTGCGCCACCAGGGAGGGCCGATAGGTTTTTAAGTAACATTAACTTTTTCATTTCTCTGGAATGTTTCTCTAGAGATGGAATTACTACACTTTATTGTGAATATATGTTTAAAATTTTATAAGCAACTGCCACACTCATTTCCAAAGAAACTATACTATTTTGTATTCCCACCAGCAATATATGAAAATTCCAATTGCTGCACATCCTTAACAGCACTTGGTATTGTCAGTTTTGTTTTGTTTTGTTTTTTTCATTTGTTTGTCTGAGCTGTTGTTTCCTTTGTGTTTTAACCCTAGTGGTATCTCCTTGTGGTTTTCATTTATATCTTCCCAGTAACCAATTATAGTGAGCATCTTTTCATTTACTTTTTTTCCATGTATATTCTTTAATGATACACCTGTTCAAACATTTTATCTCTTTTTTTTTTTCCTTATTGTGGTATGGGCTTATGTTTTAAAGTTTAACATGCATTTGTATATTCTGAATGGAAGTCTTTTTACAAAGATTTTTCCTCCCTGTCTGTAGCTTGCCTTTTACTTAGTAGAGGAGAAGATTTTAGTTTTGAGGAAGCCCAAGTTATCAATGTTTTCTTTCATGGTATTGTGCTTTGGCATTAAAACTGAGTATTGTTGACTGAACGCAAGGTTATAAAAATGTTCTCCTAATTTGAACTGAAAAATATTTTAAGTATTCTTATAGGTCTTTAAAGTTATATTTCAGAGCTTTTGGTGTGGAGGAGGCAATGAAGAGTAAAGTTTCTCATTACGTATTCCCCTGAATAGCCCTTAGCTAAATTAAAATTTTGATTTGATATTGAAGTATAGTTCACTATCTGAAATTAATATAAGTTTAAAGTATACATTTCAGACATTATGGAAATAAGAACATCACATTATGGTATAAGGACCCTCAAAATTAATGGAGAATATTTTTATTATCAAAGGAAATATACCCAAAACATAGCTTAATACATGGGCAGATAACCATTCTGGTTGCAAACTAAATTTCTAAAACCTAGATTATTCCCTTACACATATCCAAAACATTAGCATTTGTAAAAATAATTATTTTGCACATTGATAATTTATTTATAATAAATTGCTAAGACAATGGTTATATTTCAGAACTCTTGGAACATGCCAGTATTTCCAGAATCTTACATGGACAACAAATTCTTGCTCTCCCCTTTCTCTCCTTTTTAGTGTTTTCTCCCCTCGTTCTATTTTCATTGCTCCCACTAATCTCTCTTCCTCATTCTTATTCTGATTTGCTTTCATGTCCTTTTTGCCCTGGAATTTCTTTTTCTACCTGTTTTTTTCTCTAGTCTACATCTGTTCACTGTTAAATCCCTTAATTCATTAAAATGTGAAATGATTCTTTTCTCTAGATAGAATTTATTAAATAAGGTCTTTTTTTTCCCTCTTATCATTTCAACTTTTAAATTTTACCTTTACATTTTTACTTTTGGCCTGTGACTCAGAATTTTCTTTAATTGTATTTTTTTGTTGTTGTTGAGGTAATACAGGTTTACAATGTTAAGAGGTACAGGTTCATACCTTTAGATACATGTTATCAAACCATAAAGCACCCATAATCCTTCATCATTGACTATTATGTCCCACCCACTTTGCTCCCTACTTCCACCCTCCCTCTCTTGCAGTAACATTGGCTTATAATACAGCAATACATATGATTTAGAAGTATAGGTTCATACCTTTCAGGTGTATGTTATTTTACTACTCTCTCCACCAAGGTACCCATAGTTTATTTTACCATTCCCTCACTTTCCTCTTACTCCTACCACTTCGTAACACAGCTCCATTTCTACAGGGTTTGTTATTGGTTTGGTTTTATCTGATCCTTTATTTTGTTTCTCTATACTTCACATATAACTGAAACCATCCAGGATTTGTCTTCTCCTTCTGACTTATTTTGCTTAGCATAATCCCCTTTTGTTTCATCCAGGTAGTCTCAAATTTGGTAGCCTCAGTTCTTCAGAAGGATTTCTAGGGATTGATTTTGTTTTGGCCTTATCTGATCCTTTGTTTTTGTTTCTTTATATTCTACTCATGAATGAAATCATCAATTATTTATATTTCTCTTTATGTTGCTTAGCCTAGTACCTTCCAGTTCATTCACACAGGTTGTCATTCGTGGCAAGATTTCTTCTTTGTTTATATTGAATAGCATCCTAGTGTGTGTGTGTGTGTATATACATAAATATAATCCATTCAGTTGATTAACAGTTGGGCTGTTTCCATTACCTGGCTATTGTAAGTAGTGCTACAGTGAACATAGGAGTTCATATATCACTTTGAATTAGTGTTTGTGCATTCTTCAGGTAGATACCTAGAAATGGAATTGCTGGATAATATGGTAAGTCGATTTTCATTATCTTGGGAAACAGCCATACTGTTTTTCACAGGTATTGGACCTGTATACGTTCCCAGTGGTAATGTACAAGGATTCTCTTTTTGATTTGGGCCAATCTCATAGATTGTATCTCAATGTAGTTTTGATTTGCATTTTCCTGATGATAAGTGATAATGAGCATGTTTTTTTTTTTCATGGCCATTTGCATGTCTTCTCTAGAGAAGTGTGTGTTTAGCTCTTCTTCCCATATTTAATTGAATTATTTGCTTTTGTTCAGTTGTATTGTGAGTTCTTTGTATATTTTGTATATTAGTCCCTTGTCAGATATATGATGTGCAAATATTTTTTCCATTCAGTAGTGTTTTTTTTTTTCATTTTAATGATAATTTCTTTCACTGCAAAGAAGCTTTTTAGTTGGATATAGTCCCTTTCATTTATTTTTGGTTTTGTTTTCCTTGACAAAGAAGTCCCCAAAGAAAGCTCTGAGATCATTGTCTTTAAATGTTTTGCCTGTTTTATTCAATGTATTTTTAGTTTTCAGTACTTACAACCAAGCCAAGTCAAGTTAATTTTTGTGTATGGTGTGAAATAGTGGTCTAGTTTCGCTCTTTTGCATATATGGCTATCCAGTTTTTCTAACACCTTCACTTGAAGACACTCCTTTCTCCATTGTATATTCCTGGAATTTTTACCCAATGTTCACATGTGTGTGAATCAATTGTATTGATATGCACCAGTTTATCAAAACTTCCTTTTTTTAATCAAAGTGCATTTCCTTGCCTCCTCTGTTTTTGATCCCACTCCCCACACCACCCCCAAAAATGTCTCTGGTATATAGCTGTTCATCATTATCATTATTTTCTTGCCTGGTCCATTATATTCCTGCTATGAGAGAAACCATCCGGTATTTTTCCTTTTCTTTCTGGCTTATTTCACTAAGTATGATCTTTTCCAGTTCCATCCATGTTGCTGCAAAAGACATGTGTTTCTTTTTTTATTTTGGTTGCTGAGTAATATTCCACACAATGGAATAGATCATGCTGGAAAAGATCATGTTAGTGAAATAAGCCAGAAAGAAAAGGAAAAATACCAGATGGTTTCACTCATGTGTTACCGGACAGGGAAAGAGGGCATCACTGAACCCCCAAACCTGCCTGCTCCAAATAGGTTCTGCCATCCACCGCATCAAGAAAAAACATGTAAGACTTTAATGAAAAGGAATTTTAATACAGTGAGTATACAATAGAGAGACAAAGAATATAATTTTTAAAACAAACACCTGAAGTTACCCATCCCCTCGTGGGCAAAAGTCCACCCAAAAGGGATTGGTCCAAAGCAAGGCCTGAAAGCCCACCACAAGACTAAAGCACCTTCTCTCAGGGATCCATAGAAAAGGGTCAGAGATGGCCAGACAAGTCTGGCAGGAAAAGAGCAAAATCAAAATCAATATAAACACTGCTATAGTCAACCTCTCTACAGGTCTGTCACCCACATCTCTTTCACCCAGTCCAGGGCCAAGAAACAAGCACGGTTTCTTCACGTCTCCCTTTGTTCCATGTGGCTTCCTCAGGTCTCCTTCTGGCACTCCATCCTGCTTCCTTCTCCTCCCCTTTTCTCTGCTCAGCTCCACCCTCCTTCTGGGTGGGGCAGGGAATCTGAAACTTCCCCTTTTCCTGGGGATCACCCTGTTACAATATCTGGAGTATAAGGACCAGGAAATAACGATAATAATGAACAGTTATATACCAGAGACATTTTATGGGGGTGGAGTGGGGAATGGGATCAAAAACATTGGGGTGAGGGAAATGCACTGGTCTATGGTGATGGCACAAGGGTGATTTGGTGTTGGATTACAACTGAGATGCGAAAATGCACGGGGATTACAACTGAGATGCGAAAATGCACAAAATGATGTAAAAATAAACTATTATATATATATATATTTTTTTTAAAAAAAGGAAGTTTTCCACTCCTGCTCTGTAAAGCACCAATATTAGAAAATACCACAGGCCCTCCCTCTAATGCAACACAGCAGTGCAAGCTAGGCGCAGCTGCTTCAGTGAGAGTTTGATCCCTGAAGCTGACCCACATAGGTCACAGACCTCTCCTGTCCTGCCCCTGCTCCCTGCAGCAGTTTGCCTATTCTGCTCCCCACTCTGTCTCTGGTGAAGCCTCTCACAGCCCCTGTACTTCTGGCTTGTACCCCAATTCTGTATGAATAAATAAATAAATCTTTTTTAAAAATTAAAAGAAAATACCACAAAGGATCATTTTACCCAATCCCTGCCAGTAGAGTATCCCAGATATTTTATCTAATATAATTAATACTATCTAGGCATGGATTATCTAGACATGGCTATTATGTTAATACACTTCAATAATCTAACCCTTTCATTCAGCAGCTTAAAGAAATTTCAGTAATTTTATTTTATTACTTTCCAGTTACCTGACTATACTTGTCCTACAGGAATAATTTTATTTTCCATCTTCAGTTACATTTTCCTATTACTACTATATGCATATCCACAAGCTAAACCACCCAGAAAACTACCTGACTTTTTAATTCATCCTACTTAATAGTACCTAATTTCTTGAAAACTAATGTTTCCTTAATATTCCTAATTTTATACAAATAATGAATTAACTTAATGAAAAGCTTAAGAGAGAGATGAAAATTTCCTTCATTCATTGTCAAACAAAAGTATATGAAGGAAAAGCATTTCTAAAATCATCATGCTTTAGCTTAACAAGTAAGAATTAGGCTTTCTAGGTTATGAGTCTAGTTTTTATTCTGTGACTGAATCATTTTATTGCTATCTTATCTTTGAGGGAAAATATATCTTTCTACAGAAGTCTTATATACCCCCTTATTTGTTGTCAACTGCAGTCCAAATATTTTATGTACAATAAGAGGTTTTTAAATGAGTCCACAACCATAATTTTATTACAGTGTATTTTTTAATTATTATATTTTATTATTGTTGTTAGTCTCCTACTTTGCCAATTTATAAATTAAATTTTATCATGGGTGTCATATAGGGGAAAACATAGTACATATAGGGTTCATTCTTTCCAAGATTCAGACACTGTCTGGGGGAGGAGGGAGGTTTTGGCTTGTATTCCCTAATGATAAGGAGGGACTAGTATAATATAAATATCAAGCTTTTATGGCTTGTATAAAGTAAGAATTCTTTGTCCCTCAGTAATCTGGAAGAGAAGGTACCCAGTGAACTGAGGAACATTTGGACAAGTTTTTTAACATGTGCAATAGAAACAGCTTTGTTCTATATATTTATATTTTATAGAAATATATTTATGTATTTATTTTATAGTTTCTCAACTGTGAAGTGTAGGAAATGAATTAAATGATCTTGAGTGCTCTAGTTCAAAAAAATTTGAGGCAAATGGAAGTCATACACATGTTCCCTATCCCACCAGCTACTTTTCTCATAGGTAGTTAGTCCGAAGCCATTATTCACATTTTCTCAGAGCTCTGTGTTCCACTATTGTTCCATCTTTGTGGTTGCCCCAACTGAGTTCCTTTCAGGGAGAATTTGCTCCCGGCACTGGCTCCCAGACTGTGAAGCCCTCTCCAGAACATTTCTATAAAGCCCCAAGCATCTTTGTAGGCTTGGATCCACTTGCAGCTGTTTGCTGTTGTTTTCTTTCAGATTCAAACGTAATGTCCTGCTCTTCTAAGTCTTTAAGATAGTCAAGGGAACATTAGCTCACTGAAAGTAATTGGAAACACCTTTTGGAAAAGTGCAACTGGGAATGCAAGCATGAGATTCAGTCATGCTGATCATGGTTTTTCAGGGAAGAGGTTATTTCTCTACCATGTAACATTTTCTAATAAATTTGGAGAAAGCATTTCCACCTCAGATTTTCTGAGTCATTGACTTTCAGAGCAAGAAGAGGCCTTTGAGATGCAGGACTTGTCCAGGGCCTACAAGATATTCTGTTGTAGAGCTTCCCCAGGCCCTCTTGCCTACACTGTGTCTCTGCACTACCAGATTCAGCATTTCCACAGCTACTGCACACCATCCAGGACTTGCAGTCAGCTTTCTAGCAGTGCCCAGTGCCTAGCCGGCCTCACTCTGAACATGACTCTAGTCAAAAGGAAGAATGGAATATACATAATTAGTCTGCTGCAGCCCAAGAAAAACTCCACAGAACTGCAAAAGCTGTGTCACCACCTCTCTCCAAGGAAACCTTTGCAGGTGTGCCAGTGCTGGCAGGTCAGGCTTTTCCCAGGAATGTGGTGTCTCCATTCATCCCCAGAGCTTGTCTGCTTCATTCTGTTCCATGTAGTCCAAAGTGTATTTTAAGAAAATTTGAACCTAGAGTAAAGGTGAAATATTTGCAAAGCACCTAGGATTTACAAAGTAAATCCAAAGTAATTTTAAACCAAGGTCATTTGGAAAATGTAATTCTTGAAACCCTACGTGGAGAACTGATGTGGAGGTGTTATGTGTGTCCTCTTCCTCCCAAACAAGCGGTTTTAATGAATGAACTTTATGGAATCTGACTGCAAAGGCCTCATGTTTTTTTTTTGTTTTTTTTTTTTAAAGATTTATTTATTCACACAGAACTGGGGTACAGGCCAGAGATGCGGAGGGTGAGAGGCTTCACCAGAGACAGAGCGGGGAGCAGAACAGGCAGATCAACGAAGTACACTGCTGAGGGGAGCTGCGGGCGGGTCAGGAGAGGTCTGGCTCGCCATGGGGTCTCCTCCGGCCTCCGGGGCAGGCGGGAATCGAACTAATGCGGAAGCGGCTTTAGCTTTTCAGTGTTGTGCTTTAACCAGCTGCGCCACCAGGGAGGGCCAAGGCCTCATGTTTTATAAGAGAAGAAACACAGTGTGGGAAACTTTGTAGCACAGAAATAGCATCCAGTTTTAAAGATACTTTGCAGCACACAGTTTCTACCATATTTCCAAGCGGAGTAGTTATTCTGTCAGAAGTATAAATATGTTCTGATTTAAGTGCCTGATGTATGTTTAATGAACATACTGACTCCTCAGTTTTCTAGATAATCCTTATATTTGAACCTGCTTGAGCATTTGACACATTATCACTTTCCTGTGATAATCTGGCTGATACTAAAACTAATGATATTCTACCATTATCACTAGGCACAAACTGAACTCCTCTTAGTAGATAGTTTCTGATATTTCCTTAAGATAGAATTCTTCGTTCAGTATCTTCTGTTATGAATCAGAAATTCATTTGTTCTGATTCCATGTCAGGCCTGAGGAAACATTAATTGAAATTCTAATGACACCATAATGTAATGGCTAACAGCTCAGAATCTGGGGTCAAATTGTCAGGTTAGAATCCCTGTCCCCCCACTCTTTACCTCCCCATAGAAAAACTGGAGCATAGGTCAGAGGTACAAGGGATGAACCAGGAGGAATCACCAGAGACAGAGTGGGGAGCAGAAAAGGAAGATTTACTGAAAAACTGCTTAATGGGAGCAGGAGGAAAATAGGAGAGGTATGCTGTGTCAGATGTGGTTTAGCTCCTTGGCTGGCTGGTGAGTGAACTCAGGCCTTTGCAGTGACAGTGCTGAGACTTGAACCCTAGGCGGACCCCCAGATTAGAGCTTGACTCTGACTTTTAATAGCTGTGTGTTCTAGGACAATTTGCTTAACCTCTCTGGGCCTCACTTATGCCACATCTATAAAATGGGACTGCAGATATTATATCTACCTCAAAAGGTTGTTGCAAACAGTGGTCTTTAAAAATGTACTCTCAAAATAATTTAGAAATACTGTATACTTCCTCACATATTTTTCAGTTGATATGTAAAACTTTTTATCATGAGTTTCAAAGTTTATTTTTTATAAGAGGTAGAAAGAGTAACTATTGTATAACATATGAAGGTAAGAATTGGTTGTGGCTCAAATAGTTGACATTGTGACAAGCAGGCTTAAGTCGAGCCAGTTTAACATGAAGTCAGCAATTCCACAGTAGAAAAACTATTTATTTAGTTTTATTTGGACTGGACTAAACAGCAATTGTTTTATGAACCATTGTCTGAGAAATCAGCAGAACAGACATCCTGATCACAAGGACTGAAGGTTGGTGTCTTTTTACTGGAGGATAGAATCAGTAATCAATTAGGTATAACCAGGAATTGTTATTACTGTTTAACACTAATCAACTCATCAACTCCTTTTTTTTTTTTTCTTAAGATTTATTTATTTATTTGTACAGAACTGGGATACAGGCCAGAGATGC
>NW_004567104.1:47876805-47895034 GCF_000260355.1 Condylura cristata | reverse complement strand
ACTGCTGAGGGGAGCAGCGGGCGGGTCAGGAGAGGTCTGCCACGCCATGTGGTCACCTCCGGGGCAGGCGGGAATCGAACTCATGTGGAAGTGACTTTAGCTTCTCAGTGCTGTGCTTTTACCCGCTGCGCCACCAGGAAGGGCCTCAACTCCTTTCTTTAACCACTTACTTCATCTTTCTCTTTTCTTCTCATCAACCCCCAACTTTTATCACTCTTTGGCGGCATGTTTTGGGTTTCCTATTTGAATCTGTGTACCTCAAATTTCAATCTTTTTATCCCAAATTACACTTTGCCTTTTTATTAGCCACCTAGCCACCTGAAGTTTCAGGTTAACAACATGACTGATCAAATAAATTATAGTTGTCTATTTGAATAGCTCGTTGATAATTGGAAGAAATCATGGGAGAAAATTTATGCAAGTTTTGGGTGTATATTTTGAGTAAGTTAGCATCCCCAGAAAGCACAAAAGTAATATGTGAAAGAGCTGGCACTTATTTTACTGTGTCTTCTGTAAGAATTTAGAACTGAATTCAGTGTTCAGATCTTACTAAGAAGCCTCACACTTAATAAAGATGAATAGGCAACAGAAAAGATGGGACCCTTATCAGTTGAAGATGTCCTGATGAAAGTGCATACTCTTGAAGTCAGTAGTAATCCTAATTATAACATGTTTTTTATTCCAGTTAGTATGTATACCCTAAAGATAACAGTATAAGAAGGTGAACCATATTAAGATTTTTCTTGGGTGAACCACATTGAGATTGCCTTTTAGTAAAGTGAAAGGGGTTATATGGAATACTAGGAAAACTAATGCAGGAAACTAATTCAGGAAAACTAATGCAGGCAAGTACTCTGGCATGTACACAACTTCCAAAACATTTGCATACCCAGCACACATATGCCAGTTGGAAGACCACTAGTCTTCATGACTTAGAATGATTAAATGAGTCAATACATGGTAAATTCTAAGAACAATACCTGGGTATGTAATAAGCACTGAGGAATAATACTCGTATTTTTAGGGTCCCCTTAGTAAGAATGAATACCTACTTTAAATCCTTACCTTGTCCTCTAGACTTACCTTCTGAATTCAGTATCCTATAGAATTAATTGATTGAATTGATTGAGCATCAGAAAAATCTGTTACCGCAGTATTAGAATCATTGTTTTATTCTTCTCATGAGACAAACTTCACTCCAGGTAGAACTGTTGGAACTTTCTGGTAAAATTTCATCTAGTATAGCCATAATTGTGTTTTTCTTCTGGATATACTTAAATCTATATATGGACCCAGCCTGATGTTAACTAAATAAAAGGGAGTTTTCAAATTTCTGTGAATGATTGTTTTTCATTGGTAACCCAGAGGGGTTTTGAGTTGTAATTTTGTGGGCTTTATTCAGAAACTTAAATCCAGGTCCACATTAGAATTTTTGAGCCCCTATCTGCCTGCAAAGCTGTGTTTTTCAGTGTCCCTCATGTCTTCAAAGAAACTGAGAGCAACACAAGAAGCACTTAAAGGGAGGTCACCAGGGAAAGAAAGAAACCAAGGAGGAAGAAGGTTTTATGGAATGAATTGACAATAGATGAAAAGACTGTTGATTGGAGATGCTTGCATTTTGTCTGAGGGCTGCAAACACCAAAGCTGTCAGGACTGGGGTTCCTGACTCTGGTGGAGTCTGAAGCTGGGTGAGGTAAAAAAAAAAAAATAGCTTTTCTACAGATTCAGAGGGAGTGCTGTTGTGAAGGTGTCCTGGTGTCTTTTGAAGAGAATTAGTCCAAGCATTTAGCAAAGAAGGGACCTCCTATCCTGATGCTTCCATTTCTGGGGGAGTAGTCTCAAAGAGCTTAGCTTCATGACGTGTCAGTGGTCATTCTTTTGGTCTGTGTAATGGCAAACAGAGAAGGAACTATGCCATGGTGCTGACTTCTCTCTTGCATGTAATAAGAGAACCAACCAACCAGACTTTGTGATAGCTTGATCACTTTTTACTTGGGGACCTTTGCAACTGTATAGTACGAATTGCAATGCTCATAAAACTATACTGAAAAGTAAACACATGTATCAGCCTCTCTAGAGTTGGTAGTTACTAGTATCCAATACAGTTTTATACAGAGCTGTGGAAGGAAATATTTTTGCTCTCCTTGACATCCTGGCTTGGCTAATGTTCAACTTTTATTTACCAAGGGACAATTAATGCTACAGCTGAAATAGCAGCTCCCTCTGGTTTAAGAGGGAAAGTAGTATGCTGATTATTGGCACAAGCTAAAACCAAAGACTTCTGGTAGTTAGCTTTGATATTTGGGGAGTAGCACAATTCTGCAGCCAGGTAAAAGTGGTCTCAATATGGGAGTTTAGATTAGAAGAAACAAAGGCAGAGGGTGATAACTGAAGAAAAGTTATGACTCTCATAGACTTACTTTCAGTAAAGTGCTTCCATTCATCCTGATGATAGTGAAAATACATATGCCCTTCAAAATAATACCAGTACCATTAGATAGCCTGCCTATCAAACAAAGGTTTGAGATGTTAATAGATAAATAAATGACCTAAAAATGGCAATAATAAGGAAAGAGGAAAGGACATTGCCTTTAAGCCTTCAGTTTGCAAAGGATGCTTGTGGAAGAAATTGAACCCATATTGTAAATGTGATTTCTGCCTCTCCACAAGTATAAGTTTTCTTTGAATCACACCTCTCATAGACACTTTTCATATTTCACTTTACACTGTTTTATCACTTGTCTTACTTCCTCTAATAATTCCTTAATGGCAAGGAGAATGCCAGAGTCTGTTCTGTATCCCCCATGATGTTTTGCATTCTGTATTCTACATTCTGTGTAGCTACTCAGTATTCAACTGATAGGATAAACGCAAGTACACTGTCAGCCCTCTGAATTTGTTAGCTCTGTACTTAGCTACACTTCACAAAATCAGCTTTCTACATTTTCTGGGGTTGGGGAACTAAATTATATTAAAAATGTCCTATAATACTTTGAGTCAGTAGGAGTGGTGTTTTCTGTTTAGGGTATGTTGCTAAGCCCTCTCATCAAAAATAGCCTTTCCATCACTTCCAAACTTTGCCAGGGTGGAGTAAATTGGCAAGGGCACTTCAAAGGAAAAAACAATGTCATGTTCTGGCCATGCAGGTCCAGTGGAGGAGGAAAATGTGTGTGATTAGGCTTGGGATGCTAAGTGTTTAAAAATGGAGCCAACCATCTGATGGTGGGTGTGTAGGTCTAACTTTTATGAAATAACTTCCCTGACTCTTGTATATTCCTGTGCACACTGGGTCCTCGGCCAGAAATCTTTAAAAGGCAACTGGTAATTAGAAAGCTCTTCGCATGAGCAGTATAGCAACCCTTTAAGAGAGACCCACTGAAATCTTGAAGAAGGCCGCCTCTCACAATGGCAGCAAGACCAATGAGAATGGTAAGAGCTGGCCAAAAAAGACATACATGGAAATGTGAATCCTGAACGAAGCAGAAGGTTGGGCAGAACTTCTCCATTCTGAAGGCTGTTGCTCTTTTAGGGTCTGTCACACAGGTTCTGATATGGAATCAAGCCAGTGACAGGATTGTCATTTTAATTTTTGTAAAACCTACTTGAAGTCCACTGTATGACTAGAGATCTAGAGTCCTTAGGGGTTTTTCCCTTAAATCTTGATGTAGACTTTTCTAAGAAAGTTGGAGCACTGATTGGGCAGGTCAGAGCCACCATTCTAATGGGTGGACAATGAAGTACCAAAATAGGAATGGGGAGATACATATCAGTGCCAGCATGGGCTGTATTAGAAGCATAGAATGACCACTTCCATTGGTTATTATAAACTACCCTCTGGGAAATTTACATAGGAAAACCTTTGGGTTTAGCCTAACTGCCTTTGCAATAAGCAAAGTTAGTTCAAATAACAAATTGTTGCATTGAGATGAATCTATCTCTTCTCTACTAAAGAAAATAGTCTTTGATACCTGCCCCCAAGTAGCCAAACATTCCAGAGGGAAAGCCATTGCACTCTTCATCTCTCTAGATAGGCTGCCACCTGCAGTCCCGGCACTGTATAGTGGTCTGACACTTTCTCTTCTGGTCCCCAGCCAGCTACTTCTTACTTCATCATGTCCCACAGACTCTTCCTATATGCTTTCACTCCCCTCTTTCTCAGGGATCAACTCTTCTTTCACTTTCCTGCTAATGGAACCTCTCTGTCTATTATGCCAAATCTTCAAATCTCTCTAGGTTTATTCCTCTTCCTCATCCACCTCTTATTATATACTAGGGTCCCTTTCTTCTACCAGAGCCATCTTTCTGCTTCATGACAACTGACAGTCAGTATAATGTACTGGGGCGAGGTGGGGGGGGGAGAGGGAAAAAACATGATAACTAAGAGGAAAACTCTGTGGTGCCTAGTTAAGGTAAGACTAGTTTGACAATTTTGGCTTAAAAACAGTCACATCAGGTGGGGGAAAGGGAAGTGCTATGGTGATGGCACACAGGTGATTTGGTGATAGGAAACCCATAGGAATTACAATTGAGATTTTTAAAAAAGGCACAAAATGAGTAAAAATAAACTATTATATTATTTAAAAAAGAAAAAGTCATGTCTTCACTCACTAAGTAGAAGGCTCTATTTTATGTAACACTTAAGTTTATGTTATGATAAGCCTGGTGAGTTTCAATTTCTTCCCTTTCCTTTACTGGCTTTATTGGTTTGATAAGATTCTACATTTAAAGTTATGAAAATGTAGAAATTATGTGTTGAAGTAAACTGAATTATAATGCCTTTAAAGGGAGTTGTTCTTTGACACTTGAGATGACTATAAATGTAAACTTAATGTATCTGTATATCTCTCTGGGAAAAATAATTAAAATGTCATTTTTCTGAAAAAAGAAAAAGATCCTGTATCCTGAATGTTGTTTGTATTGTCAGTGAATAGGTGATCTGCTGTAGGTTGATCTGTAAAGATCAATCCCTATTGATAAGAACCAGGAGTACACCCCCAAGATTCCTGATAACTTCTTTATTCAACTGCATAAATGCAAAGGTTTTCAGTTAGTAGAAGTCCATTTTCACCCTTATTTGCTAGTAAGTCCAGAGATTAAATTCCAAACTGGTGCTCCTGGTCATCTTCTGAGGAGAAATGGCTACTCATTTCCCTAAAATGAACATAGTTACTAGATAAACTATAGTAAAGGTAGCTCTTTCTACCAATATACCCCCACCACCAGTCATGCTAAGTTGCAGAGTTGGGGCTGCTGGAAGTTTGCTCAGTCTCCTTGACCTCTTCCCAAAGCAAAAACCAGAAGACCATGATAACATAGCTGTGGTTACACAAAGCCTGTTAACTACATTGGTTGTCTTTGTTTATTTAAGAACTCTGAGCTTTTTTTTTTTTTTTTTTTAACAAGAAATTTGAACCACATTTTGTTTGAGATACTCCGGAGTGCTGTAGCAATGTGGTTAGCATTTTGTAAACTTTTAAACAAAACTGTTAGCAGTTCACAACTTTGTTTAAAGAACAATGACTTGGAGCACAAGCCTGTCTTCTCAAGACCCAGAGGACAATGACCAAGGCAGAGAAGAATTCAGTGCAGAGCTGACCAAAGTCTACTTTTGCAAAACCTATGAATCCTAAGTTTAGGATTGAGCTGCCTCTTCCCATTTTGCAAAATTGTCTATGAATTCAGCTCCACTGCTTTGGTGTCTTACATAAATGCTTTGAGCTCTACTCAAGTGGAAGGGAAATTTAGGAAAAATGGGTTTGAAAACAATCTTCTCTATTTTTATTCCCTACCCCAGAGACTAAGCAGGAACCATCATTTTTCTGTGTAAATGGTTCACTTCCCAGCCATTGCCCTCTTTGTTTCTTCTCTTCTGTACTTCTAACAGTCAATTGTCTAACAGTCTACATCTCACCTGTGCTTTCCCTGTAATCTCTGATTCTATTAAAAGATCTGCCTTTATCCTGTCTCTTCTTATGATGGAGGTAGGGTTAGCTCAACCCTAACCTTTGGATTCCCAGGTTTTGCAAATTTTAATTTTAATGATTATAGGAGATGTTTTTTCTGCCATATATTTAGCTATCTTATTGTTCTTTTGCCTTGTCTTAGAGTGTTCACAAGAACATGTAATAAGAAGTTTTGTTTACATCTCATAAATAGACCTGTAAACGCACATAAACATTTTGCCAAATCAATTTTTCTAACCTTTTCACAAAGCTAATTTATCAGATAGTGTATTCTGCTACCAAAGATTAAAGTTGAAATAGCCTATAATTGAAGTTCACCAGTAGTACTGATTTTGGGGGTGACAACCTTCAGTTTCCAAGTATACAAACACATATGAATTATAGGGATTTAGATACTCTTATTAGCATATATTTTTGAAAACTCAGTTTCAGAATGCCTCCAGGAAGGCATTTCTTTGGCTCAATTGAAATTCCATCTAACAACTTTAGAGCTTAAAAGTAAGATGGTGGTTCAAGTTTTGCTATCTCTGGGGCAAAGGGGGAATTTCAGGAAGACTCAGTAACCACTGGAAAGGATAGTTAAAGAGCTGTAAGATTAACCATTTTAACCTAAAACACCACATCTCTCATATAGTCTTAAAGCAGTACTGATGAGGCATTTCCTGGAGATTAATGGCAGCCTGAGTTAATGGGCTATGGGAAGGTCATTAATCCTTACACAAAGGTAGTTTGGAAAGTAAAAATGAAAAACAACTGCTAGGTCAAGGTGATGCAATCCCAAGAGATGTTTCAGAATATTAGTTCCCTTTTTAGAAATCCACACTTATTCCATTCTCATTCCCCCTGTTCCACATATATACCTTAAACTCAGGCTTTCATCTTCCTAGGATGTATTTAGACTTTTGAAAGTAGCTTGTAATCTGTCCTTTCACCAAACAAAACCCTTTTTATCAGTGAGTTCCTCTTCTCATTCTTTCTCACTAAAACCCACCTTGAAGTCATGCATTTTGTGCAGCTTCTTACCATCAGTCACATTACTGCTGTCAAAAGAAAGTTGTGCTTAGAAGTCTAGAAACCAAAACAGTCTGAATATACCCCCTAGGGATTTTTGTTAAATAAAATGTCTATATGTGCTATACATTTGGTATGCAGAAAATATGAAATTATTTTCATTAATAGGCTGGGATTTATGGAACAATAAGGCCTAGATCACGCCTCAGTAAATCAGAAGAGGTTGGGTTATTGAAAAGGCACAGACACAAATTGGAACAGCCAGGTTGCCATTACAAGCAGAAGCACAATTTCCCAAACTGAAGAATAATCCCAGAAGTGTACACTTGCAGCCGCTGTTGCTGCTGCTGATGATGATGGTGACGGTGTCAGACTTCATGGAAGCCAGCTCTCCTCCAGGCCAGTCTGGGCAGCATCTTTTGCTTGTAGGCAAGCCAGAATCTGTTACAATGACCTTTCTATCAAGTCTTGAAATACAGTACAATTTCTTGAACAAGAAGGACTCAGGTAAAATTAGCAGAAAGTAGTGGTAGAGGATTGAGACCCATTTGGTAAACAACAGTTAACCAAAGAAACCCCACTTTAGCTTTTTATGCAAAGAACAACAGAAAGCTGGAGAATGAGCTTTTAGTTGCAAGTTGGGATGCCATACCCTGAGCATCTTTTGTACCTGCTGGTCCCTTTAGGGAGATTTAAGGAGCCAAAGCTTGCAACCTATCTGTGCATGCTGTTCTTCCCAATGTGAATTCTTTAGGTAAGAGTGAGGACATCCTCACTCATGTGATATATCACTACTTTTTCCACTAATCCCATGTCATCCCTATAGTATGTTTTCACATGTTCGGAAAATTTAAAATACCCGAGGTTATTTTACTATTTAAAAAAAAAATAAGATTTTTAATCTGCTGAAAATTAATAAGGTGCCAGAAGTATGCTAACTGGGGACTCTAAGAACAATGTTTTGTGGTAGGTGAAGCAAAGGATTGAAATGCAAAAAAACCATTAAAATGGCAACTGGCATTTTGCACTAACAAATTATCTGATCTGATTCTGAAAGTGTTAAATTCTTGTGGATTCCATAACAAATCCAAGAGATGTATATTTTTAGCTACCAGTTCAAGTTGAACTACTGTTTTAGGACTGTACGTACAGGTGAAAATCTATATGTTCTTCTATACTGTTAAAAGGAAAAAAGAAAACCAACAACTCTTGTTTATACACATATTAGTTCCACTAGACCTACTTGAGCTTTTGAGTTCTCTTTTCAGCTAAGATTGCCTTGTGCAAATGAACTATCCAGATGTGAATGGAAACATAGTAATAGAATTGCATGTTGAAATACTAGATTATTTAGGTCATGATTGTAGTTTTATAATACCATCTGGGCAAATGATTAAATGCATGTGAGTTCAGCATGTAAACTGTTTTTTCTCCCTTCAGTAGGCATTATGGCCTCTTTTGACACTTTTTTGGTAGTGAAATTTCCTGGTCACTTTACTTACTTTAAGAGTAATGGATCCATGATTGTGTAAATGTTTGAACTGAAGCTTTCCTTCTACACATTTTTCAAGTATTTAATGCGTCATCACTACAGTCTTTCTGAAACCTGACTTCACCACTTAACAATACGATAGTGAAACTTGCTATGTTATGTGTAAAAATGTTATTTTCCACATTAGGAAAGAACAAATAAAACCCAATAGACGTGCCTGTTTTTTTTTAAAGGAGTGATTTAACGTTAATGCTCTGCCACGGTAGTATTACACAAAAAATTAGTACTACATAAGAAAAGTCGTTTCCTATTCTGAAATAATTTGTACACATTTAGGAATCTCATTGACTCCTCAAAAATCCTCTTGGCTACGGGACCATAAATTACCAAAATTTGAATATGGAACTTATTACATGTCTGAAATTTTATGGGAAGATGGGCCTCTCTGGTGGCACAACGGGTTCAGGATGCAGCACTGCAAGCTAGCCGCTGCCGCTTCAATGCGAGTCCACCCGCCCCAGAGGTGAGCCACATAGTGCGGTAGACTTCTCCTGAACCGCCACTGCTCCGCTCAGCAATGTACTTCTATGCTCTCCCTTTTCTGCTCTCCACTCTGTCTCTGGTGAATCCTCTCACCATCCCTGCACCTCTGGCCTGTACCCTAGTTCTGTATGCGTAAATAAATCTTTCAAAAAAATTATGGGAAAAGAAATAGGTTGGGGGAGAATACTTCTACTTCTTTAACTTAAATCAAGGAAATTTATGGTTGACTTTTAATAGGCAATTTGCTGGGCATATTTGATGCCCAGTCCACAGAATTTGGAATTTTCAAGTTATATCTGTTTGTGAGTATGTAGAGTATAGAGCTGTGGTTCTTAAGGTCACAAAGAAAACATATTATTAAAATACCTGTTCCTTTGGTTTCTTAGGTGGCTTTTCTAGTTCAGGCCTTCCTAATTTGGCCCAAGTTTTTCAGAGTTTTATGTCTGTCTGTATTCTGGTTCTTGTAACATTCATCAGCTTCTCAGAAGGCATACCACATTCAAGCCTGAATTTTGTTTGACCCACTATGTCATTATGGTGTGAGTTGTCTGTGTTAACGGTAATAATAGCTCCTGACTACTAACACTCATGTGCCACGAATTGGACTTAATACTTAACATTTCTCATTTATTACTGCCCACAAGGCAAATGCAATTATTATCTCCATTTATGATGGAGGAAATCTTAAATTGCAGTTTTGTTTGATATTAAGTATTCCATTCAAGCAACCCTTATTCTGTACTAGTGGTTGGGCATTGCTTCTTATCTAAATTCTGAAACCAACTTTGGACTATTGGACTCAGTAGAGTACCTGGTTTAGTTTATTAGATAAATAAATAAGCAAACGAGCAAGCATTATGCTTCTTCCAAATTTTGTGATTCCCCTCTCCTCCTTTCAGTAAGGTTGTAGTGACAGTGACAGTGGTGGCTGTTGATTTGACAGAGACTGGGCAGGCAATAATGTCTCTGACTACTAAAATCAAGCACTATTCCCTTATAATTATATATTTTGCAAAAGCCAGCAGCCTTTGGTCAATTTCTCAACACAACATTAGTAAAGCACTGCTTGAAGTTTTTTTTTGCCTCGCGGCTTTCGGCTTTATTCATTAGATGGTGCAATCTTGGTATCACTGTTGCACAAGCTGGAGTTGGGTTTCTGTAGGTTGACCATTTTAACTATCTAGATAAATCTAGTTCTAAGATAAGTGTTGGTCTTAAAGTAATACTACTAAACCACCCGCCAAACTTTGAAAAACAAGGATTTGGTAGATTTGTATGCTTTATACACTCTTTCCCTTTGAATTTGTTTAAACCCACACATTATCCATGTTAAAGTTCTAAGTAAAAGATATAACAATGAATACATCTATAATCTCAGAGTTTTGGTTTAGTTATTTTCAATAGAAAGTTGAGGCAATGCATTGGGAAGCTTGAACTTGCCTGGGGCTTCAAAGTGACACTGTTATTGTGCCTTCAAGATCTCTCCTGTAGTAGGAAGGATGTAACTATAAAAGTTTCACTGTTATTGCCCTAAACAAAAAACCTGCACATTGCTCCAGGGTGAGGGTCAGGCACCTGGTTTCTTATACGCTATTCTTCTATAGCAATAAGACTTCATGATTTGATTGCTTCAGATGTGTGTTCTTCTTTTTAGAGTGATCCAGAAAATCTGTCAGTCCCACATAATCAGTTACCCTGCTGCCATTATTTTTCTAGAGTTAGATCCAATTAGCAAGTCCCAAAACTTATGCTTTCTTGATGCTCCTAGCAGTATAAACAGCTTTTAAAGTTGGAAGGGACTACTCTAGTTTCAGTGCGCAGGTAGATGGTAGGCCATTAGAGCTGCAAAGTTTCAACAGGCTAGAAGACCTATATAAATTTTAGAGGAATTTAGTCATATTTATTTCAACTACTTTTAAAAGAAAAATTGTTGTGGTTTGTTTGTTTGTTTGTTTTTTCAACTCTGTGTGCCTTCCAGAAGATGTGTGGGAGGATCTCTTTTCTGTCAAAGTTCAAGTGGTAAACCATTGGTTGATATAACCATGTAATGCTAACTATCCATCGTTAACAGTGTTTTGCCACCAACATTCTAAGCGTAATAAGTAGAATATAGAGCTAAATGGGCATTAATACTAATAAATAAACTGCCCGAACTCTTGCCAAATAATTTTAATTATTCTTTTATCACCAGAATTTGCCAAACACAAATTATGAAAAATAGCAGTGATTTTTTTTTTAATTTGCGTCTTCAAGAAATCAGGTCTTGAATTTTAAATTTTATTTAAGAAACATGTTTCAAACTCAGTCATTTTGCTTTTCTTACCTAAAAGAAAAGCTAAGAGGAAATAGAATATTAAATTTTTTACTTTTGAACTAATCACTGCACCTGCTTAGGATCTAAAACTGAAATGGAAAACATAAGACTTAACCCCACATACTCCCTGCTCAAATGCAAAGATTCTTAAAATAGCTTCCAGTAAAGATGTTCAGAGCAGCTGAAAACCAAGAAGTTGGTGTCCCTACTCAAAATCTGGCAGCATAACACCGTGGCTCAGAGGCAGCTGCTCTGTCTCTTTCTGTTTCAGGCCAGAATCAGCAGCACTCAGGACAGCACAGAAACAGCCTCTGCATTAGCCATGTTACCACCCTCTCTCAACGCTGTTTTCCTCATCAAGGGACTATTCCGAAACCCATCGTGAATTCCATGTGTAAACACTAGGGGAAAATAGCTAAAAGTCTCCAATTACAGCAAACATGAAATAGATACAAAATAAATTCTAGGAAAAAATATAAGAAATGAAGTCTTTTTCATTTGATTGGTTATAGCTAGTAGTCAGAAATACTAGCTGTATGTAGCACCTTGTGCACTATTTCCCTCATATTTTATTTACTAGCAGATTCCTTTACTCTCCAAACCTATCAGAAAGATCTATTTCATTCACTGAAGAGTGTTCTGTTATGCTCCACCTATCTTGATATGTGCTGACATTTTTTCCATGCAGAGAATTTTTTCCTATGATGTTGTCTCTTATCCTTAATAAACTACTTCTCAAGAACTTATTTATGTCTCTACCAGAAGCAGAATTTGGATTGAATGGACAGCTGGTCTGACTTGATGTGGCATCAGTTTATGTCACTAGTTGTTGCATTAATCAGCTATTTAAAATCCTGTTTGTATTCACATACAGGTGAATATACTAATACTATGCTACTATTATCCTTAAAAAGGAAAAGATATCTTATATCTTTTGTAGAACTAAACCAATTTGTCTAGGACCAGAGGAGAGACCTGTAGGATGAGTACTTGAAGGAAAATAGAGGCAGGAAGAAGGTCAGTGTGAAGGGAAGGCCTGAAACCGCTCCCATCGGCAGTTTCCACTTATTGGCTACCACTTCAAACAGGTCAGAACTTGAGAAGTCACATTGAAAACTTAATGTTTCTTGTCCTTTATTTGAAAAAAACCTTTACTGAAATTGTGCATTAGAAAAAAATCAGCTGGGCTAGTCCTTTAAACGTCTAAATCCTAGTTTGCCATTTGCTGAATAGCAAATGATAATAGCTGCCTTTTCCATCCCAGAGGGTCACCATGGGATCAAGTGAGTGACTGATTTTCAAGTTATATAACAATGTAAAACACTTTACAGGTATAAATTGACATTATTGTTATGATTCATGCCATCCAACATAAGCTCAGCCAAGATAAGAAGCACAGTGCTGCACAGTGCTGCTGCTTTTGCAGTTTGCCTCTGATTGCCGGTCTCACTAGATTACAGAGAAACAACTTGAAGCTCATTCAAATTTGAACCCCATAAGGCTGTAGTACAAATTCTGTTCCAATATCCTTAGGGACTTCTTGTATAACCCATTTCTTAAGGAGCAATCACCTTGCCTGATATCTATCGCTTAGGACATTAGTGTCAACATCCCTTAAAGAAATTCAAGTATTTGCAGTATATATTCCAACCTAGTTATTTGATCCCTCCAGTTGTCTTCATATCCTGCAGACAATAAATAGCAATTGAATAAGATAAAAAAATTTTCTGGTCGTTAATTTTAATAAGAAATTAGGGAGAAAACACAATTTTAAAAAGCATGAACCTATACAAACTCAAATCATTAGTAATCAGCCCCTCTATGAAGATGCTACCCTCAAGCTGTGTGGAAACCATGTTTATTTCATTCTCTCTTGGATCCCCAGTAAACCAGCACACAGTAGGCACATAGCAGAATAGTAGAATCCAGTACATTGTAGACATTCTAAAGTATTTCCAGAATGAATGAACAATTAAGTCCTTTAATGATAAAAGTGTTTCCCCTAATTATAATGAAACAAAAACTTACTTGGTGCTCAGCATGAATGATTATTAAATACTAGTGATCACAGTTCTGTCCTAAGGAAAATAATAACAACTTTTTTTTCCTTTAAATATTTTTTAATGCATCAAGGTGAGAAATGTACTTCAGTCATGATGAAAAGTTTGCTTTAGATTAAGACAACAACTAATATGAACTCTATTCTGAAGAAAATACAGGGCCCTATTTTTTTTTCTCACCCTTGGACCGGCAACTCTTCTCAAGTTGCAACATTAGTCTCCTACAATAGTGCTTTAGCAAATGTACCATTGTTTTGAAACCACAAGGAAGGATTTCCGCCTCCAGTGACAATTCCAGCTAACTAAAACCAGTGCTTGGCTAACAAAATCTTTACTTCAGTAACAGTTCACACAAAAACAATTACACATGAACTTTGATGGAAAATAAAGTCTTTTAAAAAAATAGTCAATATTTCTTCAGAATTTTTACAGAGTATTTTTGTATTGCTTATGACAAAAACCCCAAACTTACTTCTTTTAGGAAAGCAATTTTCTTCAGAGTAGACCTGTCTTAATTACCTTCTATATTTGTCTTAATGATGTACAAATAGCCCTTTGTTATCTTTAGAAATTTTCAGTAGCAAACACTTTTAAAACATTCATGCTGATTTTTAATTAAGCATAATGGCAATGCCATAAAAGTGCCAACTGATAACTGAAGATACATTTACTTGAAATATTTAATTTTTGAGGGCAAGAATGTAGATATTGGAATATTTCATCATAGTAGAAATGCTTTTAGTTACAGCTAAGGGCCAGTGCCATAATTTGAGAGAATCCCCTCCAATATTAAACTACTCTAGTCTCTCCTTAATTCAAATCTAAAACACAGATGGATTATGATAAGTGAAGTAAAGCAATATATGTACTGGCCCTTTTGAAATCCTTCCTGGACTTGCACAGATGTTTCAAAAATACATGTGATTGTTACTTCTTATAAAGCAGAAAAAGAATGATTAAATAAGTCACAAGTATTTTAGCTGAATCTCTGTTGGTTGGGACTCCTATATTCAAGTATTTAATAGTACTTCCATGGAGCTAGTGCAGTGAGCAGAATTCTGCAGTATCATATGGCACCAATCTGGCATTATTTTCCATTGACATTGAGATGTGACGCACCCACTGATACCCAGCCACATTCTTTGGGGGTAATTATAAGTATCTCACAAGATTTCAAAAAACCCTCCTCAAAAATACGCTCTGTTCTTTGGCCTCCATTCATCAAATATTACTGAACTAAAGAAAAAAGGATGCAGTCTAGTTATCCTTCTACAACACAAATTACTTCTATCTTTCCATGAGAAGAGAATTCCTTCTCTCCAATCCAACATTTCCAATATTCTTTTTCATTTTTGTCACATTGTGTTGCTTTTGAAATTATACATTGATCACCCACGTCATTTTGCAAAAGCAAACTTTTAACATTTACCCAAAACTATGTTTTTTTTAAATTTTGATCATGTCTTACTGTTAAGAGGATAAAAATTAAATTTTTCATTCATACCTGTTCATTTCACAAAATGTATGTACTCTCAGGATAATTCCTCAATTTTGCAAGTGTCTCTTATACATGTTTGCCTAAAAGTCATCATCCATCACATTTCTTAAGTGCACCTGAGATTTACCACATCCCTTCGCATTATGTCCAAAAGATTCAGCTCCTGGAGAGTGATACTGGCAGATGTTAGATAACACTGAAACATCCCCAAGTCTCTTCTCAGAAATTAAAGGAATACTTAACTTACCATGCAGGTATCTTTGCTTGAGCGAGCCCAGTAATTCACTCTTCTCATCCCTGCCAAAATCCAACAGTGGAATACAGGGACCAAAGGCAGTATTTTCTTTTTTTCTCTCCAGTTTTGTTTTGTGGGCTTCAAAGCCACGGAGACTTTGCAACCAGGGTTCACTGACAGTTCTATAAAGGAGAAGCAGTGGGGCACCCAACACTGACTGAACCCAAATACTAAATATAACTGTCCTTCCTCTCCGGTAAGTGTCCTTCATACTCTGAAGACAGATGACCTTGCCGAATACTTTACCCCACGGATTGCCAGTATTCACAGGAGAAAAGGGTCTAACTCAACAGAACTTCAGGATGAGGCAACCCAAAAGCCTGGAGCCATCTGCTCACAGCATACAAGTAGAGGCAGGTATAGGCTGTGTGTGTCTTGTGTGTCTGTTTGTGTGTGTTTGCATGCCTGTGCCCAGCAGCTGCTCTCCAGATTAGAGACACCATTCTTTGGCAGGCAGCTCTGAAATAACCTCCTGGTAACTTCACATTCATGTGCACCTCTTGGGTGAGCATAGAAAGACATCCAGGCACATCCTGGGTCCCTTTCTCTGCCTTCTCACACCCCAAACCACAAACAAGTAGCAGTGCCAGCATTTTAAGAACAGATGCCCAGACAGACATTAAATGGCAGCTCATTTGTAGCCTGGAGTCATGAACTAATGCAAGCCTTGTTTGAGACCTAAGTAGCAAGGACATTGACCTCTTCTTTGACAGGCATAACTCAAGGCACTGTAGAGATTTGCATTATTAACACTGGGTTGAACTTTAACTTAAATGTCTGCACGTTTCAGTCTGTGTCACCAGAGATGTGAATGCAAAGTGTTGAGGAAACTTTAGAGCAACATCCAAATGCATAATGGTGTTTATTATGATGATTCAAGTTTTTGCTTTCTATTATTCGAGTGTTAAGAAAAATCTCATTCCTTATATGGCTAAAATCTTAAGAATCTAATTTTCTCTAAGTGACATCACTTGTTCCTACTAGAGGAGGAGGAGAAGGGAGGGAACAGAAGAAAGAGCTTGTTCATCGAGTATGTGTTGGGTCACAAGTTAGTTCCTCTACCCACTACCTACTAATTGTTTGACCTGTGTGTTACCCTAATTAATGTGTAGAGAATTACAGCTACTTCTATATTGGTGATCAAAGAAAACCAAAGCTCAGTAATGAAATTAAATAATTTCCCAAGTCTCATGGATTATAAATATGAAATAGGGAACACAAAATCCAAAGCTCATGCTCTTTATATTTAGTGTTGTAGAAATAATTTCACATTTACAGAAAATATAAGAATAATAAAAAAATACTTATATGTTCTTCATGCAGGTTCTCCAGTTTAAATTTTATCATATTTTTCTCCCCCTTGTATATCTTCCTTCCTTTTTTCCTCTTCCCCCATGTATCCTTGTGTTTATACATTTTTTTTCCTGTGTCAGTTTGTATACTTCATTGTTATTATTCTATAAGACAAGTATACTATTCTTTATCACCATAGTATAACAATCAAATCCAGTAAATGGATAACAATATTACTTTCTCTTCCCTTTCAATTTTTCACTAAATATTTCAATAATATCCTTTATAGGGAAAAAAATGTTTTCCCTTTTGGAACAGGATTATATGTTGCATTTTGTTGTCATGCCTTTCCTTCAATCCTGAATAGTCTTTCTTTGTCTTTTGTGAGTTGGCATTTTTGAAGAGTACAGTTGTTACAGGGCAGGGAGAGGGGTACCGCTGAACCCCTAAACCTGCCTGCTCTAAATAGGCTCTGCCATCCACCGCATCAAGACAGACATATAAGACTTTAATGAAAAGGAACTTTAATACAGTGAGTATACAATACAGAAGACAAAGAATATAATTTTTAAATCGAACACCTAAAGTTACCTATCCCCTCATGGGCAAAAGTCCACCCAAAAGGGATTGGTCCAAAGCAAGGCCTGAAAGCTGCCACAAGATTAAAGCACCTTCTCACCAGGACCCATAGAAAAGGGTCAGAGATGGCCAGACAAGTCTGGCAGGAAAAGAGCAAAATCAAAATCAATATAAACACTGCCATAATCAACCTCCCTACAGGTCTCTCACTCACATCTCTTTCAACCAGTCCAGGGCCAAGAGATAAACACAGTTTCTTCACATGCTCCCTGCTCCATGTAGCTTATCAGGTCGCCTTCTGGCTCTCCATCCTGCTTCCTTCTTCCTCTCCAGATTCCTTCTCTTCTTTTGTGAGAAGAGCTCCACCCTCCTTCTGGGTGGGGGAGGGAATCCAGAACTTCCCCTTTTCCTGGGCACCACCCTGTTACAATGTTTGTAAAATGTTCCTCATTTAAATTGTTGGTGTTTCCTCATTGTTAAGTCTGATTTTGAGCATTAGTGGGCTGGAATACTATACAAGTAGTGTTATATTCTTCCTAATCATGACAGGAGAGACACAAATATGGAACTGGACCCATAATTAACCCCATTTGGTTAAAGTGGCATCTGCCAAATTTTCCACAGTAAAGTAAGTTTTTCCTGTTGCAAGTAATAAATATTGTCTAAGAAGATAGTTAGAGATGATGTAAATATATTGCTCCTAAATAAATATTTCACTGTGAAAATTTTTCTCTCCTTTCTACCCTATTTATTTTTGTATTTAATTATATTGATGTGCACTTATTGTTTTATTCAATGGGTTATAATTCTGTAATATTGCTTCTTTTGATGCCTAAATGATCTCAGACTTTACTTGTGGAAGCACTTAAACTGACTAATGGTCCTTTTGAAAATTTCTCATCATTGTCTGAATACTTTATTACTTTCTGACCTCTTCTGACCCGCCCGCTGCTCCCCTCAGCAGTGTACTTCATCAATCTGCCTGTTCTGCTCCCCATTCTGTCTCTGGTAAAGTCTCTCATCACCCTGCACCTCTGGCCTGTACCCCAGCTCTGTATGCATAAATAAATAAATCTTTAAAAATATATATATATATAGGCTCCCCTGGTGGCGCAGCGGGTTAAAGCACAGCACTGAGAATCTAAAGCCGCTTCCGCATTAGTTCGATTCCCGCCTGCCCC
>NW_004567104.1:47854377-47875986 GCF_000260355.1 Condylura cristata | reverse complement strand
CCTGTTCTGCTCCCCACTCTGTCTCTGGCGAAGCCTCTCGCCGCCCCTGCACCTCTGGCCTGTACCCCAGTCCTGTATGCATAAATAAATAAATCTTTAAAAAAAAAGAAAAAAAAAAAAGAAAGCCCTGCTCTTTCCATACTTTGAGGCATCTGTATGTTCATGACAGATCATCATACTATCACTGAAGATATCATGGCAACAAGCTAAAATTTATAATAGCCAGAAGAAGAGTTCAGTTATTTATTCACCTTATAAATGAGCACCTGAGTGCACACTATGTGTCAGGCAAATTATGAAATACATACATGGACTTTGCCCTTATAAATATATACTCTAGTAAATTTTTAAATCATAGTAACTGTTAATAGTAGCACTTCATATATGGTAATACTATATTAAGTTTGGTCCCTTTGACCTATGACCTCAAAAATGGCTAAGATGGTAAATTTTTGCTTGGCATATTTTATACCATTTTAGAAAATGATTATCACCATTTCTTTTTACTTATTAATGTGGCTACTAGAAAATTATCATTACTTGTGCAACTTTTATATCTAATAGCCTTATTGTAATATTATATTATGAATACAAGAAAATATGTTATCACTTTCCCTTTTCACATGGCAGATTTAAGAAATTCTGACATGCCATAATATACTTGAATTAGACTTTTTACTTCCTAGTCAATCATTTTTAAAATATTAAAGAACTGTTTTTGCTAACATGGACTTAAAATAACACTGGTGACGTGGACTTTTGAAATATAGGTGACATGAAACAACAGCCATTTGTAGTTTTGATAATTCTTGATTTTCCATTTTCATGGTATCCATTCAACCTCTAGCCCAGCACTAACATAATTTTCTCTGCTTTTGTGTATCCTAATACATAATTATCATAAATTCCAACCCAATTGAAGCTTCAGCTTGGGGTATTAATATTATTAGTTTGAATTAAATATCAAAACTGAGCCCTGGGATAGACACTCTGTCCCCTTTCTGTATCCTTCCTATCATGATTTTACTGAAAATGAGTATGTGCTAAGGGAGGAAATGGAGGAATGTTTTGGGCTGAATTGTTCTTTGACACAGCAGAGAACTGAAGGAATTGTGTATAAAAGTGTCCAGAAGCAGAACAGATCTCTAAAAGTGTCATATTCCTTGCTACTGTGGGGCAACAAAGCAACCAAGTACAGAGGGAAATATTAAGAAAAAAATATATGCTTAATCTTTTTTTAAAGAGATTTAGACTTCAGGGCCCTCCCTGATGTCACAGCGGGTTAAAGCACAGCACTGAGAAGCTAAAGCCACTTCAGCATGAGTTGGTTCCCTGGCCCGGAGCTGACCCACATGGCGTGGCAAACCTCTCCTGACCCGCCCGCTGCTCCCCTCAGCAGTGTACTTAGACGATCTACCTGTTCTGCTCCCCACTCTGCCTCTAGTGAAGCCTCTCACCGCCCCTGCACCTCACCAGAGACAGAGTGGGGAGCAGAACAGGCGCATCATCTTCACCAGAGTCAGAGTAGAGAACAGAACAGACCGACTGATGAAGTACACTGCTGAGGGGAGCAGCAGGCAGGTCAGGAGAGAGCTGTCACGCCATGTGGATCACCTCCGGGGCAGTGGTCGAACTCACAGCAAGCTGCCTTGGCCATTTTCACAGTGCTGCTCTTTAACTTGCTGCGCCACCAGGGAGGGCCAATATTCTTAATCTTTTAGTTGTTCTTTTCATTGACTCTGAACTGCAGTTTCCTATTCTGTGAAGGTTTTATTCTGAAGAGGATCTCTTAGTTCTAAGTTAGCATTAACATTGTGTAATGACTTGAAAGTGACCTAGTAAAACCTGGCCTCTTCTTTTTGCTAGACTTTACTAAGCTATTATTGTAGACATATGCAAGGTGTTAAGAGAGATATATAGTGCTAGCTCTTGAAAACATGGTGAAATTTAAACTGCCCATTTTATTTTTGTATTTGTTCCTATGAATAGTGAAAAGAAACGTGAAGTTCTTGGTTATAGAGCTGGATCTCAGGACATCAGAAACACTTCCCTGGGCATGCTTCCGTTTTTCTTGACTCAGATCCCAGATCTCCTCCTTCCCCTGCACTCTTCCCACACTGGGATGTATTGTGTTCCTCCTTGGAACTCCCAAGTCACTCAGAACTTGATCACCCTTTACTATACCCCCATTACTTCAGTTGCTGGCATACTTGTCTCTCCCTCACTAGGCTGAGAGTCCTTGGAGAGCTGAGTGCATCTTCCCATGTTGTAGTCCTAACCCACAGCATGCGATCAGGGACAACAGATATGTGTTGAATTAAGGATACATCACTGGCCATTTTGGCCAAGTGGACACAGGAGTGAAGCAGTCCTAGAGGAAGGCAACTTTAGAGCAGCATCTCAGTGAGCTGGAAGGTAAAGAGGTAAGAAACACATTTTACTAGCCCCAAAACTGATAGATTTAAATCTCACATATTATTCTTCTCCTTCATGTTGCTTAAGGGTGGGATTAATGACTTATGTAAAAATAAGAGACCTGGCTGCACAAAACAGAAAAGTATCTCTGAGTAAATAAGTCTATTTAGGGAGCCTCTCTCTTCTTTTGAAATGCACTTGTGGGCAATGTTTGGAATTATACAACTTTTCAAGATTCGTGTTTTTCTAACTTAATAATAAAGAAAAATTATGAGGAAAGCATGTCCTTGACCTCTGAATCTTGCAAATAATTTGTTCTCTTTGGTTTCCAGGGGCTATTTCTCCATATACTTTAGAAATGCCAGAATACCAGGTGACAGCTGGTTTAGCTCTAAAACATCCTCAAGTGTCCTATTTTGATGTTGTTATGTAACACTTTACTCCTGGCACAGCTGTCTCCACTCAGTAGCTTTGCTGATATATGTCATTGCATAGTTCTCTTCACTTTTGCATCCATATTACTCTTCCAAATTGGCACTGGCTCTCTGAAAACTAGAGAAAGGAGAGAATAATTCCAGCAACATCCCAAGTTAGACCAATGTTTTCTCCTGGGCTAGAAAGTTTCTTTGTGAACAGGAAAATACATGCGTTAAAAGTCCCCTCTCAGTCCTTTCTTTCAAAAATGTTTTTCATTCTAGACTTGTTTTCCATTCTTGTGAAGATGTGTTGGGTCAGCAGAGAATCTGTCCAATTTTCTGTTGAATCTTGCCTTAGTAACTGTTGTGTGTGACAGTCTAAAGGGCAGATGTGCCCGGCTGGAAGTACAATTTTCACTTCAACAATACTTACTGAATACCCATTATATGCCATGTACTGTGCTAGGTCCTGGTGATATAAAGATAAAATGTTACTCTGTCCCTGTCCCTCAAAAACTTACAGTCTGATCAAGGAGGCAAATATCAAAATTCTAATTTTAATGGGCTATACATTATAAAATGGAACAAACATAATGCTGTCCAAGTGTTCCTGAACTGGATGTCAGGAAGACTTCCCAGGACAGAGTGGGAAAAATGAACTGGAGACCTGGGGGAAGAGGAGGAGGTTTCTGCCAGGGAAAATAAGAAGGCGGGCATTCTCGGCAGAGGCCACACAATATAGTGCAGGCACACTGGTGGAGGAGCTAAAGATGTGTTCGGCAAAGGTGAGCTGCTCCCAGTCCTGGAGGACAGGGAGGTGGTGTCCAGCTTTGTGCTAGGCAGAATGGAATCTTTATCTGAGCCCAGAATACTAAGGTCCTTGGATGATTTGATGCTAGACATTATAATTATGCTCTGTTGACAGTGGCAAGCCACAGGAGTTGGAAACATAAGAACTTTTTCTGGGACTTTGGAGTGTTTCACCTGAAAAGAAACTTACTGCTCATCTAATTTTAGCCTCTTGTACTCATGAAAATTGTGTGACCCAACTTTAGATTTCACACCACTGAGTACCCTGTATTTTACATAAAGCCCTGAAGAAGCCACTATTTCACGGCTTCCCCAAAGTGAAACCCAGATATATGCAAGGGTATCCTTGTGTTCTGAAAGAGCCACCATTGTTATTTCTAGGCACATTAATGCTAAAGGATGCTGGGGCCTCAGAGGCAAGCCCTGAGAAGGGGTGAGAAGTGGGTTAGGCTGCCGCAACAGGGGGACCAGCAGCATACATCACAAGTGGGGCACTGCTACCCTGCAGGTGGCTGCAGCAATTCCAGGTGAACTGCCTGGCCTGCGGGTAGCAATAACTAGAGTGCAGGAGACATGGGAAGACAAGGATTATGTAAGGAAATGGAATCGCATCCAAGTAAACTTGGTGAGTCAGTGTTATCTTCCTAGCATAGAAAATGAAACAAACCTAGGGAAAAGATTAGTCCTAAAGGCAGAGCACATCAGGAGAGGTCTGGAGAAGAGCTGCTATCCATCAGGTAGACAAATCCACCTGGAGACCACTCAGGCCCTCCAGAGGATACCTCCTGCTAGGAAGACTATTCTAGACATCCCTTTCTGGGATGCCCAGGCTCCTGGTAGCCTGCCAAATTTGGTTCTTACTGACCAAAAGTCCCAACATAGTCTGAAGACTCAAGAGCCTCCCTTTTAGTCAGCCACTAGGTGGGGGGGTGGGGGGGGCAAGCACCTACATCCAGGGCACTTCTGAGTTTCCAGGCATTTCATGGTTTAGCACTCAAGGCCCTGGCCAAATGGCAGGGTGACAGGGGTATTCCTCTTGGAACAGATTCTCAAAAACACATTGTGCTTGCTATTCATTCTTAGTGCTCTGGTTCTTGACGTTAAAGATTCTTTTGTAATTTTCTTTACAGCTAGGAACACCATCCTACATATATAACAGTAACTTTACTTTTAACCACAAATATCTCTAAATGAAAGGGGCTAATCCTCCCTTTTTCAAAATGCATTGTGTGCCAGACATGGTATTTTTAAGCAGTCATTTTGAAGCTTGCTAATTGTAGTCATAAATAGGTCTCTCAAGCTTAGCCTCTCAAGTTCAGTCAGGGTGGTCCTGGTTAAAATGAATGCATGAAAAACCTCTAAGAGAAATCCAAGATTTAGAGAAGTATAATAGTATTTATGGTTGTAAAAACATAAAACAAAAATATGTCCTTTTTAAAAAAAAATTTACTATTTGCATTTATATTCGTTTCATTTATCCATTCATTAGTTATTTATTGCATGACTGCTATGTATGGGCATTGTCTAAATATGAGGAATATGATATTTAAAAAGCAGATGTTACTGGTTCTTGCAATCTTGGAATTTAAAATCTATATGAAGGATCAAATAAAAACAAGTTAACAGGCCCTCCCTGGTGGCGCAGCGAGTTAAAGCACAGCACTGACAAGCTAAAGCCACTTCCGCATGAGTTCAATCCCCACCTGCCCCGGAGGTGATCCACATGGCATGGCAGACCTCTCCTGACCTGCCCGCTGCTCCCCTCAGCAGTGTACTTCAGCCTGTTCTGTTCCCCACTCTGTCTCTGGTGAAGTCTCTCACCACTCCTGCACCTCTGGCCTGTACCCCAGTTCTGTATTCACAAATAAATCTTTAAAAAAAAAAAAAAGAAAGTTAACAAAGACAAAAGTTACAACCTTCACAGTGTCATAATAGGAGAAAAAAATCATTAGAAGATGGAATGGGAATGGGAGGCTTACCATGGCTGTAAGAGGAGACCTCTGAGTGACATTTAACCTGAGACCTGAGCAATGTGAAGAACCTACACCCAAGAGAGCAGTCCAGAGATGAAAACAGCAAGCCTCTCTGATGAGAAAGTAATTGGTATATCCTAGGAACCCCCGGGCGTCAGTGTGGCTGGGGTGAAGGAGGCCAAGAGGAGAATGGGGGAGATTCTAGAAATAAGTGGAGGCTCAGTCATGGGGTTCCTTGTGGTTTGTGGTAGGGGATATAGGTATTATTCTAAGTATAAATGCAAACTTCTGTGGAGTTTTAACATGGAATGTTACAAAGAACACTATTTACATTTTTAAAAGATCGTTCTGGCTCTCATGTGGATAATGAAGTAGGTAAAAGTGTCACCAAGCACTGCTGGAGCAAGCTACTAAGAGGTCCTGCTCTAGGGTTCTTCTGAGGGTGGTGACCCAAGAATTCATGGACTTTGGCATTAATTTTTCTTCACATTACCCAAACTGTATCTCTCTTTGCCTGGTAATTATTAGTGGAAAAGATGCCAGAAACAATGTCTTGCAGGTGAGCCATTCCACTAGGGCCCTGGCCCTACCACACTGTAAGGTACCCTACATTGGTTTCACTTTTCATATTGACTCAATTCATAACAATGAGCTCTTCCCACTGTTCTTCAACAATATTCTTTGGTACACAGAAACTATTCTGTAAGTGTTTAAGTTATTTGACTTGGATTCCCAGGGGTGTGAGTAGCAAGGGAGAATTAGAAAGACTTATAGGGTCTTCTTTGCTTCCTTTCTGGAGATGGTGGCATTGATGTGACAGTGGCTCACCATGATTCTTAAAGAGTTAGCATTTTTAAGCTATAGTGGGTACAATTCAGGGGTGAATAAAATTACTGTTTGCTAAAATAAAAGGTGGTGTGTACATGCAAAACACTTTTTAAGAGCATCTGGTTAGAGTTTAATGGGACTGAAAAACGTTGCTATTTTTTTATGCTTCAATTACTTGAATATGGCTAAAAGTGTGCTTTGGAGATTTTCCAAAATAAAAACTCTTGAGGTGAGAGAAACTTCAGCCCCAACAATAACTTGAAAATTGGAAGTTGGAATAGCAACTGTTTTTTCAACTGTCTTAGCTCTGTCACCAACACTATGATGATTTGATTGCATGTGACAAGTCTGGTTCCTGGCCATTAAATTGCACACTTCGGCTATAGGCATCAGTCTTTCCCCTCTTTTCTTTCACCATGTGTCGATTTGGAGACAGAAATGAGAATGATGGCGGAAAGCAAAAGGCTGGGGAACTCAGGCCTTTGCCCCCACGTCACAGCTGCTGTCCCTGACCTACGCAGCCTCATGGATCCAGGGACTGCAGCAAGCCAGTCACAGTGTGGTTCTCTCATAGCTGTCCTCCACCCAGCCATGTTCTTCTTTGCGTGAACATCAAGGACATCCCCAAATGGCCACCTGGGAAATACAGGAAAAGGGACAGACCAGCAATCCTCAGCCAGGTCATGTGCATAAAGCCTTTGGTGCAATGCCTGGCCCAGAGCTGTCACTCAGCATATTAGCCATTGTTTTTATTATTTTTGATGGCAGTAGTTCATAAATTGACTACAGACAGATCTTCCTCAACTTACAGTGGGGTTATAGCCCAATAAACTATCATAAATTGAAAATAGTGAAAGTAGAAAATACAATGAGTATATCTAACCTACCAAAACTACCCACCATGGATTAGTTTAATCTGCTTTACATGTGCTCAAAATACATTAGCCTGTGTCAGGCAAAATCATCTAACAAAAGTTTATTTTAGAATAAAGGGTTGAATATCTCCTGTAATTTATTAAATATTGTACTGATAGTGAAAAACAGCTTATTGTTCAACCTAGTGTGGTATGGCTGACTGGAAGCTGCTGCTACTGTTGCAGCTGCATCACAGAAGAATGTCATACCATGCTCTTCAGGCTAGAAAAGGTCAAAATTTGGAGTCTGTCTTCTACTAAATGAGTATTACTTTCATAACATTGTAAAGTGGGAAAATTGTCAGTCCCTCCTGAAAACTCCCATACTGCTTGAGACCAAGCAGATTGTTTTCCTAATTTACTTCCTGTATTTTCAAGTCATTCCTGTTCATATTATTGTCATTATTCCAACATCTCAATCTCGTCATTGGCATTTCTTCTTATTGCCACTTGGAACATCTTTATCAGGGGACATAAATCTTCAAAAGTCCAAAGGTATACATACATAGACTGGCTACACCAGTCTAGCCATACTATTTCTGCCTTGGTTACTACTTCTTTCCCATACAAAGGGTGGTTTTGTTACCCTTTCACCTCAGGGCTTCTATGACAGAACATAATTCAATTCCTTCAGTCATCTTTTGCATGTTGCTGAAGAGCTCTGTGATCTCAGGTGCCTCATTTTGCTGGAAAGGGAGGAACAAGACACATCTGATCCCTCACTTAGAAAGGCAGGAAACAATCATTTCAGTAAGGGCCTGGGAGACACATCTATTTGTAAAGAAAGAGGTTGCTATTTCTCTGGCTACTTCCTTCCATCCGCTTCTCAAGCCCACCCTTCCATCGGCTTCTCAAGCCCACCCTTCCATCGGCTTCTCAAGCCTCCTCAAGGTTAGGCATTTCTCTCAATGAAATAAATATTGTAAGGAGTCAAGTAATTAGCAGGCAGAATTATGTTTGGGCTGTAACCTGACTCTAATCGCTGACCTCAGAGAGTTAATTTCCTATGGCATAGCACCTTAGCTGTGTGCCGGCTTAGAAGTTTCCATTCGTCTCTCCCTTTCAGCCAGATTGCTCTTTCTATTTCTGGACTTGTCCTGTCGATGAGTCAGGTGGCCCCAGATTCTTCCTGTGGATGAAAGGGGCATTCCTGACTTGGATATATTTTCTGCATATATAAATTATAAGAAGGAGAAACTGTGTCTGTTACTTGGCATAAAAAAAAAATAAGGAAAACTGCAGGGTTGAGTGAAGAAAGTAGAAAACAGCCAATATAAATAAACCTTGGCCCTAGGACCTGAATGAAGCAAGATGTACAACATAGAAAATGCACTCAGAATAGTGGTTTCTGTATTAAAAATAGTTGTCATAAGAAACTTAAAATGTAAAATGTTATGTTAATATTTGTCACAAATTCCTAATCATGAAGTAAAACAATTTTAAAAACATCTCTTTGAGGACCTGCTTTTCCCCCTCCCACAGTGCATGGGGTTTTGTCTCATCTGCTGTATTAAAGATGGAGTCACCCTGCCCTTCTCTTTAGGTCCTGGAAATGTTTCAATAACTGATGAGTTCACTGGGGTCTCACCTTTGATTGCTATTAAGGGAATTTGCCACATGAGTTCAGAGAAATGTTATACATCTCATGTTCTCAAGAACATGACATGGTTTCTCTTGAATACTTAAAAGACAGTGTGAAGCTAGAATCACCATTTAAAGCCTACTTTAATGCTGATCACAGAAACTTGCTATGCCTTATGACTTGTGATTATTAAAAACCTAAAATAGTTGTATTTCTACTGAGAAATCAATCATTTTGTCATTGTTGTTACTGTTTGGTCTAAGGATACTCTGAATAGTGATCAAGTTTCTTTTTTCACATTGGTTCCTAGAAATTTAGAACAAAATGTGTGCTCCATTAACAGCATATTTATATTACTATCATTATTGTAACTCTTACATTGATTCTAGGCATAATTTTCATATTCATTCCCATTTTTAACTTACACTATATATTTTCTCTAAAATCTTGTTAGCTGCCTTAATCCTTTATAGAATAAGATAGATAAAACTTTAAAGTTTGTTTAAAAAAAATGAAAGAAGAAAGTTGGACAGAGAGGTAAGGAAGAAACTAAAGTAAAAGAGCAAACCAGAAACTAATACAAGTGTCAACAATTCAACTTCCCTAAGCCTCAGTTTCCTCATCCATGAAATACTGAACTTGTGCATTTTTGTGAGCCTCAAAATTATATGTGAACATACTTTATAAATTACAAAGCTCTCTGCAACTTTGTCGTTATAGCTTTATGCCATTATTAATCAAAGCAGTTCTTCAGTGCAACTGAATCATCTCTGTCCAATTAGAAGGCACTTTCCTCAGAACTGTCTATTCTGAGAGCAGGACCCAGATGCTTCTGAGAGGCTTCTGGGGTCTCCTCAGCAAAGAATCATAATCCTAGAAACTCTCTGAGCACATGTTCTCTCCAAGAATGGTTCTGAAACCTCAAGCCTGACAGAGTTCACTTCCTCAGCTAATTCTGGGCAAAGAAATCTAAAGTATCACCAAGACCTGGAAAATAGCTGATCAGCAATCCTGTTTATCTTAGTATTTTAGCATCTTCTTGGATAATTTGTGAGGATAGCTGCTCAAAATTCCCCAATAGGTCTTCTCTACTTTGTAAATATTCTCATTTAACTTGGGGAGTGCAAGATTATATTTTTTCCACTTAGAAACTTACAGAAACATACTCATTGCTGACCTAGTACAAAATTAGAACTTGTTGGCAGTGGGAATACTTGTGGAATGAGGGCCTGGGGTATGAAGACAGCCTTGTTGAGGCAGACTAAAAGACTGAGAACCACAGCCCAAACAATCCACCCTTGTCAGAGTATGCCTTATCTCCTTAAAACACATTCTAGTCAGGTAAAACTTTCCTTCAGTTTGATCCACACCATGATGGAGGCCTGCCTCCATGGCAGATAAGAGGCAATATAACGTCAAAGATAAGCTATCTGTGTGAGAATGCTTACCCTTGCATAATGACTGAGGGACTTGGACAAGGCCCTGTGCCTTGCCACACTTCCACTCTGAAAAAAGGAAGTGATTGTAATGATTAAAGAATCCACATAAAGTGCTCAGCATCAGGACAGTGGGAGGTAGCAAAGGATGGAGGTGCTCTTTCCAATCTGGACTCAGAATGGAAAGCTTCATTTAGCTTCATTTCCCACAGCATCTTAGCCAGAAGGATTTCCCCCCAGCTCTCCCACATCTGTGACTTTGCACACCTTCTTGAATGTTACTCCTTTCCTGGTCTGTGCATTGAACTCTTACTTTTTCTTCCAACATCCAAATTTGATTCCCTTCCTTCTGGATGCTTTCTCTGCTACATACCAGTAGAGTCTTGCCCTAATGGTATTACAGAGTCCTCTCCTTGCTGCCTCCTACTGCTCTCTGCTCTGTAGATCACACTGCAGTTATCTTTGTCATAAGATTTATTTTTGGATATTATGTTTATTTTACAAGACAATAAAAGAAATATCAGTTTATCTTAAAAACACATGATACCATATGACAGAGAAGTTGTTAATGTTTTTTTATAACTTTAAACATCATTACAAAGTCAACATTTTAGAAGATAAGCCAACAGAGTTAAAAGTTTGGCTTTTATTGAGGTACTCAGATCTTAAGGATAATGTTCAATCAGTTTTGACCAAAACCTGGAACATTTCACCTGAAAGTTCCCTGAGATTGATTTCCATTTGGTCTCTACCCACCCCAACCCCAATAAGTAACCACTGATCTGACTTCTGCTATCCCATGCTTATGTAGAAATTCAGATAAATGGAGTCACACAGGGTTACTTCATTGTATCCTTCATACTGCATGTGAGACTCATCCAGGCTGTTGCAGCTAGCGCATTCCTTTTATTGCCTAATGGGTATTCCACTATGTGAGTATAGCATATTGCTAAGATGCTCTTCTATTAACAAGCATCTGTTCCATCGTTGCTGGGTTTTGTTTTGTTTGTTTGTTTTCTTTTTTTTAAGATTTTTTATTATTATTTTTTTATTCATACAGAACTGTGGTGCAGGCCAGAGATGAGGAGGGTAAGAGGATTCACCAGAGACAGAATGGGGAGCAGAACAGGCAGATCCACGAAGTACACTGCTGAAGGGAACAGTGGGCCAGTCAGAAGAGGTCTGCCGCGCCATGTGGATCTCCTCCAGGGCAGGCAGGGATCGAACTCATCTGGAAGTGACTTAAGCTTCTTAGTGCTGTGCTTTAACCCGCTGCACCACCATGGAGGGCCACTGTTTTTTTGTTTGTTTGTTTGTTTGTTTGTTTTAAATTATCATATAATAAATTTAGCCTTTTTGCTTTTAGCATACAAGTATATGAATTTTAACATACCTGTAGATTGGTATGAGCACCACAACAATCAGAATGTAAGCAGTTCCATAATCTTAGAAATCCCTGGTTCTATCCCTTTACCCAACCCTCCTGCACCTCAAATCCCTGACCACTTTATATCTACATCAATATAACATCATACTGCGTTTTTGTACACATCTGTCATTTTCATTGTGTTATCAGCTCCTCAGAATAAGGACCATATTTTATTTGTCTTTCCTCATCTGGGCTTAACACTGTACTTGGTGCAAGCAGGTGTTCATTAAATATTTGAAGGATGAATGAATTAATGTTCCTGTGGCCACATAATGAATCCTTTCATAAATTTTAGGAGGGAAGGAAAAGTAGAAAACTGAAGGAAACTAACGTTAAATTTGTCCTTTTTAAGAAAATCCTAGGTCTTTTTTTTTCCCACAGCAATAATGATTTTATGATTTTAAATTCCAACGAGTGCTGTCTGGTAATTGCCACTTGAGAGAATATGTTGAGTCACATAAAATGAGTAATCTCCCATAAAAAGAGTTCAGCAAATGTTTAATTATACTAAAAATATTACTTCTGGTTAAGTTTGAACATGGAAATTAAAGGGAAAAAGTTAAACATGCTTCTTTGTCTGTTGCCTATTTCTAAGTATATTCCAAAAGTCTGAAATTCTCCCCCAGAGTATTTAATATATTTTCCAGGTATTCTTAGCTCTATAAGGAGCCTCCACACTATATTTAGAGAAACTCAATATTCACACTGTTACTTTTGACTGAAGTTTCAGTTTCATATTTTCCCTAAACCAGTGTCATCTTTATCTAATATTTGTTTTATTAAAGTCATTATTATTGAAAGTGATACTGGGTTCTTTTAGGTAGTGAGTTCCCTAGAGCATATTCAGTTCTTTTCAGCTTCAACCTTACTTTTCTTATTTTTTACTTTCAGTGTTTATTGGTGTTTCCTTTTCCATTAATCACAATGCTGAAATAACTCTGTAATGTTCCCCTTTTTTCCCCTGAATTTCACCCACCATGACATTATCTCTTGAAAACTGAGCCCTTACCCCACTCCTTGCCACATTTCTTTCAGCAAATAAAGTTTCTCCATATGCTTTTCATGCACCCCTGAGCCCTATAGCCTATTCCCCCTTTTAAAACAGAAATGGGAAAACAGCTGTTTCTCAATTCCTATAAAGTATATCCTGTTTTACAGATCACGTTGGACAGCTCTATTTTGATGTCTGCAGTATTACTTGGTCCTTGAAATTATGAATTTCCTGGATCTGAATTTCCTTCTCACATTTGGGAAAGAAAGATTAATTCTATTACATGTTTCAGTGTGCTATACAAGCCATGGGATCTTGTTTTGGGAACTACTGAAGGGCTCACCTGGAGGAAACGCCTTCTTCCGTATAGCACAACAAAGTTTAAATGATTAAGAGTGATATGTGGTCATTTCATTCAGTGTTTCAGCAGATGTTGATGGAATGGCTCTGCCAGACTGTGCTACATGTAGTGCATGCAAAGATGAAGGGACTCCCTGCTCTCAAGCAGCCCACTGCACAGTGCAAAGTGATGAGTGCTCTAATCAAGGGACACCTGAACTGCCACAGCTGCCTCGAAGAGCACTTGGCAAACTGTGATCCACGTGCTGGCTGCCTGTTTTTGTCAAACTTTATTGTGACATAACTATACCCACTCATTTACATATTTTCAGTGAATATTTTTCAGGTTTGCTCAATATGTAATTTTTCATATTTTTCAACATGTAGCTGTGACAGAGATCATGGACTCATGGACCTAAGGTATTAACTGTCTAGTCCTCTCATACAAAATTTGCCAATTCCTGGTTTAGGTAAAAAAAGATGTGTGTGGTCAGCTAAGAGGGTAATAGAGGATACCTTGGAGCATATTGACTTATTTATTTGTTTGATTGTTTATATTGTTGTTCATTTTAAAACAATGTTTACTCCCCACCTTGGGTGTCGATTCCATCAAATTTCCTCCCCCAATTCACCTATACACCATCACCACTGTTCTCTGTGCTCCTCCTCCTCCCTCTCCATCCCTCCTCCCCCCCCCCACCCCTTGCAAGATATCTCTATTTATAGTTCTCTGTCAAGGTCACACAGCTTATGAATGATAGGAGTAGGGTTCCAGTCTAAGCAGCCAGAGAGCCTTCTAGAGAGTCTGTTTTTTGAATCCCTGTACCATATTAATGTGACAAGAAATTATCAGTGTCCTTAGAAAAGTTAACTTCGCTGGCCTAATGGAAATTAAAGATATTTACATATGTGCTGGTAATATTTACCGTGGGCCTTTTATTGTTCTAAGTGTTTCACACTCCTTCATTTACTCTCTTAACAATCTTCTTTCATAGATATAAGGAAACCATGACAACAAAAGGTGAATTAACTTGTCCAAAGCCAAGTATCTGTTGAGTAACTGAGGGTTAATGTGAAATTCTGTAGAGAACAGGTTTAACCTTTATCCCTATATCCTTACTGACAACCATTCATCCCTGTCCCTTTCCCACCTCACTCAGATTTGGGCACATATCTAACACTCCTGCCTGTTATTCCCTGCACCCCAATGTGATAATAATTTAGGAAAACAAAAAAGAAGAAAGCTCAATATATTTTTTTTAATAATGTCACATGGTACCCATACAAGACTCACAAACAGAACAACAGAGCCATATCCTAGTGTATGTCTGATATTTATTTTGATTAAGTGAAAATGCTGTAACAAGACATTGAGAAAGGGGAGGTGCTCGGACACCTAACTAAATATATGAAAAGAGAAAGTTAGAGCTTCATTTATATATGAAACAAGTATGTTCCATAGGATTTAAGTTAAATGCTTTTTAAGAAGAGATTGAACCATTGAAAAAAAAAACACCTAGGCCCTCCCTGGTGGTGCAGCGGGTTAAAGCACAGCACTAAGAAGCTTAAGCCACTTTCACATGAGTTCGATTCCCGCCTGCCCTGGAGGAGATCCACATGGCGTGGCAGACCTCTCCTGACCCGCCCGCTGCTCCCCTCAGCAGTGTACTTCGTCTATCTGCCTGTTCTGCTCCCCACTCTGTCTCTGGTGAAACCTCTCACCCTCTGCATCTCAGGCCTGTACCCCAGTTCTATATGAATAAATAAATAAATCTTAAAAAAAAAAAAACCTAGATTAAAGTATCTTGTTTTGGGATGGAGAGAACTTTTCTAAGCACAATGCAAATAAAAAATATGATATATTTGATCACATTAGAATGTAAAACATCTATTGATCAAAATAATTCTAAGATAAAACAACTTAAAATTACCTTTAATATTAAAATGTTGCTACTAATTGATAAGGAAATCCTGCTTGACAACTGAACAAAGGTTAAAACATTTTATTCATGTAAGAAAAACACATGACTAATAAAAGTATTTACTCTGAACATAAGCAAATTAATGAAAATTAAAATGTTATATGATTTGTATTTATTGCAATGTTTAAAATTTCAGTACTTACTAGGACATGATAAAAAATTTTTATATGTATTAGTGACTTAAAAATGGAAAACAGTTTAGAAATTAATAAGATACTTAAATATATATGTGTATATATATTATATATATACATACCTTTTTACATTTTATAACATAAAATGTTATAAACATATCTATTGCAATATGTTTACAGTGACAACATTTTGGGAATAATCTAAGTAATAATAGAAGAAAAACTAAATATTGTAAAAGCTAACTAATTTATAAATAAATATTAAAAATGTTTTTCAAGATTGCTGACATGGAGACATGATCATAATACTAAAAGTTAAAATATTTGCATATGATATGTAATTTGAGATATGTAAAGTTGTGTGTACTTGTTTGTGTGCACATACATATACTTACATGCACACATATACACATAAGTACATATATTTACATACACACAGAATAGAAGGTGGAAGTATATCTACCAAAATCTTAATAATTTCTCTTATCATAATAGGAATATCTTCTTATATAGTACTACAAAATTTTTGTATACTTTGACTTTTCTTTGTTTTCTGAAATCTCCACAAGTAGTATTACTAATTTTATATAAGGTGAAAGGATTTTTTTTTAAGTATGACCCAGTTAAATTGGTAGTGTAGTATTGACAAATCATGACTCATTTTAGTCTTTCTTATTTGTGTACCCCATTGCACCATTAATGTCTCAGCTTTAACCCACACCATTATATATGATCCCAGAGAAGTGGTTCTTGAAGCCACTCCAAACACAAATCTTTCTGTAGATTTCTTTTGTAATTGTAATCAATTGATAGTTTAATACTCATAAGCCTAGTTTACTAGTAGGAAATTTTAAGGATAAAGCAGCAAAGAACCTTGTCCTAAGCTACACAAAAAGTCAGTTTCCTTTGTGAAGCTGGGTAATAAATTAAGCAATCTGAAGCAGACCCTCAAACATTACACCCACTTTTAACAATTCACAAGCTGTACATTAAGGGCATACATTAAGTAATCCAATAGGTAGTCAAAAGTCTCTGTGAAGGCTATAGGGCAGCTGTAACAGAAACAGTGTGCTTTCCCATTGTAACATTTCTCTTCCTTGGGACAACACTTCCTAATAAGGGTGTGTTGTTCGGCCTCATGGGCTTTTCCTAATGAAATTTCTGTTTGAGGGACATGATGTAACTCACATGCCCATATTACAGCCCATGTTCACCTATATTTTTTAAAATGTTACCCTACCCCTCTATACTTCAACATTCCACATCACTCTGGAAATTTTGACATGTCCTGAGCATTCAACATTTTTAATAGGAATTGGCCTGAACCAGAAGAGAATCATAAATTACAGCAGTATGACTTCACCAAACAAATGAGGAAACTGTGACATAAAGTGAGAGATTTGCCCAAGATCACAAAAGTGATCTTGGGACCTGCGCCTTCTGGGGCCTCCCTCACCACTCTTCTACATTGGCTCATCCCAAAATTTGTACACCGAGTGATTTTCTGTGAGCTGTTGTTACGCTGCAGAGTTCAGGGTTAGGGTAAGTGTAAGCATGACCTCATTTTCATTCTCCTACTTAGAGAGTAGCAGTGCATATAGTAAGCAGTCTCTGCAGTAAGACAGACACAAAACCAAATGGGCCATGGGAGTGACAAGCCTAAGCCAGGACTAGTCTAGGTTTAGGACATATTTTCTGTGCAGCTTAAATATAGGGTGAAGTGGTGTGGTGAGGGAGACTTACTGACAGATACTGGAACTGACTGGATGATTAGTTGATTAGTTCATTGGTTCTGGAGAAAAGGAGCTGCTCACCAGATGCTGCAGCTTCTTCTCCAGTTAAATGAGGGCTATTCAACTGTAATAACATGCACAGTAGTGTTAAACTGTGTCCACCAAGCCCACAGATTCCAAACCCTTTCCTAGAAACCAGTACCAGAGAGTTTCCCAAGTTAAAGGGGCAGCATCCATAGGATGAAGAGTAAAGTCTGAGTGGAGATTGTGTAGGCCCTAAACTTGACCCCTCTCATTAACCTTGGGCAATAATGTCCCAGTTTCCAACTCTGTGAGATGGTGTTCATAGTACTCAACACATAAAACTGACATAGGAATTAAATGGGTAACTATATGGAGAACAGTTGAAACAGTATTTTGCACAAAATAAAGACTATATAACAGTTAATATTATCACTAATTTTAGTTCCCAGTCCAGGAATGGGCAATTTATATAGCAATGCTTCCAACTGTATCAAGCATATTCATCCAATAAACTTATAACAATTCTATTAAAATCCTAAAGCACTGCCCCTAGCAAACCTGGCTATATTCACCTTAACTCCAGTTACAAAAAAGCAAAGTAGAAACATTAAGTTAAAATAACTCAGAATTTAATAATTGCCTCCAAATATGTAAATGATCCAACATTAAAACAGATTTACAAGTAGGAAGAGTGGAACTCTGATACAGACTGCAGTGAAGGTCCTGTTACCCCAAACTGACTTTTTTACCCTCTTAAAGCTAAAAAGAAAATAAGATATAAACCCAAAATGCCTGATTGCAGGCTAAACAGCAGGTGGGTACCTGTTCTACCAGCAGTTGTCCTGTGACGCCCAAATGATCTTCACTGCAATTTTATAGCCTGAATGTTGAAGAGGTGCTGTGGCACCAATTTGTGACATTAGAGGCCCCTTAGGCAGGCAGGCATTGTGGCCAGGGAGCCTTCCCAGCAGAGGTTCTCTGCCCCTTCTGTGGACTGGAGGTTCCTGAGAGAACTTTCCCATGTGCTTTTTTTTTTTTTTTTAATTTAAAAAGCATCACTAACCCAGAACAGTCAAAATGTTTAAATTAACCTTCAGGATTTAGTTTCACTAATATGTATGTAAACAGGTATGAAAAATTTTGTAGCACTTAAGCTCCCCACAGAAAGGAGGTGAAGCATTTTTCTTTTGTCATATAATTTTTAGGGAGCCTTTTATGTGGTAATACTTTACCTTCTTTCAGATTTCAGGCCCCAAAAGCAACTACAATTCAGAGTTTTGCCATCTTATTCCAAATTTACTAACCTTAAAGTGTTCTCTGGGAACCAGCAACGTATTTTGTAAGCAAAGTCTGGATCTGTTGCTAGGGACATCTTCAGCTATGAAAATAGGAGCATTGTTGGAATGTAGACTAGGCTGTGGCAGTTGCCACTATTCTAGGGCATAATTGAAAGGAGAAAAGGAATCTCCATTGCAGTTCAGAGTGACAAGAAACCTGACAGGACCAACTCACAGGGACTTACCTTCAGAAGAACTTATTTTGTGAGATATTTTTGAAAAAGGGAAACGAAAACTTAAGCAGCCTATAGAGTGGAAAAGTAAATAATCAATCCCCAGTTTCTTGCTGTATGTGAGTAAAAAGACAAAAAGGAAAGGATCGTGGCTAAGAAAAACAAAACCAAACCTGAGAGGCAATACCAGACTACCTTTAAGCCCCGGGAGCCCCCACAAACCTATGAAAGACTTCAAATGGGCCAGCAGCCAGACCTGGAACTCTGTGACCAGGAAAAGCCAGGAGAAACTAAGGTTGAACTTGCCATACCTTCTCTGAGCAGCCTCCACAAAACAACCAGATTACCTAGACTGGGCAGAACCTACCGCTAAACTCGGGATTCTTGATACGCAGGCTGTTCTCCATTTCTTTCTTCCTTCTTGAAAGCGACAACTATTTGCTGGATTCTTGTCCTAAGATGGTAATGTCTGTAGTTTCAGAGCATCTTTACAGAGGAGGTAAAATCTGAGGTGAATTTTGGAGGATGGGGATAAGATTTTTGATAGAAAAACAGAGATGATGAGGATGGAGGGAGAGTTGGCATTCTGAACAGATTAAAGACAGTAGGGCTCTTTTCTGATGTGGTCTAATTATTTTAAAGTACTTATTCTTAAATTGTGGCATATTTATAGTAGTTATTTTGAAAAGTGTGCAGAGGTAATAAAAATAGAGGTGACCTCTGTTCATGTAAATGCGATCAGCATTAGAGCCCCTTCTTTTCACGGGCTGCACTTCTTATATCTTGCTCCTCACCTCCCCTTCACTCCCCTCACATCCCCTCCTCCCTCTCCTGCCCTGAATTCTGCTTTGGCCCTAAGGCCTTCACTGGGTTCACTCTTCACAGTGTCTTGTTCTTTAGATGTGGGAATTGTATTCTTTTTCAGTGATGCTGGTGGGAGTCCCTTAATGAGCTGGGAACATGGTTCTTGAAGAGTAGTTCCCAGCACTGCTTCTCTTGGCCAAACAAAACATTCTGGCTCCTAGGGATGAGTAATTTTAGCAAAACACTTTAGACTGTCGAAGTACAACTATGTCTTCAGTGTTAGGTTTCAATGTGTATAGTTAGATTTCCCAGAGAACAGTTAACCACCTTTAGAAATATAAAAGAACCATCCCCAATGCAAATAATTGAAATTGAACTAAAGTAAGCACTCTGGCTTTTTAAAAATTGGATTACAGAATCATAATAAAAGGAGCAATTCAACAGGAAACTAAAGCTTTTCTAAATTCACATGTATCTAATATACCTTTAAGATATGTAAAAACAATGGGCCCCTCCCTGGTGGAAAAGCAGTTAAAGCCAGCCTGAAAGCTGACCCAGACCCTTCAGTGCCAAGTTCAATCCCTACCCCAGAGGTGATCCACATGGTGCAGCAGATCTCTCCTGTCTTGCCAGCTGCTCCCTTCAGCAGTGTACTTCATCAGTCAGCCTGTTCTGCTCCCCCACTCTGTCTCTGGGGAATCTTCTCACAGCCCTGCACTTCTGGCCTGTACCCCAGTTCTATATGCATAAATAAATAAACCTTTTTTTAAAAAGATACATAAAAAATGATAGAATTTCTATAAAACATAGACAAGTTCAAAATAAACTTAGAAAATATTAATGCACATGTCACTAATAGACAAAATAGATAAAATTCATGAATGTTTAACAGAACTGAAAAACTTAATTGATAAATTTATCTGATCATATATAGAACTCTGAAACAAGCAATTATAAACTGTTCTAGAATAGAAACATTTAGTCAGAAACACTTTGAAACATTTTTTCATCAACTATGTACTGGATAAGGTTTTACAAACTATTGGCCATGGACCAGATGCCAGCAGGATGTATTTCCTTAAAGAAAGTTTATCAGCACAAACCATACCCATTCATTTATACATTGTCTAAAGCTGCTTCTGTACAACAGCAGAATGATTAGCTATGATTAGTTACTGATTCTACAAATTCTGTGTATCTATTTATTATATACTTCTTAACCTAAAAGATTTTGCTGAGCCCTGTGCTATTCAATAAAGCAAGTCTTAAGAAATATAAAATAACTGCTATGCAAGCCATTTTTCTAACCACATGCAAACAAAAAGATGACATTAAAGATGTGTTTGGAAAATTTAAACTACACTTCTAAAGTATTGGTCAAAGAAAATCATAATAGAAACTTTAGAAATATTTAGAATTGCAATGAAAGTGAAACCATATTAACATGTATGATAATCAGTTTAAGTTGTATTTAGAGGTAATAGATAGCCTTAAAGCTTATGTCAGAAAAAGAAAACTAAGTGGACTAAATATTCAATTAGAAAAATTAGAAAATCAGTGGAATCAACCTAAAGAAGGTACATTATTTTGTGTAATAGAAATCAAAGTTGTAATAGAAAGCATCTGTGAATACAGAATTTGATCTTTTTCTAAAATAAAACTTTTCCAGATTTGAACAAGAAAGAAGGTGCAAATTAAAAATAGAAGGAAAGAAATAGAAGATATAGCAACCTATAGTGATCAGTTCTGTTCAATAAATCTAAAAAGTTAAAGCCTAAGAAAAAATAAGCTAAAAACTAGAAAACTTTGAATAATCATACAGCTATTAAAATTTTTTTTAAAAATTAAAACATACCCACAAAAATAATATATTCTTGTCTTACTGAAAGATTTTACCAAATATTGAGAAAGAGGTTATCTCAAGTATATGTAACTATTTCAGAGGATGGAAAACAAGGTAATATTTCCCAGCTCATTTATAATGGTAATACAACCTCCATATCTAAACTAGAAAGGAAAAATTATGTCACTCTCACTTGGACATTGATGAAAGATGTCTAAATAAAGTTAACCAAAACAAAACAAGACAAAATACCTGATTTTCTAAAAAACAAAATGAAACACCTCATGAGCAATTGCTATTTATCCTGGGAATAACAAGAATAGTTTTACAATAGACAACCTGTTTTATGTAGCACAGAGAGTAAAGGGAAAAGTGCAACCTTTTATTTTAGCTTGTTCTTTTTGCTAAAGGGCAGTGTATATAAATCTTGACTTTTAGAAAAAGAT
>NW_004567104.1:47828564-47854277 GCF_000260355.1 Condylura cristata | reverse complement strand
TTTTTTTTTTTTTTTTTTTTTTGCTTTAATTCTCTCTTAGAGAATTGGAGATAAAATGGACCCTTGGTGACTTTCCTTCCTGGACTGAGTAAGCCAACGGTTCTGAGTGGTACAGGCCTGGCTTAACCTCCTCAAATGCCAGTCATTGTAGAAGACATGGGTACTAGAGCCACGCTGGATAGGTTGGGTCCCCAAACCGTTCTTCCAATAATCTCTTAATGGAAATCACAGAGTTGTAGAGAGTATTTTTATCTCTTGAAACCAAAAAAAATCACAGACTCAAGAAACAATTAATATATTAAACCTATGGTAATGTAACAGTCTCATATGTTAAAAAGTTTCAGATTAAATATTTTTTTTGAACAAGAAGTAACTCAAATTTAACAAAGTATCTTAAATATTTCCGTTGGGTTTCTGTTGCACAAGAATCACATACTTTGTAAAATATGTTTTTTCCAAGTAGATTGCTTAAATACAGACTCATCTTTAGTTATCAGATTCTGGGCAAAGGAAGAATATGGAATTTTTTTTTAAATAATACAATAGTTTATTTTTACACCATTTTGTGCACTTTTCCACTCAGTTGTTATCCCTTTGGGCTTCCCATCAACAAATCACCCAGAATATGGAATTTTTTTAAAAGGAGCATGCTCTCTGAATTTTGGGGGATTGATTTTGGTAACTACTTATACCTTATCCTTTTTATCTTAAAATGATTTTTAAAGCTAAAATAAGGGTAGATTGGTGTGAGAAAATATATATTACGTTTATAATAAAAACATAAATAAAGCAAATATGGGGATGCACTTTACTTCCACTTAACTGTAAGCAAGTACTTGCAGTTCTCATGAGTGCCTGCAGAATGTTTATAGTCACAATGGAGAAAAAGGCTAGCACTTATGCAATTATCATCACTCTGAGGAAGGATAAAATTATGTGCTATTTTACAAGGTACATTTAGTGCAGAAGTGCAGAGACAAGAGGACAAAGGAGGGCTGTGTGGTCAGCTTAAATTTCCTAGAAAGATCCAGAGGAAGATGGGTTGGAAAATGGTTAAGAAAAGTAGGACCCATAGATAGAAACCAATATAAGAAAATTAACAGGATTGAATGTGGCCTTTTTCTGGGGAAGGAAATCCCCCAGGTGAGAGTGCCAGATTTAGCAAATAAAAATACATGACACCCCATTAAATTTGAATTTAAAATAAATCGTAATTTTTAGTATACTATGCAGTATTTGGGACATACCTATACTAAAAGTGTATTCAATGTTCAAATTTAATGGAGCGTCCTGTATTTTATGTGGCTACCCTACTGCCAGAGCTTTACTTTTTGAAGACCATCAAGGTCTCCCTGTGTTAACAGCAGTTCTCTGAACCTCACCTCTTATTATATATAATCCCTCCCAACCAGGACAGCAATAGAGAAGTACCCCAGTAGTAGGATGATGTTCTAGACTAGTCCACAGTCAACCACACACCCACTTAACTTGTTGAGCATAGTGATTTGGGGCTTCCAGAAGAAGAGGATGGATTTGAAGACCTTTTTTAATTAACCTTTTTAAAAAATTTTATATTATTTCAGATTTAATATAATAATTTTATATTATTTCACTTTTAGGAAACAACAGGGAGAGATACAATAAGGAAAGTGTATCGGTCACTGATTACTCCCTTTGCCAAGGCACAGGGTATTATCGGCAAGGATATTCACATTGGTACATTTAAAACAGAACATTTTCATCCCCATAAGAATCCTCCTTTGTAGTCAGACCCACTTCTTTTCCAGCCCACCCCATTTTTAACTATGCTGTTTTCTTCAATTTTGTGGTTTGAAGAATGAACATAAATGGAATCACATTATATGTAACCTTTTAGGATTGAATTATTTCACTCAGCATTCTCTAGTTATTCATCTAGACTGATGCCTGCAAGGATGCTTCTTTTTTTTTTTTCCTGATTCGTATTCTATGATTTGGATAAACCATATTGTATTTAACCATTCAACCCAAATGAAAACGTTTGGGTTGATTCAAGATTTCTTGCTAATATAAATAATAAATAAAGCTGCTATAACTCTTCAGATAAATGTTGTTGTATTAAGTATATCATTTCTCTGGGATAAATTATTACGAGTGTAATGGCTTAGCTGTGTGTTAGTTAGATTCCTTTTTTTTTTTTTTTTTTAAGAAACTGCCTATTTTCCATTTACAGAAAGGAAATGACTGTCATTTTACATTGTCACTAGAAGTGCATGAGCACTACAGTTTCTCTGTAGAAAGTGAAAATTCTTTACTTCTTTCCTTATAGGTTCTTTGGCTGGTCCAATAATTAATCTGAAAGAGGATAGATTAATAGGAGAGAAACAAAACTTATTTCATATAAGGCTCAAAGAAGTGACCAAAACAGGCATCTTTTATTCCTTGTAGACAAATAATATGTTTGTGAGAACTGACAAAGGAATGTTTGGCTTGGGGTACACATTGGGGGAGTGGTAGCAAGTCTTGTTTATCCAGTCTCTCTGGCCCTGAGTTCCCATTCTGTGGTGATTATGGACATCTTTCTACCTCCTGGTACAGTGAGGATGTCTTTGACATGGGAAATTTTATTTTCTGCTTCCAAGGACACAGAGAAAGGTCAGTGTTCCTAAGTAAACTTAATTCAGTATTAAGAATTAAATATGAAAATATCCCAATAGCATTTGGGGTTGATTTATTTCTTCTCTGCTGAATCTTTACCAGTATTTGGTGTTGGTGCATTATTTAATAATAGTTGTTACAAGCTTATAGTAGTATCTCATTGTAAATTGAATTTGCATTTTATAATAGTTAATAATGCAGAAAGTATTTCCATGTACTTATTTGCCAATATTTCCAGGGAAATGTTTGCTCATGTCTTTTCCCACTTTCTAATTCAATTTTGTTTTGTATTTGAAGAATTTCTTATATTTTCTATACCACTGGTTAATCCTTTGTTAGATGTATTGTTTGTAAATATTTCTGCTATTTTGTAACTTTCTTTTAACAGGATCTATGCAAAGGAAAGATTTTCAATTTTAATAAAGTCTAACTTATCAAGTCTTCTTTTTATGTTATATTTTTGGTAGCAAAATTAAGAACTCTTTAAGTCCAAATACTGAAGATTTCCCTTATTTATCACTAAAATTTTTACAGTTTTATAATTAATCCTCTGATCTACTTTGAATTAGCTTGTATAAAATGTGGAACAGGTTTTAATCTAAATGTGAATTCAAAGTAGTTCACCCTATTTCTTCAAGAGATCTTTTTTAGAAACAGAAAAACTATTAAAACTTATTTTTTTCTCATAGTTAAAGTAAGAATTTCTTTTTTTCCATTGTTGAAAGATTTAAGATCTTAAAATAATTTCTTATTATATATAATCCCTCTATCACAATCTTCTAACATTCCCCTGGTGGTCACACCTGGTGTCAAGGGCTGGCTGGTTCTCAGAGCAAGTCCTATTACTTGCGGGAAGGGCCTTGGACTCAAAGAGATATGAGTTCCCAGGTGTGAGGCCTGAGGCAAATGGCTTTACCCCTACAAACCTCAAATTTCTGATCTGAAAATGAGTTTAATTAATCTGTAAAATCAGTATGAGTGCTCAATAATTATCCTTTAAAGTTAGTTGTAAAGACAATTTCAGTTTACATTTTTATAGATGTTGGTTAGCCATCTTGGTACATCTCTCTCTCTTCACTCTGGATGCTTTCCTTAAATTCAGTTCACTAAAGGTAAAACTATTAAGTCAAGGGATAGAACCTTCTAGCAGTTTAGTACCAAGATTGCACAAGCAGTGGGAAAGAGACAGACGGAAACACTTTCCTAATTTTTTAACTTTATATTTTCTAGAAGCATCAGATGGTGAAGAAGGACAAGATGCTAAAATGATGTCACAGGAGATAGCTCCAGCTCCTGTCCTGTCAAAGAAAGCCAAACAGGTGATGTTCATTACTACTGGATTCTGAAATCAGCCTCTTCTACCCCTCTGTAACACTCCTGTGACTAATATCAGTTATTGCTGAATTGAAGAGAAGATTTCACCTTTTCTGCTTTGGAAAAGGCCCTGTTTCATTAATTATAAATCAGCAAGGTTTATTTTTCTCTCTAACTTTCTTTACAATGTAAATGTATTTTTTACAACATAAATGTATTTTATAATGCTATCTTACAGTCTTAGCCCCATTTTCACCAAAAATATAGTCTTACTCTTTTGGGTACAAATAACCAAAAAATAAGCAATATTATTATCCTTCACACCAACACATGATTACAGTGCTATGCCTTGCTGCCAGCAGGCTGCCAAGATCTCATTTCTACCCAAGTCATGATCTGTAGATGAATTTTTTATTGTTACTACTTTGTCAGTCACCACAAATACTGTGCAAGGCACTGTGACTTACATGGTCCTCACATGCACACTCTAAGGTACCTCATTTTACAATGAGCCTGATCACCTCAGAGCTACACTTCAGACTCAGGGCACCCTGGCTGCTGTGCACCAGACCCTGCGGCTGTGCTTGTTTCCACTTCCCTTTTTTCCTGTACTTCCTCTTTCAACTTGGGGAAAATGGGATTCACCAAATCTCCCTGTACTTTGCTGGTCATATGTTGTTGCTACTTTCTGCTAAGAAAAATCATTCATTACAAAAGCTTAAAGTTTTCCTGCCTGTTTTAACCACCTTTCTCTTCCTCTAATTTATGCCACTGCCAAATTGCTTTGAAGAATCCAAGTGCTAGGCAGAATAAATGCACAAACCCCTTTCTCCAAACCTAGCCTTATTTCCTTAGCTGGAGAGTCCACACAGAAATCAACTTGTGCCCCTCTGCCTCATGGGGGACACATAGTGCCCCTGGTGTCCCTACCGGGCTGTACCTGGGGAGTACAGTTTATCTGTACATTTCCACAGACTATTACAGAAGCTTTTCTATAATTGGCTCTCATCACAGTTTTTCTCACCACTCTTTGCTTCTCAACCTTTTATGCCCCGGCTTCTGAGTCATCAGCTCCCACATTGCTGCCTGCAGAAGTCTTTTGGCCTCCCTGATCCAGCATCCCTCCCTTCGTCCCCCCCTTAAAAGGCTGCTCCACCTTGATATTCAGAGTTGGCATCTCTTTGCCACCCCTAATTACCCAGGGTTCCTCTGACTCCTCTTTAGACTCTCCATTGTCTTGATCCCACTGCTCTTCCCTGAACCTCATCTGACCTAAGACAACTTTCCAGCCAGGCAGGCTATCCTTTGTTGAATCCTCTTCTAGTTGTTAGGCACAACAAACCTGAGTCTCCAACTAATGCATAATCATCGAAGTTTCTTTTGTGTTCACTATAGTACATAGCACAGTGTTAAGCACTTGACTCATTTGGCAGATGTAATGGGGTATTTATCTTTAATAGTTATTATATTTTTTTCCTGGATTAAAAAAAGAAAAGAAATTAATTTCTGTTATATTTAAATATTTTTTGGTAAACTACTTACTTTGCTGTTTTTTAAGGTTTCTTTCTTTCTTTTAATGCTGGTATCAGAATTACCTGGCATTATTCTACCAGCAGTATTATACAGTTAGGCTTTATGATTCTGCTGAGAGAAATGCTATTCCCTCTTTTGTCATAATTGGGCCTCACATTTCTATTACTAAGTCCATGCTTCTCTTCCTGCCAGTATTTCAAATAGCATACTTATAACTTTACAAAGTTATTTTATCCATGCAACTACATCATCTCTAGCAACCATTTCACATCTAAATAACCATCTTTGGCCTGCTTAATAATGTGAGTATAAAGATGTGCCAGCAGTTTTTTTTTTTTTTCCAGTTTTTGCTTCCAAAATAAAAGATGAATTTCCCTACTCCTAACGATTGCATCACCTTCTCCCCTCTTCAACATCAGTCATTTCAGAGCCAGCGCTAGTGACTGTGATTATGGTTCCCAGAACATAATCCCTTAGGAGGGATTTCATGACATTTCACTCATGCCTCGATGATGTCAGTAGCTTCTCAGTGGTTCCATGACCCATCCTCTCCCTCTCAGAGACCACACTGGACTTCTTGAGCTAACTTTTTATCGGCCTCAGTCATAAAGCAGTCTTCAGCAAGTACTTTCACCTTTCCCTCCTTACTCATCTTTCCTTACTATTTTGTTTCTTTACGATTTTGTTATCTGATTATTGATTATTCACTCTTTATCTTCAGGATTATGCTGGACTATTTTAAGAGAAAACAAGACAACTTCCTGTCCACTCTCTGATTTACCTTCACACTTCCCATGTTGGTGTCTTAATTCTGTTCCTTGGTACATTAAAAGTTGCTCCAAAAGTTAGTAGTTCACAGCAAACAAAAAAAAAATCATTATCTCATAGTTTCTGTTCTGTTACCTCACAGACATGGCTTAGTCCCTGTGGCTCTGCAACTCTCCTTAGCTGCCTGTCAAATTGTAGGCTGGGGATTGGAGGTTCATCTGAGGCCAGTCTTCCTCAAAGCTTGCTCCTGCAGTTGTTGGGAGATCTCAGTTCCTCTTCAATGAGATTCTTCTCAGGGTTGGCTTATAACAAATTCATCTGGCCTCACCCCTGGCCAAGTAAACCCAGAGTGAACCAGCGAGAACAGATAGGTCTAACAGAAATCTCAATGTTTTTGTAACCTAAACTCAAAATTGACATCTTGTCACTTATGTCACACTCTGTTAAAAACATTCAGTAAATCCAGTCCACATCAAGAGGATGGGGTAAACACCAAGAAACAGCGGCCTTTGGTAGCTATCCTGGAATCTGGCTACCGTTGTCTGCACTCTAACCCTCAGGGATCCTCCCCATATGCAGATTAATTTCACCCCTCCCAAGGCTTGCAAATGTCTCCTTCACTACAGCATGAGCTCAGTGTCCATAAATTTAGAATTTCACATTCTAAATCAAGTGTAGATGCAGTTGAGGTTCCTTACCTTTGATTTTCTAAGTATACTTCTTTGAGTATATTTTGTCTCAGCCAGTGAAACAAAAGAAACAAGTTTTCTCTCCCCCCACATGCTCAACACAGAGTGGTAGGACAAGAATAGAATAAATTCTATAGCCATTTCTATTCAAATAGGAGGCGCAAAGTGTATACAGCATTCTGAAAGTGTTGGGAGTCACTTGATTAAGCTTTAGACCCAGGTTTTAAGATTCTTCCATTGTTCTCACTTAATGTTCTTTGTTTTGTCCTTTTTGTTTCTTTTTCTTTTCGGTTGAATAAAAGTAGTATGTGTTTGTAACTGAGCAGCTCTTTCAGCCTGCTTCTTGATAGTAGATTTCCTAGGATTCAAAGGCCTTTCCTCATTTCATTACATCTCTTACCCAAAACTAGAGGTGTTTCTGAACATATCTTACCTTTAAACAATTTGGTGCATGTCTTGTGATTCTTACAGGGGTTCACTCCATTGTACAGAAGTCACACCCATAAATTATCCAGATAAATCCTTCCCTACTATAAACCCTGATGAGACAATTGATACAGGATTCCTCTTCACCTTCCTAAAGAAAATTTGAGGTATCTGAGAACCCCACCTTTACTTAAAGAGTCTTTGAGTGACTAAATAGTACTCTCATGTACCACTTTGTTCTTTCTGAGGTCTTATCAATATCCTGACTTCTTTAGCAGTTTTCTCAATTTAATTTCCTTCCTTTTGCATGTCCTATAAACCACAAGAGAAAAATCAGGTGATACCTTCAACACTATTTAGAAATCTCTTTGGTTAGATTATCCATAGCTTTGGAAATATTTCCTATTTTCCACATAAAAGAATCTTATTGCTAAACTTTCAATCACTACACTACAGGCTTCCCTTTTCTCTAATTTCCAATACAATTTTCTGTACTTAATTGGCCAACAGGCATATGAAAAAAATGTTCAACATGCATTATAATCAGGTAAATGAAAATCAAAACCACAATGAGGTACCAATAACAAATGATGGCAAGGTGTGGTGAAAAAGGAACTCTACTAGAATGCAGACAGGTCCAACCACTATGGAGCCCTGTGTGGATGTTCCTTAGACTACTAAAAATGGAGCTACCATATGACTCAGCAATTTCATACTTAGGGATCTACCCAAAGGACAGAAAAACATTCATTTAAAAGGGTGCTTGTGACCCTATGTTTATTGCAGCACTATTTATAATAGGTAAGACTTAGAAACAAGCCAAATGCCCAAAAATAGATGACTGGATCAAGAAGATGTGGTAGAGATACTATTCAGCTACTATTAGTTTATCAAAAAAAGATAAACCAATGCCATTCACAGTAAAACAGGGCTAAAAGGGATCATGCTCAGTGAAATAAGTCAGAAGAAAAAAGAAAATATCAAATAGTGTCAGTTATAGGAGGAATATAGGGGAGCCAAATAAGGGATCAGGGAAAAGTTAATAACAATAAAAAATACAACAAAACTAAACTAAAATAAACAACTATAAGTCTATGGGGGAGGGCGAGGAATCAAGGCAAGGGTGGGAAGAACACCGAGGACTATTGTGAGGGTGCACAGGTGAATTGGTAGAGGAAATTCCATGGAGACTACAACTGAGAAAAGAAAGCAAATATTGTACAGAAGTGAAGAGTGATGTAAAATATGTATGAATAAATAAAGTATGAAAAAATATTTTCTGTACTTTCTGTAAGTCCTCACCCACAGTGTCCTCAGAATACAGAATTTCTTGAATAATGTGTTCAGGTAAACTATCCACCAGTTAACATACTTTGACACATCTCAAAGTAATTTGTAAAATGAACTATAAATCACAGCAAAAATAATTCTAAGGCTATGAAAAAAATATGGTGATTACCACAGGGAGAGGAAAAGCAGATGGGACAAAAGGGTGACAGAGTCAATTTGGTGGTGGAAACAGTACCAAATTGGTGTCAGATGCAGTGAGGCTTTTGCATATGTTGAAGAGTTAAATTTTCTATGGTGTTGTCAACCAATGGAAAATCAACAAAATGTTACTTAAAGAAAAAAACAAGAGTTTATAAAATCCATATATGTCCCCCAGTGCTTCAGCATGCGTACCATTAACAAAAATTCAGTGTGTGTTACCACACCATACCCATCACCATGGCACCGAATGGACCATTGAGCACTCTTCATTGTTTATTTTAAAGACTCTTTTTCTCTTTTGTAAAGCTAACATACAAAAAACTGCACAGAAATCAAATGTACCATTCAGCAAGTTTTGACAAATTTGTATAATTTTATAACACATACCCTTACAGGGTAAAGAACATTGTCATGTCCCTAGAGCCCTCTCATGCCTCCTCCCTACAATCCTCATTACCAACTATGTGCTTCAAAGGCAGCCACTGTTCTAATCTTTTCTTTGAAAAGATTCATGTTGCCTATTTTGGAATGTCATGTGAATGAAATCATTTAAGATATATTCTTTTGTTCCAGATTTCTTTTATTTAGTTCAATATTATTTAAGTTTATTTATTTTGATGATAGTGTTTTTTGTTTTGTTTTGTTTTAATTGCTGAGAATATGCTAGAGCTGCCATGACAAAATACCTCAGACTGAGTGGCCTAAACTTATTTCACACAGTTCTAAAGACTTGAAGTCCAAGATCAAGTTGCCAAAAGATTTATTTTCTCCTGAGCCTCTCTCCTTGGTTTGCAGGTATCTGCCTTCTTACTTTGTCATCACATGGTCTTTCCTCTTCGTGTGTGTATATTGCTCTTCCTGCTGACATGAAAGTATAGGTCCTATCATTAACTTCTTATGAATTCTTTTAATCTTAATTATCACCTATTAATAGTCCCTATCTCCATACATACTCACAAAGGGGGTTAGAGCTTCAACATATGAATTGGGAAGGAGGGGCAATTCAGTATTATTCAATTATATGAATATACCACAGTTTGTTTATCCATTCTTCCATTGATGGATATCTGACTCGATATTAATTGCCCATTTGAATATACATTTTAATGCATATTCTTACTTATCTCAAGTAATAGGAATGGAGTTGTTGAATAATGTTTTATTTTATAAGATCTGCCAGACCTTTCCCCAAATGATTGTACCATTTTTTTGCACTCCCACAATCTGTTTTGTGAGAGTTTTGTTTGCTTACATCCTTGTCAACATTTGGCATGTTGATCTTTTAATGTTAGATATTTTAGTGGGTGTATATGGATTAATTTTTAACCAAACCCAAAATAAACTAAAAATTCAGTCCTAAATTGTTGTTTATCACAATAAACATGCTTGTTTTCTTTATAAAATAAAGCAAACTTTTTTTTTGCAGGAGGTTATTATTTTTTTTTAATTATTACAAAAGTTTATTTTTACATCATTTTGCACATTTTTTTTTCCATCTCGATTGTAATCCCCGCAGGTTTCCCATCACCAAATCACCCGTGTGCCACCACCATAGTCCCATGCATTTCCCTCCCTTCCCCCCTCCCTGTTTTTGATCCCATTCCCCACTCAACCCCCACAACATGTCTCTGGTATATGGTTGTTCATTATTTTTGTTATTTTCTCGCCTGGTTCATTATATTCCTGCTATGAGTGAAACCATCCGGTATTTTTCTTTCTCTTTCTGGCTTATCTCACTAAGCATGATGTTTTCCAGCTCCATCCAAGTTGCTGCAAAAGACATGTGTTTCTCTTTTTTGGTTGCTGAGTAATATTCCATTGTATATATGTACCACATCTTTTTTATCCAGTCATCTACTTTTGGGCATTTGGGCTGCTTCCATGTTTTTCCAATTATAAATAAAGCAGCAATAAACATGGGGGTACAAGTACCTTTTTCAATCAGTGTTTTTGTGTCTTTTGGGTAGATACCTAGGAGTGGGATTTCTGGGTCGTAGGGAAGCTCCATGTTCAGCAGTTTGAGGAACCTCCAAACAATTTTCCATAGTGGTTGTACTAGTTTGCATTCCCACCAGCAGTGTAGGAGAGTTCCTTTTTCTCCACATCCTCGCCAACATTTGTTGTAAGCAAACTTTTTTTTAAGATTTATTTATTTATGCATGCAAGAATTGGGGTACAGGCCTGAGGAGCAGGGCGAGGGGTGAAAGGATTCACCAGAGATAGAGTGGGGAGCAGAACAGGCAGATTAACTGAAATACACTAATAAAGGGAGCAACAGGTGAGAAGAGGTCTGCCATGCCATGTGGGTCAGTCACCTCCTTGGCCGGGGATTGAACTCATGCTGCAGTGGCTGCTGATAGCTTCATAGTGTTGTGCTTTGACCTGTTGGGCCACCAGGAAGGGCCCTGTGTTTTTTTTTTTTTTATTTTTACCAAGGTAATAATCAAACATTGTTGAACATTTTTTTAAATTTACTTATTTATGCATACAGAACTAAGTGCAGGCCAGAGGAGGAAGGGTGATGAGAGGATTCACCAGAGACAGAGTGGGATGCAGAGTAGGCAGGTTGACCAGTACACTGCTGAGGGGAGTAGCAGACCAGACAGGAGAGGTCTGCTGCACCATGTGGATCACCTCCAGGTCCAGGGATCAAACTCACATGAAGTGGCTACGGCCAGCTTGCAGTGCTGTGTCCTGACCTGTTGCGCCACCAGGGAGGGCCCATTGTTGCACATTTTAAATGAAAAAAAAAAAAAAAAACAAGATAAGTCCCTGCACTTATCTTGTATTTTTCTTCAAAGGCAATCACTTAACTTTTAGTTATCTGCCTATTTGTTACCTTGTAGTATATTCCGCCATTTCTTGTTTTATCAATTTTTGACATGATTTATTAACTTTCTAAGGTAGCATAGCTCTCTAATGCACCCCCATTTCCTCTCTGTCATCTCCCAGGTTGACACAGTTTCACAGTTTAGTTAGCAATTGTTACTGTCTCATTATTTATGACCATGAAAATGCTGTTCAGTACTGAGAAAAGGAGGATCTATAATCATCCCTGCTTTTTATATAACTTTATTTTCATGACATTAATAATTACCTCATTTCTTCATTTGCCTAGCTTGCTATGTTCCTATTGTTAATTATTTCCATGCGTTCCAACATCTCTTCCACCACATGCCCATGAATAATATTTTCCATATGCTCAAATAAATTGTTCTTTCCTACAGGCCTCCACACTCCTTTTCCACCCTGAACTGATTATACTTTAGACCTGCTAAGCTACTGAGACTTCTCTTTATCACTTATAACATTCTTCTGGACTAGTCTCCTTTATTGAATCCTATATCTTTTTGGGGGGATTAGTATATAACCTTCAGTCCCAGTAGGTATTACATTTTTGAGACTTTTAATATCTGAAAATGTCTTTGTGTTACAATTAACTTGATTGACAGTTTGACTGGGTATAAAAGTCTACTTTGTGAATAAATTCTCATAATTTTCAAAGCACTATTCCATTGATTTCTAAAATCAATTATTACACTGTGAGACCCATACCAGTCTTGTGGTATAGATCCATGTTTGTGTGTTATTTTTCCTTTTTTTGAAATTTTTAGAATCTTTTATCTACCCATACTCTTCACAAATTTAACTAACTGTGATGCTCTTGGGTATAGATATTTTTCTTATCCCTTATATTGTATGCCTATGGGCTTTCAATTTGGAGTTTCATGTCTTAGAATATTCCTTCAGCTCTGAAAAGCTTTTTTATTTCTTTTTTTTCTTTTTCTTTTTTTCTTTTTAAATCAAGGTGGTATTGGGTTTACAATACAGTGTATAATTCAGAAACATAGGACCTGTATGTTACATCACATCCACCACCTAGGTACCATAGAGTGCCAACATAGTGCATTGTGCTCTTCTCCTCCTTCTCTTTTATCTTAACCCTCTCCTTCTAGTAACCTGAGTTTTACTGTCATATTTCTAGAGTTTGTTTTAGGTTGGTGTTTTTGGCTTGTTTTTTAATATTCTACATATAAGCAAAACCATCTGGTATTTATCTTTCTCCTTCTGACTTATTTTGCTTTAGTATAATCCCTTCAAGTTCCATCCATGTTGCTGCATGTGGCAAGATTTCATTCTTTTTATAGCTAAGTAATATTCCATTGTATGTGTTTATATCTGCTATATTTTCTTAATCAATTCAGCTTTCTTTGGGTACTTAGGTTGCTTCTATAACATGGGTATTGTATGAAAAGTTTTTCCTGTACTATTTCTTTGATCACCCTTGCTCACCTCCCCTATCACCCCCTCTCCTGTTTTTATGAACTCTTTTTCTATAATACTATTACTGGAATATTGACTCTCCTGGACTGATTATCAGATTTTTACCATTTTCACATTTCTGTAATACTACCATTTTCAAACCTTTCTCCTACATTTATGTTATGAATTTATTGTCATAATATGTGTTTTCTGATGTTTCCTTTATTATACTGTTTTTTTCTTGCTTCTTGATGGCAGATTCTACCCTTACCTCTGAGAATATGAATTGTAATTGATTTGAAGTACCATCCCTTCTCCCTCAGGGTTCTCTTTTTCTTTGTGTTGTTTATTTGCTCTTATGTTAGAGATTTTACTTAGCTGTATGATGAATTTTGACTGTATATGTCTGTATTATAAAGGGATAAATTAAAACATTGGTGGGAAATTTGAGTGCATGAGTTGATTAATGAACTTAGTGGTGTGATGATCACATAACAATCTAGACTTTTTCTTTGGGATTCCAAAATGCAGTTGTCATGTAGCATTTCTCTTACACCATTAATATTCCCGGAGAATTCAGTATTATTCTGACTGAAATATATATGCCTGTTTGAAGACATCTTGAAATAAAAACAGGAAAATAAAATGAGTCTCAATCTCTATTACCCTATTGCCACTGTGCAAGATTTCTTGGTTCACTTGTTCTCTCCAGAGAATAAACATACAGTCTGCTGCCAGGATGAACAAGATGAGAGGAAGCAGTAATAAGATAGTTGTTTGGCTGCCTAGGCAGGAGACACAGCCTACTGGGAGTTAGAAGGGAGGCTAATCATTCTAAATATAACATTCAATGAATTTTTTTTTCCTTTTAAACCTTTCACTTTCTGCCATGTCTGTGCCTTCAGCTACTGAACCTTTTCAGAATCCAAGAGTTCAGTCAGATTCACTTACTGTTAGTGTCTATTGCTCTAAAAACCCAGGTGGTAGGTCTCTTTTTCTGCTAAAGCACTTCCATCAGTTTCAATCACTTTCTAAAAAGTTTCTGAAATCTCCATTACTGTTGACTGTTGTTCTCTTTCCTAGTCTCTTCGTCCTTATAGATTGATACCTTTTCAGTTTCCTTTATTTTTCAAGTTATTGGTATTTTAAGGTTAATTTGCTACATTTAACCAGAAGAATCATTTTTAGTAACTTAAGAAATAATTTTTGACACTTTTTTTCTCATATTGAACTGAGATGCAGGCCAGAGTTGTGGGGGTAAAAGGATTCACCAGAGAGAGAGTGGGGAGTAAAAAAGGCAGATATACTGAAATACACCACGAAGGAGAGCAACAGGTGAGATAAGAGAGGTCTGCTTGCCATTATATGGGTTAGCTCCCTGTCCAGGGATCAAACTCCATCTGTAGAGTAGATATTGCTAAGACTTAACCCCTAGGTCACCAGGGAGGCCCCAAACATGTCCCAATTATTTAAAACCTTAATTTGTTAAATATATATATATATATATATATATATATATATAAAGAGTGAGAGAGAGAGAGAAAGCATAAGTCTGCTAAATAAACTACATATTCAGGCTACATATTTTCCCCCTTTTTTATTATTAAAAATAATATATTATTTATTAAAATAATGTTATTTATTTAGCAATTATTTAAAAATAATGTCTTACATCATTGTTAACTTTTGGACTATATTTGATTTCTCCCCTCAGGTGTAGTCCCTGTGGTTCTCCGACCACCGTGGCACTTGTGATCCAACACTAAGCTTGTCCCTTCCTCATTCAGACCACATTTTATATTGCTACATTTCATATGAAAAAATGGTATTGAGGGCCTCCCTGGTGGTGCAAAGGATTAAAGCGCAACACTATGAAGCTGTCCGCAATCACTGCAGCATGAGTTCTATCCCCAGCCAGGGAGCTGACTCACGTGGCACAGCAGACCTCTCCTGACTCACCCACTGCTCTCCGTAGCAGTGTATTTCAGTCACTCTATCTGTCCTGCTCCCCACTCTGTAGCTGGTGAATACTCTCACCCCCCCCACACACACACACACACATCTCTGGCCTATACCCCAGTTCTTGTATACATAAATGAATAAATCTTTAAGAAAAAAATGAAGCAACTAAAAAAGAAAAAGGAATGATACTGCTCATCAATGTTCAGATATATATAGTTGGAATCCGTTTCCAGGAATGGTTAGTGGACTTGATTTGAGTCTTCCACCTCTCCATACTTAGTAAGGAGTGTATACATAAGCATTCATAAGGCTGCCAGCTAAATTTAGGGGTTTTCAATAGTATAGAGTTGTATTTCTTCATTAAGCCATCACATCTCATGGAAATTGACCCCTTAAACTTGGCTTCTTCATTAGCACTCTTCCTCATCCAGCTTTTGTTGTTCTGGTTGTTCCCAGAAAATGAAATACTACACTGCATTTTCTTTAGAATGATCTAAACATTTGAACCTAACATTTAAACCTGATGTAGTATCTGACTAAAACAGTTCATCAAACATCTTTCTTTTTTCCTATGCATGATCCAAAATTCCTTTTTTTATATTTTCTTCTAGAATTGGAGAATTTAAATCCTTATAACTGAGCTCATTTCCTAATTTAATTTGTGTCAGGTTTGACTGACTGCAAACCTAGCATAAATATAACCCAGTACACTGAATATACTTAGAGAGTATTCCCATTTGCTAAAAGAGAAAATAGAACTGCTTTCTACATATACTTTCCAAAATCTGTATACTGGTGACAATATCCTACAGTATGCCTTAAGGAATATGCTTATCATATCTAAACCCATGCCTTAGGAGCATGAGCTGAATGTTGGCCTGGTCTAAAATTGAACTCTTATGACTATCTGGCAGCTTCTGCGACATATTCGTAACCTTGGCCCAGCTTCTAGTTGGCATATATCAGTATCAAATTGTCTTCCTTCTGCAGCCACGAGACAGCCTACCTTTCTAAATAAGAGAGGTAATAATGTCTTGCTTTTCTTTGCTATTTTGCAATTGATCTTTAGATTTTTTGTTTTAATTAAAAAGAAGCTAAAATTTAAGGATTTCCATGTTACTTTAATCCTGAGTATTTTGAATCTCTTGCTCTACTAACTCAGACAGTTTTAAAACTGTTGGTCCTGTCTGGCGTCTTGAAAAAATTATGTGGCATTATATCTCTCTCTAGCTTTGGGCTATAGGACTTCTTAATCTGCAAGCTGTCTGCAAGTTTTAAAAGAACGCTTCATCTGCAGTCATTTTAAACAGCCAGTGGAGACAAGATCGCTTTAGTTAGTAACTTAGCAGCTTAAACTGAGTACTCTCTAGTTGGATGAAAATTTAATCAAGGAAAAAAACTCAGAATAAGTTTTTAATTATATTTTATATCTTACTTGGCAACTTGTTCGAAAATGCTGCATAAAACATTCAGAACAGGAAACATTTTATATTGCTGCTTATGATTAATAAATATGGAATGTGAGGCATTCTATTTTATAAATCAAGGTCTTAGTCCAAATTTCCTGTTTTTCTACACTTAAAAAAAAAACCTGAGTGTAAAAATAACACACAAGTTTTTTAGGTACTAAGGAGTCAGCAGGCAAAAGCCATTATTCAGGATGCTAAGACTTTTCTGATCAGCATCAGAAACGTTCATTTTCTAGTCACTGTAGATAAGGAATTTGGTGCAGCTGGTTTTATAAAAATATGAGTAAGTACCACTTCAGATTTTCTATGCTTTTTGAGAAGAGGAAAGAAAACAGATAATACAAAAAAATAAACCAATGTCTTGCAAATACAAGCTCATACATTGTTGGTTCATGGAAAACACCAGTCACCCTTGTTACATCTATTACTGCCTGTGTTTTACAAACCTGGCCACTGTCTTCAATGTTTAATACCCTAACACACATAGGTGTGTTAACACCAACATATTTTGACTTTTGTTTCGAGGTTCCACTCAAGCTATCTACACTTTCTGACTTTCAAATTTTCTCAGCCCAGGGCCCTCCCTGGTGGCGCAGCGGGTTAAAGCACTGTACTAAGAAGCTTAAGGCCACTTCCGCATGAGTTCAATTCCCGCCTGCCCCAGAGGTGACCACATGGCATGGCAGACCTCTCCTGACCCGCCCGCAGCTCCCCTCAGCAGTGTACTTCGTCGATCTGCCTGTTCTGCTCCCCACTCTGTCTCTGGTGAATCCTCTCACCCTCCTCATCTCTGGCCTGTACCCCGGTTCTGTATAAATAAATAAATCTTAAAATTTTTTTTTCTCAACCAGATACTATCATAGGTCTTCCAGAATCTGTCTACAAAAGATTAGCAATTCTGAAGAATACATGAATGGCAGAAGGCACTTTGGGATTATTTAATACTTCATTATGCTAGAGTGAACATTTTCCATTTATGTTTCTTTATAGCCTAAAGAATGTTTCTTGATACAATCAAAGAAAACAAAAGAGGATGCCACCAAGACCAGGAAGAGGAGGAAGGTAATAATAATGCTTCACACTTTACATAGTCTGCTCTGAAGGGGCACTCATTGTAACCTCCATTTAGAGATAGAATAATTGTAAGATTCAGTAAGGTTTGGTAATTTTCTGGGATCACTAATAATAAGTGTTTCTGTTAGGGCTAAAAATAAATTCTTCTGATTCCTATTTAGGTCTGTGGAACATTAGACTTCTTTGTTACCCACCTTGTGTTTTCACTCTGGTGGGAAGCCAACCTTAAGTTTCTAATTCTAGATAGGGTGCACAGTTATCCTGCTTCTGACCCTTTTGGTCCTGTCCAAGAAAAGAAATTTATCAACTTTCTTTTCTTCCCCAAATCCATTTTTAAAACTTCATATTTTAGAGTATTAACAAAAAGAAAATATTAAGTAGATTAAGGTAGTATAAGACTGACTCTAACTTGAAACTATAATTTAAAGCCAAAAGATCACCTTACATTTTGATACTTGTCTGTGAGTATAGGAAGACTCCAATTCTCCTCTGCAGTCTGATGGCTCAGCCTTGGAGGAAATGTGGCTAGCTTTGACCTTCCACCACAGTTGTGAAAACAGCAGTGTAATTTTCTTCCTGCCAAGTTGGGTCTACTGCTAAAGTCAGGAAATATGATTGGGATTAGAGGAAAGAAGATGGACTCAAACCAGTTACTGAACAGCAAGCTTTTAGAAAACTGAGAGTGTGTGCGCCTCTGTTTTCTTTGCTTGCAAATGGCCAAATAGGAAGATGGGAGATGCCAAATTGGCTGAGGTTTGGCAAGTCCCTAAGGAAGTGACTTTAAGTTCTCTTTGATAGTTCATACACTACTGGCCTTCAGGAGCGTTAAGTTCTTGTGACTGAAGGTCATACTCTAGCTAGATAGTTAGCCTTGGCTGAGGTCATGCTAAAATGTGCCCGCTGATGACATAATTTTAGAAGTTAATTCATTTGACAGGACTTTGACCATTCTTGGCAGTGGTATAGAAGTGAAGATATTGTGCAAGGAGGAAAAGTTAAGATGTGGGGGTTGGGTAGGGAGAGTCTCTTTCTGGATCTTTAGTGAAACAGAAGGAAATGAGAAAGGAAGTTTATGATCATGGTTTAATGAATGATTGTGTGCTCTCAGTATATTGCAAGTATTCAGTAAATGTTACACAAATGAGTCTAAAACAGTAGAGATGTTGTGAGTTATTACTGTTTCTTGTGGTTCTTCCTTCCATAGGGCAATGTCAAGTCTGTCTTTCCAAAAATGAGAATTAAGGTTTTAAATGCCTTCTCAGTGGCTCCTATGCTATGATTACTCCTACAATTTTTGCCTTAATTTCAGAAATCCAAACTGAAACTTAGCACATTAAAATCAGGGCAGGTAAGAAATTATCACAACTCCCAGGAATACATGTTGTCTAAGCTTAGAGAGAGGTTTCCACAGTAACAAAATTTCTTGACTTTTAATGGAAAATAACACCCTATTCTGGAGACTCCTACAAGTTTCAGTAAATTTTTGGGCTTCTCCTGAAAATCATAGACAAACAGTTACACGGAACATTTAAATCACCCTTTCAACTTTTAAGAGCATTACAGGCATACCTTGGAGATACTGCAGTTTCAATCCAAACTTTGACAATAAAGTGATGTCATCATAAAGTCAGTCACACCAATTTTTCTGTTTCTCAGTTATGTTTACACTATATTATTATATATGATATATATTATAGTCTGTTGAGTGTTAAATACCATTATGTATTTTTTTAAAGCTTTATTTATTTTTATGCATACAGAACTGGGGTACAGGCCAGAGATGTGGAGAGTGAGAGGATTCACCAGGGGCAGAGTGGGCAGCAGAACAGGCAGATCGATGAAGTACACTGCTGAGGAGAGATCTGCCGCGCCATGTGGTCACCTCCGGGGCAGGCGGGGATTGAACTCATGCGGAAGTGGCTTAAGATTCTTAGTGCAGTGATTTAACCTTCTGTGCTACCAGGGAGGGCCCAGCATTATGTATTGTTAAAAAAACAATGTGCATACCTTATTTTAAAATACTTTATTGCTTAAAAAAACAGTATGCATTATCTAAGCCTTCAGATGAGTCATAATATTCTTGTGGATAGAGGGTCTTATTAAAAACCCAATATCGGCCCTCCCTGGTGGCACAGCGGGTTAAAGCACCGCACTGAGAAGCTGAAACCACTTCCTCATGAGTTCGATTCCCTCCTGCCCCGGAGGTGACCACATGGCGTGGCAGACCTCTCCTGACCCGCCCGCTGCTCCCCTCAGCAGTGTACTTCGTCGATTTGCCTGTTCTGCTCCCCACTCTGTCTCTGGTGAATCCGCTCACCCTCCACATCTCTGGCCTGTACCCCAGTTCTATATGAATAAATAAATAAATCTTAAAAAAAAAAAAAAAACAAAAAAAACACAATATCTGCAGCCCTCCCTGGTGGCACAGTGGGCAAAAGCGCGGCACTGCAAGGTAGCCACAATTGCAGCGGCAGCTGCTTCAGTGCTAGTTGGATCCCCCCACCCCAGGTGATCTACATGGCGAGGCAGACCTTGCCTGTTTTGCCCTCTGCTCCCCTCAGCAGTGCACTTCATCAGTCTGCCTGTTCTGCTCCCGACTCTGTCTCTGGTGAATCCTCTCACCATCCCTGCTCCTCTGGCCTGTACCCCAGTTCTGTATGCATAAATAAATAAATAAATCCTTACAAATACACACACACACACACACAATATCTGCAGAGCACATAATGTACAATAAAACCAGGCATGCCTGCAATTATTTAATGAATATTTATTATGTTTTCTCAAATTTATTTGTTAAAAGTCATATTCACACTTCCTATCTATCACCAAAACCTACGTACAGTACCAGAAGATTGATTCTTAAATACCAAAAGAGTCCACCTATCCTAAGCCAAATGGCATTCTAAAGTGTCTTCTCATTTTTTCTTTTCTTGTCTTAGAAGAAAATTACTGACATTCTTGCAAAGTCAGAGCCAAAACCAGGAACACCTGAAGACCTGCAGAAGCTGATGAAGGACTATTATAGCAGCAGTCGCTCTGTGATTGAATTAGAAGAACTAAACCTGCCAGGTACAAAAAGACTTGTTTTTCTTTTTCCTTTTGTTTTTCCCCCTTAGTATTCTAAGGTTAGTTATTAAGCAGGCTCCAGTTCTAATTGCTGTCAGTTTTCCTAGGAATGAATAGTAAAACAATTTAATCTTTCCTCTCCTATGTATTATGGCTATACATTCTCAGCTGATAGTGAATGTATTTTCCATGTGTTAATATTCCTTTCTTCTATCTAATTGTTTTAACTGTTAGAAGATTTATTAAGATGATAAATCATACTTATTTGGCCTACCAGAACCTTTTTGTAATTGTATTTTTATTCAAAAACTAGCTTTTGGATGTGTATTTTTGTTAGCATATTTTTGAAGGAGTACATATCCTCTCCAATGAGAAAATACATTTTAAAAAAGATAAAGCACACATTTAAAAGTAGAGCTGTGAGAGATTGACCTACTCATCCTTTATAAACAAGAACTTTAACTATAATAAACACTTTCATTTTGTTGTCCTTGTCATGAATTTCTGGTCATAATCTTGTTTTTAGGGTGTTTTACTATCGTAAGACAAGTATAGAATTCTGCGTTTTTAGCAAGTGACACATTAACCCAGGCGATTCTTAAACATTAGTGTTTGAGATCTACTGGCTTAGAATATTCCTAATTAAGTTAAAAGATACTACAAAATTCTTAAAACAAATGATTTTAATTAATTTCAAAATTATGATACATCTTCTAACTCCTTTGTACAGAGATGAAAAAAAAAGAAATTGTCATAAAATCAAACCAGAAAAATGTCTGGACACCGTTGCCTCAGAGCTATTTATAGCTACTAGTGCTATCTAATACTATCTTTTAGAAAACGTTATGTGTAGCTTGATTTCCTCCTCCATTACAATTTTATGCTGTCTAGGACTTCAGAAGCTAACAGCCCCTTTCCTGAATTTTTATAATTCTTTTGTGGTGTCCTTAAAAAAAAAATGCACATTGAGTTTGGAGACAGGAGTGCGCTATTTATTTCTCATCTCAAAAGAATACCCTTAAGGAAATTGAAAGAGTGTGTTTGCACATGAAGGAGACATGGAGTTTGAGACTTCAGGAGCCCAGATTTCTCCAGCAAGTAGAAAACCCTCCTGAAGTATAGCAGCTCTTCTGGAGGAGAGTCACATCCTGGTCCCTCTATCTCAGAAACCTAGTGCCCCGAATATGCCTGTGTCCTTCCTTCAGCTGCATGTATTTCCTCGCCATCGCTGGTCTCCAGTGTTGTGATGGGCTTATTTCTTAAACCTTAAATCTTCAAGATGCAACTGGTTTGGTTTACCACAATTCAGTGGTCACTTTTCCCATCCACTTCTTTTTTAGTTTCCCTTCAACTAAGGAAGGATTTGTGAGATAATAGAACCACTAATACTTCGTAACCTCATAAATTATCATTGCAAACTTCAGTTCTCTAGAATTGTAGAGTCAAAAGACCAGAAGGATTTGAGCTCCATTGTGAGTTTATATTATTACTACATTAGAATTTAGTAATACAGTTAGGCAAGAATATGTGATCATGGCTTGGCGTAGGGAGGAAGAAAAACATGTTAAAAATATCATTATAGCCAAAAAGAACAAGGTTTCCTTTTCAGTGAAGAAATCAGGTTATTTAAGACAGCAAATGAAAGCATCAGTAGAAAGGGTTAAGAAATAAGCCCATCACGACATTGGAGACCAGCGATGGAGAGGAAGTCCATGCAGGTGAAGGAAGGACACACAGGCATATTCCGGGCAGACTGAGGAAGGAGCATAAATACAGGTGGGTATAAAAAATAAAATATTGTTCCTGTTCAGTTCACTGAGTGCCTAACTTGGTTTTGATTTAAGGTTGTTTTTGTCTGTAGGGTAAGAACATGTCTTTTCAATTAATACTGTGCACTGTACACTGTTAATGTCATACACATGGGCACTTAATTAGGTTTCAAGGCAGGAGTTGCTTGGAGCTAATTCAGCTGTCCTCCTGAGAGCTGCAGTGTGGTTTAAATCTGTGCTAAATGCCTGTGGGCTGGCTGCAACTGAATTGCCCAGGAACTTGAAAAGCAAATTCCCAGGTCCACCCCCAAGGAATTCTGACTCACTACACAAAAGGGGGCCCATCCCAGGAATCTGTATCTTTTGGAAAGCTCCCCAAGTGAGTCTAATCATATCCAGGCTTGGGAAATTACAGTTTTATAGACCATCAAAGGCTCTGGAAGCAACATCTTTGAAGTTAGTTACTCACATAATGTGAGCTATATATGCTGGGTCACACTATAAACTTCATTTAACTTAGTCATAATTTAATGTATTACATTGTCTATTATTGTGTTGTTGTGTAGTGTGTTATATTATGATGTGCTATTCCTACTCTATATACATTCCAGTTTCCTTTCCCCTTATATTCACTCTATTAGTGTTTTAAAATAACTATGTATTCCTGTAAAATGTTACATTGTGTGAAAGCACATTGTTTATCTGAATGATGTTGTGCTGATCTTTTTACTCTGTTTCTTTTCAGCTCATTTTCAGAATGTCTTTGTGGCTTTATGTACATTTTGTTCATTGTTTCTAAATACTACATAGTATTGCAGTGATTTCATCCACCCAGCGTTGTTCATCCATTATTTCAAATGTGGACACCTCCCTTGCTTCCAAATCCCCACTGTCCATGCTGTGTGTATCCCTTTATATACCATGTAGGAACATTTTCCATTATCCAGGAATGTAATAGAATTACAAGTTGTATACATCTTGATTTTCCTACTTTTCAAACTAGATGTATGAGTGTACCCTCTCCATTTATAGTTCACAAAGAATTTCTATCATCCTACATTGTAAAAATGTCTACAATTTCTAAATTGCCATTCTAATGTGTACATAAGATGTTATTTCATCAGTCTATTAATATGTACGTCTATGATGACTAAGGAACATATCTCTACATAGATTTGTTAGTTATTACAGCTTTGCTTTTGTAAGTTGCATGTTCCATACATTTGGAAATGAAAATGCTTCACTAGTGCATTGAATGATATGTTTCTATTTCACTACTCTAAGAAATTGTGGACAATTAAATATATAATTACTGCTGCTATAATTTTATTTTTTCATTGGTGAAATAATAATTAAATCCTTTACCTTTTTTTCCCCATCGCCATCCTTTATACCACTTTAACCCTTCCTCCCTTCCCCTTTGCTTAAGTTCAGGAAACTGAATTTGTTTTTTGGTGTCTGCTAGTTTTTACAAGCATTTTGCTTTGTCAAATAATGTACTAGGTAAATATCCAATATTTGTTGTTGACACTGTGAATTGCTTTACAACACGTGATTCTGACGCCAGTGTGCACTGTTAATTTAGCTCTTGAACCACCACCACCAGTTCTTGTTCAGGAAGCCGAAAAAGGAATTCACAGACATTTTAGATAAGCAAGCAAAAACAACCAAACTTTAAGAAAGTAAAGTTTATTTAAGGGAGAGATTTATTTTTTTATTTTTTTATTTAAGGAAGACTGTGCACTGTACTTAGGAGGGGCAAAGAAGCTGTTGTGGGCCTGTGTCTGGGTATTTAAACTTTCCCATAGCCATACTCCTCCCTGCCTATGTGCCATTTTCCCAGCCCTGATCTTAGTTTACCTCCCCTGTCCAAAATCATTCTCTCAAGATTTACTGTCCTTGCTTAGTTCTCCTGAACTTTCTGACTTCATCTTGAGTATGTTTTGGTTAGCATTTTTTTAAATTTATATGTATATGTATGTGTGTGTGTATATATATATATATGTATATACATATTTACTTTATTTTTCATTTTAAAGTGGTTTACTCCCTCCCTCTAGATCCCATAGACTCTCCTCCCCCAGCAACTGTGCACCATCATCACATCCCCTGTGCTCTTCCCTCTCTCCTTCCCATCTCTCCCCTCCCCCCATATCTCTGCTTTATAATTGTCTGGTTTTTGTTTTGTTTGTATTGTTACTATTTTTTCCCCTATGTCTTATTTGGTTCCTCTATATTCCTCCTATAAAATGAAACCATTTGGTAATTTTTTTCCTTCAGACTTATTTCACTGAGCATGATTGGTTAGCACTTCTTAGAATTTACTGTCTTTATATCAGCAGCCTCTTTAACTCTTCCAAAGTCCCTACCAGCACTGTCCCTGAAGCTGCCTAATTAACCCTAACTTGCCTTAGGACTCAATTCCCTCAACTCCTTCCATTTTGCTATAAATTGAAACATTTCATATTTCCATTGGCTGAATAGTATTCCATTGTCTGGACATACCACATCCTCTTAATCCAATCTTCTATCAGTGAACACTTAAGTTATTTGCACACCCTAACTATTGAACAGAATGCTGCAATAAAACACTTAAAGCATGTCATTTTTTTTAAGTTGGTAGTTTATGTCCTTTGGATAGATACACAAGAATGGGGCTACTAGGTTATATGGTATTTCAATTGTCAGTTTATAAAATAAATCCAAATTTCTTTCCAAAATGTCTATACCAGATTACATTCCCACCAACAATGAAAAGGGTTTCTCTTTCTCTGTATCTTCTTCAGCAATTGTTATGGAGGGTCTTTTTAATATGTTCCATTCTTGTGTATTTGAGATGACATATTATCTGGTTTCCCCCTGCATCTTCCTCATTAAAAGTGATGATGAAGAGGGCCCTCCCTGGTGGCGCTGCGCGTTAAAGCACAGAGTTAAGAAGCTAAAGCCACTTCAGCATGAGTTCGATCCTGCCCCGGAGGTGACCCACATGGCACAGCAGACCTCTCCTGACCCGCCCTCTGCTCCCCATAGCAGTTCAACCTGTTCTGCTCCCCATTCTGTCTCTGGTGAATCCTCTTAACGCCCTGCACCTCTAGCCTGTACCCCAGTTCTGTATGCATAAATAAATAAATAAATCTTTTTAAAAGAAAAGTGATGATGAGGGAAGAAAAAAAAGTGATGATGAAGGCCCTCCCTGATGGCACAAGGGGTTAAACACAGTACTATGAAGCTACCGCAGCCACTATCCCT
>NW_004567104.1:47823813-47828334 GCF_000260355.1 Condylura cristata | reverse complement strand
TGACCACATGGCGTGGCAGACCTCTCCTGACCCGCCCGCTGCTCCCCTCAGCAGTGTACTTCGTAGATCTGCCTGTTCTACTCCCCACTCTATCTCTCGTGAATCCTCTCACCCTCCGCATCTCTGGCCTGTACCCCAGTTCTGCATGAATAAATAAATAAATCTTTAAAAAAAAAAGTGATGATGAACATTTGTTCATGTATCTACTGACCTTTTGAATTTCCCCTTTGGTGAATTGTCTATTCAAATCTGTTACCCACTTATTGAATGTTTTATTGTTAAATTGATATATCTTGGCTATTAACCCCTTGTCGGTTGTGAATACTTTCTCCCATTCAATTGGATGTCTTTCTATTCTATTTTCTTTCTCTATGTGTTGTTGTTTTAAACACTAGACAATCGCCAAGTCACTGTTTTATAACCTGTTGGAGAATACACCATTCTCATTTAATCTATTTTGATTATATGTGTTTGCAAAATTGCCTATATAGCTGTTTCTCATATTTCTAGATTCCTGTTTCCTCAAGGCTAATGATTTGACTCACAGTCTCTCCTCATACCTAAAGGAAAGTAAGTAAGCTCTCCTGCCTACCTGTCTTTACAGCTGCCTGTCTTTTTCTTTCTACTTTTCCTAATTAACCTGTAAGGAAAAAAAAAAGTAAGTAGAGTTTTTAAAAATTATTCACCTGGTTGTTACTGTTATTATTCCATTAAAATTATAAGGCCTGTCAATATAAAATAACAATCTTAAAAATATACTTAAAATTAAAAGTTTCTACCTCTTCATGGATTCTAAATTAGAGGTTTTTTTTTGTTTTTTTTTTTTAGCTCGGTGTTAATATTTATTTATTTAAGCTTATTCTTGTTTTACTCTCACTTTGGGAATTTGAGTTTTGGTCTCGTTTTTGTTTTATAAAACTTTATTTTGGTCTAGGAATCCAGAAACTAGGTAGTATACTGGCCCCAGTTCCCCCACTAATTTACTATTTGACCTGGGAAAGTCACTGAATAATCCTTTGAGACTTGATTTTGTTACTGAAGATAAAGAACAGTGAGATCTCTATTCCAATTATGAGTTTCAGAATATCTGTTCATATGTTCAGAACTCGAACCAGGACTATTGCATGGTCAACTTGATAAGTGTTAGCCAGTCTAGCTTGACCTTTTCAGTATGTATTGTGTATAACCAATAATAACTAGATTATCATATTAGGTAGCCACTTGTTTATGACAAAAAATGAAATAGTTTAGATGTAGATTTTGAACATGGTTTTCAAACTTAAAGCAATTCTAATGACACCAACATGGATTCATGAACTTTTCTCTCTGGGGGTATAGCTCAGTGGTAGAGCATTTGACTACATAAACCTTTCTCTGCTTCCAAATAGGCAAATGTAAATATAGGTAATAATAGAATTAGCTTATGGGACTATGTGAATTACGAAAGAGAATGCATGTGGCAAGGGGTTAAGTCTCAGCACTATTCAAGTTGTTGCCAGCCACTGCAGCATTAGTTCTATCCCTGGCCAGAGAGCTGGCCCACATGGTGCAGTAGACCTACCCTATCTTGTCCACTACTTCCCTCAGCAATGTATTTCAATAGATCTGCCTGTTCTACTTCCCACTCTGTCTCTGGTGAATCCTCTCACTCCCTACATCTCTGGCCTATTCCCCAGTTTTTATATGCATAAATAAATAAAAATAAATATTTTTAAAGAAAATAGAATATATGTAATACAAAAAAGGATCATGTCAATCACAATGCTGTTATTTAGATGTCATTTCCACTTTCTATCTTCTGCTTAGTGTTCTCTTTAAATTTAACATTATTGAATCAAAATTCTTTGTCTATTTAGCCAACATTATCTTCAAGCATTAAAAAATTATAAGAAATATATTATTCCAAGCTTTTTAAAACTTAATTCTAAAATTAGCCACATTTAACTATTGCCATATTATGTTTTGTGTTATAAATTAGTGATATTTCATTTTAATCTAATATCTGGAATAACCTGAAAATAGAGTCTATGTCTTATTTTACATAAACACTAACAAAGAAGTAATTGAAGAATTGGAGAATTACTCAGGGATCCTATTTTACTATATTTAGAGTAGTAATTTTCTTATGGCCTTTTTTTTTAGTCTGCCCTAAGTGGGCAAAACTTTGGAAGAACCACAGTGAGAAGAAATCAGTCTTGATGTTGATCGTCTGCAGCTCTGCCATCCGAGCCCTGGAGCTCATCAGGTTGAAAGCATTGCCTATTCTGTTTCATAAGTGTTTACTGAGTGACATATACCTACAGAATAATATGTTCTATATGCAGGAGCTATAACAATGAACCACACTCTGCAATTGAGCCTCCCTCTCATGGAGACTTTACAGTGAGGAAAACAAACAATAAACAAGTAGTAAGTGTTATGTCAGGTAGTGATAGCTTATACAAGAAAAATACAACATGGCAAAGGTTTGAGTGAATAGGGTAGTCTGTTTTAAAGGAGGATCCCAGAACACTTCTTGAAGGAGATGACTTTTGAGCAAAGACTTCACAACAAGGTAAAGAATAGAGCCACATTGATATCTGGAAGAGGAGTGTTCCAGGCAAAGGGGACAGTAAGTTCTATCCCCAAATATCAACTAAAAGATTGTTCTTTTATACCCACGCTATTACCTTAGATAAAATTTTACAGAAAGCTCCCTCTACAAAGTAGAATAAAGGGGTTGGGGGAAGGATTCTCTGATTAAAGGACCTAGCCCCCCTTTTCTCACTGTCAGCACACCCCCAGTTCTCCTCCATAGCAGTCATGAACCTTTGCTTGATGCCTTGGGCTCCACAGACTTCAAGCTGACATCATGCTTTAAGATATTTCTCACAATTGTGCATGAGAATTATACTGCAAAGTTTGAAAATAAACTGTTTACCCGGGACCTGAAATATAGAAAGTGCTAGGCTGTCCCAAATGTTTCAGTAACCAAGGAAATGTAAATAAAGTAGACCTTGTGTATGAGTTAGAATAAAACCCAGATTTGTGCCTCTATGCCTTCCCACTTTCATTCCAGTGTTGGACTAACCTGAAAATTTGACAATAATTTATGTGTATGTATACACATATATGCATATGCACATATGTGTATATATATATATATATATATATAAATGCACCTGTTCTTTTATTAATAAGTTAATATGTAATATGTAAGTAGTCAGCATGGCCTGGAATGAGTGAATTTTTTATTGACTAAGCTGTTCTCTTTCATTAGATCGATGACAGCATTCAGGGGCAATGGCAAAGTTATGAAATTATTTGCAAAACACATAAAGGTAAGGAAAGGCTTGTGGCCTGGTAGGAGACATAAGTTGCCTTTAAGAAGTCCTTCAGCTTTTCCTCTTCAACCTCTTTTTCTTATCTCCTTAAACAAGCATTCTCTTTGGCGCCTCTTTATATTTAACAAGCATTCTAAAATTCTTTTCATTCTGCTTCTACATCCCCAGCTGCCCCCAAAACAGTGACTACCCCTCCATGCTGTGGGATTATTGTAGAGATGCACAGAATTGACCCCTCTATTCTTTCAAGATTTACCAGTTTTCTGAGGAGATGATCTTCTGTCTTGATATTAACCTTCCTTAACCTGGAAACTTACCTTAAAAAAGAGCAACCCCAGATACCATTTTCTTTTTACTTTCCTGTCTTTTAGATAAAATGCCCTGTGATTGTACTTCCTAATGACTTCTTTTCCATCTTGGAGTAGGTCCAAGAACAAGTAAAGATGCTAGAGAAGCGTGTTGTGCACCTGGGTGTTGGAACTCCAGGGAGAATTAAAGAACTTGTTAAACAAGGTATGAAAAGGACAGTGATTCTTCTATCCAGAGTTGGGAGAATATTTGTCTTACCCTCACATGAGTTTGGGAAACCATGTTTGTGACACAGTAAATCCAGACCTCCTTGTCAATTCAGGAGTGAGAAACCTAGCTTTTTGCCCATTAAGCCAGCCAGCAGATGAAATGCAACAGGGAATGATAACGACCATGACAAAATGCAGCAGCACCTAAATTCAAATTTCAGTTGCTTTGGAGTTAGAGTCCCCAAGATTTCAATTCCATTTGAGGGCTGGTATATAAAACGTGCTGAAATAGAAAATGCAGTTGTGGGACTCCCTGGTAGCCTAGGGATTAAGTCTCAGCACTATCAATTTACAGCCTGAGTTTGACCCCCAGCCAGGGAGACCCACATATGGTATAGCAGACCTCTTCTCCCCTCAGCACAGTATTTCAATATTTCTGCTCCCCACTTTGTCTCCATTGAGTCCTCTCACCCCCTGAACCTCTGGCCTAGACCCCAATTCTTCTATGCAAAAATATTTTTTTAAAAGATTTATTTGTGGGCCCTCCCTGGTGGCGCAGCGGGTTAAAGCACAGCACTGAGAATCTAAAGCCGCTTCCGTATGAGTTCGATTCCCGCCTGCCCCGGAGGTGACCACATGGTGTGGCAGACCTCTCCTGACCCGCCCGCTGCTCCCCTCAG
>NW_004567104.1:47773302-47821998 GCF_000260355.1 Condylura cristata | reverse complement strand
CTTGAAGTTTGGGATTGTAATGCCTCCATTTTGATTTTTCTTAGACATGAGGGTTTTGGCTATTTGAGGTTTTTTGTTGTTCCATATGAATCTCATGGCTTTAGTTTTTTAATGCTATGCTTCAATCCGCTGTGCCACCAGGGAGGGCCCGCAAAAATATTTTTAATGCAGTTTCTAACAATGATATGCAGCTATTTTAAAATATTTCCCTAAAAACATTTCTCTTTTAGTACTTTGCCCTGATAGAAGTCCAAGCAACATCTACTAGTGGGTTTTATAGTCTGTTGACATTCTCAAAGCCAGTAACCTAAAAACCTACTAACCTGCTGATGCTTGTACTGCCTTATTCTACTGCCAGATAGATGGAAATTTTCAATAATCATTTCAAAATTGCTTATTTAATATAGTATTAGAACTTTGTTTTATAACAGTCTGGAGCTATTCCTGGACTTTTTATATATCTAACAATAATATTAATGCTCAACTTAGTAACTATTGTAGAAATGATGATTTGCCAGGAAACAAACAAAAACTAAAAATAATAGTGTTTCTCTCGAGATGAAAATCAGATAAAGGTTAAATGAGCCCACTATATAGAGAGATCTGTGCAATTACACAGAAGCTTTTAGCTTGGGTGCTCCGGGATAAGAAAAGGAAACAAGCATGTTTTGAGTTCCCTACTTGTACTTCATACTATCATTGTTACCCTTACTTATCAATTAGTGCTTACCACAAACTTGTAGACCTGCAGTCTTATTACTTATAAGTGAAACTTGAAATTGTAGAGGGTAAGTAGCCCTCCTAAGGTCTCTCTGTACAGGCTTTTTTGGATCCAGAACTTTTCCCCCTCAAGTGCTGATCCAGCTGACAAGATAAATGGGTATAGAATGAAAATGACAATAGGAACCGGTAAAAGTCAAATCCAAATAAGCGTTTCTCAATCCTAATGGAGTGGAAATGAGGGATTACTGACTGTGACTGAATGAAAGTGTCTTTCACTGAGTTTTGAGGTATAGGAAGGATTAAAAAAGGCATGTAGGGTGCTTAGTGAGATAAGCTAGAAAGAGAAAGAAAAATACCAGATGGTTTCACTCATAGCAGGAGTATAATGGACCAGGCGAGAAAATAACAAAAATAATGAACAACCATATACTTAGAGACATTTTGTTGGGGTGGTGTGGGGAATGGGATCAAAACAGGGGGGGGGGGGGAGGGAGGGAAATGCACAGGACTATGGTGGTGGCACACGGGTGATTTGGTGATGGGAAACCCGCAGGGATTACAATCGAGATGGAAAAAAAATGTGCAAAATAATGTAAAAATAAACTTTTGTAATAATTGAAAAAAAAGGCATGTAGGGAAATATTTCTGGTCTTTTTGAAATGTCTCATTCTCAGAGATATAAGATAGTATCTTATTGTGGTTTTGATTTGCATTTCCCTCATAATAAATGATGATGAGCATTTTTTCATGTGTCTCATGGTCATCTCTGTATCTACTTTGGATAAATATCTATTAACTCTTCTGTCCATCTTTGATTAGGCTTTTAAATTCTGTTATTGTTGAGTTGTATGAGTTCTTTGTAGATTCTGGATATTGATCTCTTGTTAGATGTATAATATGCAAATATTTTCTCCCATTTTGTAGGGCATTTTTGCATTTTAATGACAGTTCCTTTCACTGTGCAGAAACTTTTTAGTTTGATATAGTCTCATTTGTTTATTTTTGCTTCTCTTGCTACTGTAGTAGTCTCTAAAGAGACCCTTAAATACATTGGCATGCAGTGTTTTGCTTGTTTCCTATGGTTTCAGGTCATATGTCTAAGTCTTTAATCCACTTTGTGCTAATTTTTGTATATGGTGTGAGATAGTCATCTAGTTTCATTCCTTTGCATATGGCTGTCCAGTTTTCCCAGCACTATTTGTTAAAAAGGCTTCACTTTCTCTTGTCTAATCTTGGCTCCTTTATCATAGATGAACTGTTCATGTAATTGTGTATTTCTTAACTGTCAATTCTGTACCATTAATCTGTGTGTCTATTATTCTAATGCCATACTAGTTCTTAATTTTATAAGAGAGAGGACATGGGGGATGCATATGTCTTTTTTTTTTTTTGAGATAGTGTTTTATTTCCTTTTGTTGTATTACTCAGAAGTGGAATTGCTGAATCAAAAATTTTTTAGAGATTTATTTATTTATGCATACAGAATGGGGGTACAGGCCAGAGGTGCAGGGGCAGTGAGGCTTCACCAGAGACAGAGTAGGGAGCACAACAGGCCAACTGAGGAAGCAAACTGCTGAGGGGAGCAGCAGGCCTGTCAGGAGAGGTCTGCCACCCATGTGGGTCACCTCTAGGGCATGGATTGAACTCATGCAGAAGTGGCTATAGCTTCTTAGTGCTGCGCCACCAAGGAGGGCCGAATCAAATCTATTTTTAATCTTTTAAAAAACCTTTAAACTATCTTTGGTGATTATACCAATTAACATTCCCAAAAATAGTGCACAGGGTTCTCTTTTTTTCTGCATCCTCACTAGTACTTGTCATCTCATCTTTCTGATAAAAGTCAAGAAAAGTGTGAGAGTTTATGGTTTTGATTTGCATTTCCCTTTCATGTACCTGTTGGCCATCTGTCTGTCTTTGGAAAATGTCTATTCGGTAGCTTTTTCCAATTTTTTTTTCTTTTTTTACAGATTTATTTATTCATACAGAACTGGGTTACAGGCCAGAGGTGTAGGGGCAGTGAGAGGATTCACCAGAGACAAAGTGGGGAGCAGTGCAGGCAGATCCACGAAGTACACTGCTGGGGGGAGCAGCGGGTGAGCCAGGAGAGTTCTGCCTGCCATGTATATCACCTCCGGGGCAGGCAGTATTCGAACTCATGTGGAAGTGGCTTTAGCTTCTTAGTGCTGTGCCACCAGGGAGGGCCAGCTTTTTCCAGTTTTTAACCACTTTGCCTTTTTTTTTTCTACTGAGTTGTATATATTCTTTCTATAATCTGGATGTTAACGCGAGTTATATTGTGTTTTATCAATCCTATTTATGGTAGGATTTGGGATTGTTACTTAATTTTTGCTATTGGAAGTAATACTGCAGTGATCATCTTTGCAAGCAACTTTGTTTAACTTTCTATTGTTTTTTGTCACATATGTCATCAAAGGAAATTTATCTTATCAAATATTAAGCATTTTAAAGCTCTTACTATATAATGCCCAGTTGCCTTGCAAAGAATCTTTACCTGTTTGTTCTTCACCAGCTATAAGTTATTTTTAAGGGAAGACTGTCACCCATCCCTATTCCCGTCTTTCTCAATTTATCATTTTTAATTTTGTAAAGAGGGGATTTTAAATAAAATGCAGTTTAAAAAAAAAGTCCTTTGGGCAGAGAAGAAAATAAGTGAAGAAACTGCAGAGAAAAACTTCGGTTTCATTTCCCAGATAAAGTATAATAGTGACAAGAAGTTGGGGATAGGAGAAACTAAGTGTACTCGAACTCTGAGACCTCTGAGGAACAGTCAGTCCCTGAGGTCCCCTCCAGCCCACATTCCATTGCTGTGTCTAGATAGACAAGATGCCATAATTGTCTCTAGATAGGAAAACAGCCTGGATATAGTCCTTAAGTGGTTTACCAGTTCCTTCAAAGGCTAGCAGACTTTGAATAGAGCCCATTCATCTTAACTTCTTTTTCTGCTTAAAATTAACCTCTCAGCCCTGTCCTCATCCTTCTTCCCACTTACATCCTCAGAGCCATGCAGACTCTGTTGGACTCATCTCCCCTGAAGGACCAATACCCCAAACTATCAAATCTCTGTCAGGAACAAGACTTCATCCTCTGGGACTGGGATAGAGGTTTGGGATTGATTCTTTGCCAGCCCTTGAGCATTTGACAAGTTTAGCAAGAGCAGCTTCTCTGCTTCCCTCAGAATCAGTGATAAAGTTTTAAGAACAAGCCTCAGTTCTGCATTTGTTTTCCATCAAGCAAGGGTAGCACTTAATGTATGGAGATTAGTTGCCTGGGGAGAGGAGAACAAATGAGGCAAAAAGCAACCAGGAGAATAAAAAATCATTTTAATAAGCTTATGTCATGTGGTCTTCAGTATAGCAACTCTCCGTGTCTCTTTCAGGTGGCCTTAATTTGAACCCCTTAAAGTTTTTGGTCTTTGACTGGAACTGGAGAGATCAGAAGTTGAGGAGGATGATGGACATTCCCGAGGTACTATGTAATCATCAGATGCCTTTAATCTTTTTTTTTTCAACTTGAACTTGGGTTCAAACACACTAAAAAAGTCTTTGACATGGGGAGCCAGCACATTCTGGCCTTTGAAATGATTTCTTTCTTTCAACTCTAAAGTAACAACAGTTATAGAGACCATCTCACCTCTTATATGTAACTGTATACTTTCCATGTGTTTCATAGGAATCGGTTTTGTTTCCTCATTAAATGCTCAGTGGCCTCTGCCCCACTGGCACCACAACTATTCTGTACGTTTACGAAACAGGACAATTGAAAGGACTTGACACATTTGTTTGCAGCTTGCTACAGAGACATGGTCATCTTTGCCATTCATCCTTATAAGTGCACCTGGTTGGGGGTGGGGGCACAAACTTGCCTCATTGCCCTCATCTCCACCTCTCCCTCTTACTTTATAAGTCTATTTTTTGGTATTGTGGGTAGGGAAACTTTGAATGTCTCAGTGAATTAAAACTGGTCTTAATTTTGAATGCTTTTGTGGGACCAAGCAGTAACTCATTATCTATTTATGAAAGTAATCCATTACTATCATAATGTCAGAACTTATTTGCTACCTACCCTGTTATATTGTGGCTAATTTTTCAATCTAATCTGCCACTTCATTGTTGTTGGCAAGAAAAGGGTTTGTGCAGCAATAAACATGGTTGGCACACCAACCAGGAATGAATCATGGCAGTAACTATCAAAGAAACTTGTAATTACTCCTGCAAACATGCTGAGTGAATTAATTTACCACTAAAACTATATCCCTGGAATGACCATACATGATTATAAATAATTGATAGGTTATATCAAGTTACATGACAGTTTTTTCAGAAACACACACACATACCTGTCTATACCCTGAATTGACTGATTTTTAAAAAGTGGTTTAATGAATTTGATCTCAGGCATATAAACCTATATTTGATGGTGAGAAAAAGAAGTAGGGGAGAGAGGGAGAAAGGGATCAAAATGAGGGTGAGAAGAGCACAAGAGACTGTGATACATGAGTGAGGTAAAATATATATAAATAAATAAATAATTTTTAAAAAAGAAATAATTTGTAAAAACCCTTGTTACCACCCATGATGATTTTATTACGTTGTTATCATTAACAATAATTATATGCTAAAATATTGTGTATAATCTAAACACATTTTGGATATTTTGAAACATCTTTGTCTAAGATCTTGTAATGAAATTTGTATCTTAAATGACTTACAGACAAAAGGACACCTTAATGAAACTGATTTTTTTAATAATATTTCTTCTTTTACATACATAAATATTTTACTATGAATAACTTGGATGAGGATTTTATTCCCTTCTTGATTTGACCATAGCAATCACATAAAGGAGTACCTTTATGTTCAATTTACTCACCACCTTTTCTTAATTTTAACCTTGTTTTTTTCTTCTCTCATTCAGATAAGAAAGGAGGTTTGTGAACTTCTGGAAATAGGAGTCCTTGGTCTGTGCAAATCAGAATCTTTGAAGCTGGGCCTTTTCTAAGTCTGGAGCCTAATGAAAATTCCAGTTTTCATAGTGGGATTTGGATTTCCTTTAATGATTGTGGCACATTGCAAGTACTCAGTTAATATCAGCTATTGTTTTATTATGTTAACTGCATCGCCAGATGGAGCATTGGAAGTATTTGCTAGGGATTCTTTGACAAAATTTAATCTGTCCTTTGCCAACTTCCTTGTATAATAAAGTATCACTGGCTTGTGTACTTTTGTTAAGCAGAGTGAGTTTTCTCCCACCAACTAGCCTCTTAGGTGACACGCAGAAGAAGGGAAAGAACTTCAAGATAAACTTAGGCAACCCCCCGCCCCTGTCTGAGCCTCAGTTTTATCAGCAGTGAAATGGGAACGATATTTCACAGGACTGTCCGTCTCAGTGTGATGGTACATGGGGGCAGATTTGTAAACTGTGAAACCTGATCCCAGTGAGAAGAGTGGCAGTTAGTGGCAGAAAGAATTGTAAGGTTATGTGGCATTTACAAAAGACAACACTCTAACTACAACTGTCTTTTTTAACCTTTTATTTTAGAATAGTTTCAGACTTCAAAAAAGTTGAAAAAACAGTATAGAGCATTCCCATATCCCCTTCCACCAATTTCCCCCAATATTATATGAGGATAGATATTTACCAAAACTACAAAATCAGTGTTGACACAATACAATTACTATAGACTTTACTTGGATTTCACCACTCTTTTCACTAACATCCTTTCTCTATTTCAAGATCCAGTCAAAGATTCCAATTGCATGTCTTTAATCACATCGTAGTTTCCTTGTATTAGTGACAGTTTACCAAGTTATCTTTACCTTTCATGACCTTGAGACTTTTAAGGAATACTGGTGAGATATTTTGTATGATACACCTCAATTTGAGTTACTATTGGTATCTAATGATTTGATTAAGTTCTTCCATTTTTTAGTCAGCAAACTAATAATAAGGGGTTATAACACTTAGACCAAAATAACATATTTAGTCAGAAGTGATATGTCCTTCTTAATATGTCACATGGGGGCACACAATATTGATGTGTCTTATTAGTAATGGTATCTGCTGGTTTTTTCCACTGTGGAGTTGCTATTTTCCCCTTTGCAACTAAATGTCTGTCTGGGGGGAAATGCTTTGGAGCTATGCAAATATCCTGTTTTTCCTAATATTTTGCCCACTTATTTTAGCAACATTGGTTGTTCTCGCCTACAAGAGTTATTACTGTAATGATTTTTCTTTTTTGTCATTGCTTTGGCATGTTAATGAGAATTCCTCTTCAAAAAGAATGTTCCTATTTACATGTTTTTTTCAGTTATTTATTTATATCAATATGGACTCAAGGTTATTTGCTTTGTTCTGTGTGATATAACCCAATACTATTGGTTTTTATTTTGGTACTCGAATCCACTTACTTTTTTCCTAATTTAAATAATGTTTACTGGTTAACCCTTCTCTGTCAAGTATTGTGTTTAAAGCTTTCATTTATATATAATTTTTTCATGTTTAGTTATTGAAAAGGTCCTGAATCAAAAGTGTTATTATTCACATTTTATAAATAATGTAACTGAATATCAAAAGGGCCACACACTTATGTGTAGTAAAACCAGAAATCAAGTCCAGCTCTTCCATATTCACTTCAGGACAGACACCATGCTTGTCTGTTTGAGAACTCAGACATATAAAATAAATAAGAGGTCATAAAGCAAACAGATGCTAATATTGGTATGTAAAATTCCACATTTGAATACTATGAAGTTTTAATGAGCCTGGAAGTCTTGTAAATCAAACCCCTGTAATTACACATGGCACACTAGTGCCTTTACCAGCAAATTGCTGCTTGTACACCTCCATGGTGAGAAACTACACACAAGGACTTGAAGGAAAGAGGAGCAACTTCTATTCTCAGAATCCTGGTAAGTCCAACAAATTAGAGGAAAAATATGTGAGTAGTGTTCCATTGTGTATATATAGCATATCTTTATCTAGCCATCTGTTGAGGGGCATTAGGTTGTTTCCAGTTCTCTACTGTTGTCAATAATGCTGCAGTAAGCATGGGGAGGGGGGGAGGAGGAGAGGGAGTGTGACAATTCATTTCTTGTCTTTTTCTGGTAAATACCCAGAAGCAGGATAACTGGAGGGTATGGGATTTCTAGTCCCAATTTTTTGAGGCCCCTTCATTTTGTTTTCCATAATGGCTCCCCCAACTCACATGCCCACCAACAGTGGACAGTGGCTGCTCTCTCTGTTTCCTTGCTAACACTTGTTTTGGTTTGCATTTCCCTAATAATAAGAGATGATGGACATTTTTATACCTGCCTCTTGGCTATCAGTATGTCTTCCTTCAAAAAGTATCTGGTCATCTGCCCATTTTTTTAATTAAAATTGGTTTTTTGTTGTTCTTGAATTTTTGAGTTCTTTATATAGTTTGGATAATAACCCCTTGCCAGATGTATGATATGTGAACACATTCTCCCATGCGTATGACATCTTTTGTTTTCAGGACAGTTTCTTTTCCTATGCTTTTTTAGTCTGATGTGGTCCCAATTATTTCTTATTACTTTTGTTACCTTTGCCTTTGTAGTCAAGTCTCCAAATATATCTTTAAAGCCATTGTCAAGTAGCATAGCACCTGCTTTTTCTATGTATTTTGTGGTTTCAGGTATCACATCCAAGTCTTTAAAATTAATTTTTATGAATGTTGGTAGATAGTTGTCTAGTTTTATTCTTTTGCATGTTGCTGTCCAGTTTTCCCAGTACCATTTATTGAAGAGACTTTTCTTTCTTTGTATACTTTTGGCTCCCTTTTATAAATTATTTTTTCACGTATCTATGGGATTACTTCAGTGCTCTCAGTTTGTTATGTTGGTCTATTTCTATTCCCGTGCCATGATACTTGGATTATTATCATTTTGCACATTTATAATTTGAGGTCTGGAAATGTGTTACCACCTTTTTCTCTTTCTATCTCATTACTACTTAGGGTCTTTTGTAGTTCTAAATAAATTTAATGGTTTTTAAATTCTGTTTCTGTAAAGAATGCTATTGGGGTTATCATAGGGACTGGCTGAATCTATATATTGTGTCAGGCATTATAGTCATTATTTCATTTTCTTGTCTAATTGTTCTGTCTGGTACTTCAAACACTATAGTGAATAATAATGGTGAGAGGGTGGACACCTTTGCCTTATTCTTTACCTTAGAGGAAAAGCTCTCAGTTTTCAATCATTTTTATTTTAGCATTATCAATATGACATTAGTTGTGTGTTTGACATATATTGCCTTGTTATATTGAGGTATATTCCTTATATATACATATTTAGTTAAGGATTTACATAAAAAATGGATGTTGAATCTTGTTTGTATGGTTTTTCTGCATCTCTTGAGATGATCATGGTTTTTGGCCGTCCTTGTGTTGATATAGCATGTTTTTTTTTTTTAACTTGTTTATCTTGAACCATCCATCCATCTTAATCATGATGTATGGTTCTTGTTGATGTTGTGTTAAACATTGTTTGTTGCCATTTTGTAGGGTTTTTTGCATCTATATTCATCAGCAATATTGATGTACAGTTTTCTTTTTTGTGTGTGGTATATTTCTTTGGTTTGGAAGCAAGGTAATGTAGGCTTCATAAATGGTGTTTGTTAGTTTCCTATCCTTTTCAATTTTTTGAAGGCAGTTGAAAAGGGTAGATATTAGTTCTTCTTTGAAAGTTTAGTAAAGTTCACTACCAAAGCCATCTGGCCTGGGCGTCTGTTCTTTGGGAGTCTTTGATTACTGTTTCAAATATCTTATTCATGATTAAACTATCTAGATTTCTTTTTCTTGATTAATTCTTGGAAAGGTGTGTGTGTGTGTTTTCTTTTAATTTTTCCATTTCTTCTAGATTGTCAAATTTGTTGCCATATAGATGTTTGTAATGCACTCTTACAGTCCTTGGTTCCTTGGTATTTTTGAAGTTCTCTTTCATTCCTGATTCTATTCAAAATTCCCTTCTTTGGTATTCTAGTTAATGGTTTGTCTATTTTACTAATCTTTTAAAAGAACCAGCTTTTAGTTTTATGAATGTTACTAATGAGGGTGCGGGGAGAAAGGCTTTACAGATAAAATTAAGCTAAGGGTCTTGAGATGAAGTAATCATCCAGGATTATCCAAATGGGTCATAAATCTAGTGACAAGTTTCCTCATAAGAGAAAAGCAGAGAGAGAGATGACAGCATAAAGAAGAAAAGACACAGACAAAAGATGATGTGAAGATGAAGACAGAGATTAAGATATGTAGACATAAGAAGAGGAATGCAGACAGCCACCAGAAAATGAAAAAGGCAAGGAATAATACGTCCTAAAGACACTAGCAGGAGTGAGACTCTTGCCACTCTTGATTTCTGCCTTCTGGACTCCAAAACTGTGAGAGAACAATTCTTGTCTTAAACCACCAAGTTTGTAGAAATTTGTTGTGGAAGCTTCAGAAAATTAAAAGCACTCTCCATAGACAGCTGAGTAATATTAGGGGATAAATGTCAGAAGGGAGAATTGGTAGTGCCCATAAAACATGTGGCCCAGATGTGTGCAATTCACAATCAGCTAAAGATGATCTCCCTAAAAAAAAAAAAAAATCAAAATGTTGGACTGCTTTTGACTGTCTTAAAGGCTTCCCACTGCCATCTTGTGGCTTTCCCCTACTCAAGGCTGTTTGATGTTGACATTGGTGTTAGCTTGCCCTTATATTGATACAGATTTTGAGCAGGTATGATAATGAGGAAATCATTGAGGGGATTCTTTAATTCAGAAGGCTCTAGAAATGGAAGAATTAGGAGCAACATCAAATTAGGCCTGGGACAGCCAAGCTGCCAGCCTCCCAGACTTCTAATCCAGTGCAGGTCCTTAAATCATAAAATGAATGAATTGGAAATGCAGGGTCACTTATCTCAGATCTTTCACACTATACTCCTAAAATAAATGCCAAAATGTAAATTGTTCCTCTGTTACCAGTGTGGATAGAATTATTAAGGAAAAATAAAGTGTTTATTTCCACACAGAAAAAGGAAAAAACACATGAAAATGAAAATTAATTCAATCTGAAAAATTAGCCCTATTATTTTCATTTTTTCACTCCTAATATATAGAATATCCTTGGCCATTGGTAAGGGGGAAAATATGAATCACATATCTTCCCAATACAAGCATTTAACTTCCTATCAATCTATAGGTCATACATTAATCTAGAAGAAAGTATCAATCATACTTATATAAGAGGACACATTTGCAATTAAGACATGCATCTGCGCTGTCATAATTCAGAATAATCCACAAAGCCACTATGGACTTGCCAAAACCAAAAGACACGATCACCATGGATATTATGTCTGCTTGTGTATGTGTATGTACCCCACACATATAATTACTTCCTGACTTTATATTTATGTGGTACATTTTCATCCTAGCAGTTAAAATAGGAAAAAGCAGTGAAATATGAAGCAACCCCACTTACACAGAATGTAATGCCTGAGGAAGCTATCTACTCAGCATTTGAAGATAACTGAAAGCAAGGACTTAATCACTGTGAAATTTCTAAGGATACCACAATAGCTACCAACAACTATCATGTGAATGTCAATCCAGAACAGTGGTTCTTAACCACTATTTTGACTCCCTCACCCCCAAAGGCCAGTTGTCTTATCTGAAGACTTGATTATCTCATCTGTGATGCTGCTACTATCATGTAGTACAGGGCTTGTGGCTGGGTAGAGACCAGGGATATTGCTGCTCAGCAGTCTGCAGTCCTAGAGCCAGTCCCCCTAAGGACAGAACTACCTGCCCAAAATGTCATAGGATTGAAGTTAAGGAATGCTGTTCTAGAAATATGAAAAGGTGAGTAACTGGGGTATGTTTTATACTTGAAATACATTTATTTAGAAGAAATATGTAAATGCGTGAATATAAAAGTACCTGTAAATAGTATTATCTGGCTACCTCTCAAGAATGATGCCCAGGGGAACACTTCACTAAGATGGATCCAAAAACAAAGAAGGCAGTCCCTGCCTCTCCCAAAGCTGAGCCAAAGCAAAAGCTTTGAAGGCCAACAAAGCGTTGCAAATTGTGTCTTCAGCCACAAAATTAAAGAAGATCCAGACCTCACCCACCTTCTGCAGTTCCAAAGGCAGCCCAAATATCATCAGAGAAGAAGTAAGCTTGACCACCGTATCCATCGGCAAGATCACCAAGACAGCCATAAAGAAGATAGACGACACACTCCTGTTCTAGATGTCAAAGCCAACAAAGGTCAATCAAGCATCCTGTGAAGAAATTCTGACATGGTCAAGAACACCCTGACCAAATCTGATGGAGGTAAGATAGTGTAAGATAGTAAGAACAGAGAGCTCAGCTATGACTGACTACTCACCATGTCTTCAACCCCTTCATTGCACATTGCAGAGCACACCATAGTCAGCCATTTACGAGGGCAAATAGTGTGAACTTCAAGGGAAAAAAATGTCACTTAAGGTCGCACTCCTCCTACCAGTGCACACTCTGACCATTTCACTGGCATATTCTGCTATCTCCCCAGCTCCCAGTAGCTTTTCTCCCAGGAAATTAAGTGTCCCTGCAATCTTTTGAGTACCCCAGTGTGATATTTAAACTACTAGGTATCTCATCTGACACAGGCAAAATGACAGGAGGAAAGGAGACTAGCCATGTTGAAGGAGATATAGTAATTGACTTGCAAGTATAAGGGTGATGCGCCTTTCTACAAAACTTCCAGTTCACTATGCATTTTCCATTTTTTTCTAGACCCCTTTAATTCTTAATCTATGTCCTCCTGCTTCCTCCCTCTGTTCATCCACCCATACCTATCATAAAAGTGCAGTCTCCATTAAGAGGCAGCATGGCTGAATGATGTCATCCCATTCTTGCAAGGACTTTATTCCATGACTGACTAAAGTTAGCCTGCAAACAACGTGCAACATGATGCTTTGGTATGAGCATCCTTCTTATCTCATGATAATGTTAAAGGGATACTCCAGTTCTTTTTAAGTCACTAAAGATAGGATTGTTTCTGACACATTGCTTTTATATGAGAAAGTCAGAAACCACCCGGAAAGTGTGGTTCCCTGTGCACATGAAATTGTTTCATTATGTTGGATGAGAGGCTGAAGCGCTACCCCAGTCCAGTGTGATCAGGCACAAACCTGGGTATGAGAATTTCTGAGCAGGCACTATAAGCTTTTTTGTGGTTCACTTTAAGAAAGAATAATTCCTGCTTCTCCAAAATTCTATAAGGAGCAAACTGATCTTTGTTTTCATTTAAAATGTATAGGTTGATAAAGCTACTCAAGCAGCAGATTTGTAGGTGTTGTCATGAGGTAGATAGTAGATCAGATAGTAGAGTTAGAAAGCATCTTAGATATCATATATTCCAAATTATGTGACCATGAAACATTTTCTAGCTAATTCTACATCAATAGAACTCCAACCTCAACCTTCGGAGTAGGCTGTGTACTACCACAGTGACCTCACAGATCAATTATTTACTAGACAAAATGACACTGATGAAAAAATGTGGGCCCTGGATATTAAGTACTGTAGTCAAGAGATAACCCTAGCTTCTTCAGTCACAGTTCGATGTGCTAGTTCTCAATTATGATACAGCCTGTTATTAATACTTTTTAAAAATTAGAATGCAGTTTCATAGATTCATCAATAATTTTCTAAATAGTTCAAGCTTTGACACATACTTAAAGGATGATTAATTAAAGATAGCATCTAACAATTAAGTACTTGCCTAATCTTTAATTTGGTACAAACTACCTATTTGGCTCTATCACTCCTAGTGGCTTTGCAGATTTATACTTCTGTCTTTGTCAGTCTTCCCCATTCCCATAATCTTCAAATTATCCCTAATAGTGAGAAAAAACAGAAACACACAGTAACACCCCACAACAATCCCTGGACACCTTGATGAGCATACAGGAGATGTGCCACCTTTGTTCCCCCTTCCTTTCTCCTAACTGCACCTTCATATAACTGTTTTTCAGCTAGAGCTCAAAGGATTTCCCACTTAGGACACAATACACTTTTTTAAAGAGACCATTACACTATTTGTTACAGAATTTTACTATAAAATAGAATGTAACAGCGTTTTAAACCACATGACAATAAATCTGTGTTTTAAGAATGCTGCTTTTTCTGTTTGGTCACTTTTAATAACTTCCTCTAGATGCCATGTAGGAGAATTCATTAGTATAAATATTTTCCATACAATAAAATGGAAAAACAGTGAAGTGACTTCCCCATAAAGCTGATTAGACTCCGGCTCTAAGCCTACATCCCATGAGTCACTGACTAATACTTTCCTAATGACACCTCTTTCTAATGAAGGGATAAGGCTTCCTCACAACAGGTTACATAAATGTACAGCAGAAACACTGAATTCCAGGTCAGTGGCAAAATGCTGCCAGGACTCAAAATGGAAGGATGTGTAAAGGCCTGCTTCATGTGACTCATGTCACATTCACCCTGCACAATGGGCTACCCCTGATTTGTGTCCTAGACGTTACCTGGACCTAGAGAGATTAAAGACCTTGGTTGACTTAGGAATTGAACTTTAAGATATGTACTCATATAATTTATACACATGTAATTTATACTCATGTAATTATTTGTTCCCCTGCCTATCAGATTAATTACAAATTGTGCAGCCCTATGGAAAAGCAATAATAATCTTGACAAAGAATGTACCTGCTCAGTTGCTTTACCTTGAGAGACAAAACAGGTAAGTGAAATTCAAATCTTCAGCTGTCCCTCTGCTGATCTATGGTACCTACTTAATTGTCAGCAAATTCATGGTTTACAACCATTGCTTCCCAAAACTGAAAATACAAAAACTAAAGCAGGGTGGAATGGAGATCTTACAAAGCACTGGGTTCTAAGAAACTTATCCCCCATGTCTACCTTTCTTTACAATATTCTTGTTTTCTAAGTTTCTAGATTCTTTACTATCCAACTTTGTAACATAATTGTTGACATCAACTAGCTGCTGTGACATCAGTGCTAAATGTCACAACAGGAGGGGGGCTTAGGGATCATTGAATCTTGTATTCAAATTATAGTGAAAAAGTAATGAGCTTAGAGGTCAAGTTACTTGGCCAAGGTCATACCTTGTGTTAGTATCACATACCTGGTGGACCTCTCCTAGGGTTCCTTCAAATCATTCTACATATGCAATTGCCTAATCCCTAAAGTGATTCTCTGCCTGATTATCAGGCACTATGAGAAGTACGAAGGAAATATTAAGAGAAGTCTCTAATGTGGGGCTGATCACAATCTCATGTTAGTTCAGATTCTCTGAGGAGCAGATGAAAAGACATAAGTAGACAGGCAAGAGATTTACTGGAGGAACTTCCTGTGAGAGAAAACGGAGGGGGAGATGTAAGAGGCTCAGAGAGCTGTCAGACCACAGCTAAGCTTTGACCTCTGTGAAAGAGAGAAGTAGAGAAGAGGGGGAAATAATGGGAAGGAGATTAAAAAGAAAGGGATAGAGGGAGAGTACAAGGAAAGGGCTAGAAAGGATACAGGTCTTAGATTGCAGTATATTTTTAAAAGCTTCTACAAAGTCAACAGAGTCCCTCAAGGAGCCCATTTTCCCTCCAGGGCTCAGCCACAGGCCAGCAGCAGCCTTGGAAAGCATAGCCTTTGTGCAAACATGAAAGGATCGCAGTGCTGGAGCTGGGCCATCCTTCAGCAGTGTTCTCTGCAAGAGACCTGGGAGGAAGTTTTTCAGAGCCTCCACAATCTTACCTGACATACTTTGTGTGAGGAAAAGATCTTAAAGAAACTGGAAAGAGGAGGAAAAGGCAGATGAGCAGGTGGCATGCAAGGCCAATGTGTTTTGATGTAAATGAAAGAAAACTCATTTCCTAACAAATTTCCTTGTGCCTTTAAATGGGGTATTGCCAAGTGACTTGAGGCCTTTTAAGAACTTTGCTGGGAAATGCTGCTGTCCTGTGCCGTTGCTATGAGAAGCCTTTATTTGTTTATTAGTTTGGTTTACAAAAGGCACCAGATGTTTTAAAACCTCAGGCCACATGCATAATCAAAAATGACATCATTAAAATGCTAATGATAGCAAACCTACTTCAAACACTTTCTCTCCAGCCACAAGGGATGCTGGTCTTTTGAAAGTCCAAATGAATATACCACCTTTAGTTTTCCCACCAAAAATATTGTGCCATCAATTTCATTGTATTTTTTCTTTTATAAATATTTTTACATGATTCTTCATTTTGTACATTTTTCATTTCAGTTGTAATCCCGTGGACTTCCACCACCAATTCACCCATGTGCCATCACCATAGTCCCATGTGCTCTTCCTGCCCCAGTGTTGATCCCACTCCCCTCTCTACCTACCCCTGTAGAATGTCTTTGGTTTATAGATGTTAGTTGTTGTTCTTTTTTATTACAATTGCGCGCTCTCTCTCTCTCTCTCTCTCTCTCTCTCTCTCTCTCTCTATATATATATATATATATATATATATACACACACACACATATATAAAACTTTTTATTATTATTTATTTATTTTCCTGAATTCCTGCTATGAGTGACACCATCCAGTATTTTTCTTTTTCTTTCTGGCTTATTTCACTAAGGCTCCATCCATGTTGCCTCAAATGGCATGAGTTTGTTCTTTTTTGATTGCTGATTAATATTCCATTTTGTATATATGCCATATCTTCTTGATCCAGTCATCTATTTTTGGGCATTTGGGTTGATTCCACATCTCCCCTATTGTAAATAGGGTAGCAAGGAACATAGGGGTGCAGGTGTCCTTTTGAATTATTGTTTTTGTGTCCTTTGGGTAAATACCTAGGAGTAGACTTGCTAGATCATATGGAAGCTCCATTGTTAGCATTTTGAAAAACCTTTCCATAGTGGTTGCATCAGTTTGCATTTCCACTAGCAGTGTAGAATTCTTTTTTCTCCATACCTTCGCCAACATTTATTGTTGCTTTTTTTTTTTTTTAATATGTGCCATTCTTACTAGTGTGAGGTGGTAACTCATTGTGGTTTTGATTTGCATTTCCCTTATTAAATGTGATGCTGAACGTTTTTTCATATGCCTGTTGGCCATCTGTATTTCCTCTTTGGAGAAGTATCTTTGAAGCTCTTCTGCCCATTTTTTGATGGGGTTATTCACTTTATATTTGTTGAGTTTATATTTGTTGTTGTATCTTTGTGACTAGTCCTTTATCATTTGTATTATGTACAAAAATTTTCTGCCAATCAGTGGGGTAATTTCATTATATATTTTTTGTCTTCACTCCTCTTGAAGAATTTTTCCTGATAAGAATTCAAACCTTGTTCTTTAAAGACTTTAGCCTATCCTGGGCCTCCTGATTCATAAACACTTAGGATTGCTATAAAACCTATCTGTGATTCACTTCCTTGGATTTGCCAGGGGAAATGAAATATATTTGTCCATGATTTGGTTATCTGTAAGTCATTCAGATCTATGATCTTTCATAGATTACAACTGTATTGAGAGAAGGATTGTTTCTCATTTCATTCTATCAAGATTCAAAGTACTGCTTGGTGAAAATTAACCATATATATAAAGTTAAAATTCCATCATCTCAACCTACAGAATTGCTTCAGTATAAGGTATTTAGCATATGCCAAGAAACATTTCTTTGTTTCAACTTCTGCATTCCCTAAATAGTCCTAAAAACATGGTGATTACAAGTACCAACTCTGAAATCTTGTAATTCCTCCCCTATCCTAACTTTCATCTGTAACCAGTGACCTCTGATAGCCAAGTGTGATAAAAATAATGTTCCACATCTCAACCCAAAAATAGCCACATTTTAACCCTAGAACTAGCATATGTTTCCTTATATGTCAGAAGAGATTTTGCAGATGTGATTAAGCTAAGGAAATTGGTAAGGATATATATTGCTCTGATTACATTAAGGAGATCATTTCCATATTATTTGAATGGGCCTAATGCAGTTGCTAAAGTGACCTAATAAATAAAATATGAGTATTTCCATTTTCCTCTACGAGATGTGTTTCATCTATCATACCAGTAGATTAGCTACTAGCCACCCTAGTGGATACCAAAAATTATGCCTTATGAATTGTTAGGAATCATCTCATATACATTCCTATAGTTTTTAGCTCAATACATTTCTTCCTCGTTGTCCATTATGTGTAGATGATAACAGGTAGCAGACCATGGAATGACCATGTACCACAGTTTGGTAACCTTACTTCCTATTATTTCTTGTGGCACAGTGGCTAAAAGATTGGTTCCAACTTTCATCCATTAGCTATATAGTTTGACTAATACTTTTCCCATAGACTGATAGAATTTCAAAAGCTAATACTCTGAGGTCAATAACATATACAAATATATAGCTATCATATTTAGGACAATTATTCAGAACAAGAAAGATGTTGTTCAAAATGGTCACTAGCAAAGTTATCAATCACACTTAAGTTTCTACTCACAAACATCTTATACAGTGACATTCTCAAAAAGACAAAAATATAGCAATGAAGAGTAGTAGTCTTCACTGGGAATTCATAGTAGATGGGTGTGCCGATAGTGACAGCATGTAGTTTTTTAGGGTGACAGAACTGTTCTGTATGCTGATTGTGGTAGTGGCTAAATGAATCCATGTATGTGTGTATTCATAGAACTGCACGTGAGCAAGTAAATTTTACTATATGATAATTTAACACATAAAAATAAATTCATATCCCCAAAATTAGTACCTAATCAGATATCGTTCAGATATCTGTCCAAATGATATTTTTCCCTTCAATTGCTAGTCATTGTTGAGGTGAAGAAACCAGGTCAAGAAAACAAAATATCTGAATATCACTGCTGCAATTGACAACCATGATTGCCTTCAACAGGAGGCATGGAACAGAACAGAGTTTTGAGAAATAAAGCTAATTTCTTAATTGTTAGAGCCTCTCCCAACATCTTTGGGCTCAAAATCAGAGCAGTTTTCCCAGTTACAAAACCTCAGGGTCTTTTAAAAAGCATTTAAAAATTCTCCATCATAAAAAAACAATTCCACCAAGTAGGAAGACAAATAAATTACTCAACATAGGCAATATGTAAAACAATCACAGCTAACATCATAGTCAACAACTTTTCCTAGAAGATGGGGAATATGATAAGGATTGCCCACTTTGAAGACTTGTATTTAGAATAGTAATAGAAGTTCCATTCAGAGGAATTAGAAAGGAAGGAAGGAAGGGAGGAAAGTAGGAAAGAAAAAAGGAAAGATGGAAGGGAGGGTATCCAAATTGGAAAGGAAGAAATAAAATTAACTCTTAAATAACAAGATCATATATATAAGAATACTGAAAGTTACACAAACTGTTACGGTAGCCAACTTCCGGATACAAAGTCAACACACAAAATCAGTCAACACACAACGAACAATCCAAAAGGACCTAAGAAAGCCAATTTACCATAGCATCAAAAAGAATAGCATACTTCAGAATAAACTTTTTTTTTAAGATTTATTTATTTATTCATACATACAGAGATGGGGTACAAGCCAGAGATGTGGAGGGTGAGAGGATTCACCAGAGACAGAGTGGGGACCAGAACAGTCAGATCGACAAAGCATACTGCTGAGGGGAGCAGCGGGCAGGCCAGGAGAGGTCTGCCTCGCCATGTGGTCACCTCCGGGGCAGGCGGGGATTGAATTCATGCGAAGTGGCTTAAGCGTCTTAGTGCTGTGCTTCAACCCGCTGCGCCACCAGGGAGGACCTTCAGAATAAACTTAACCAAGAACATGAAAAAATATAGCATTAAAAATTATAAATGTTTCTTAAAGAAATTTGGAAGACAGCAATAAATGAAAATTCATCCTATGTTCATAGTGTAGAAGGCTTAATATTATTAAGATGTCCTCCCCAAAGTGATGTAAAGATGTAAACCTATCAAATCTAATGACAGCTTTTGCAGAAATAGAAAAATCTATTTAAAGTTTATATGGAATCTGAAGGGATTCTGAATACTCAAAACAATTTTGAAAAAGAACAAAGTTGTAGGTCTCACATTCCTGATTTCAAAATTTACTAAAATGCTATGGCAATTAAAAAAGTACAGCACTGGTATAAAGATAGATACATAGACCAATTGAATAGGCCAGAGAACCCAGAAGTAGACCCTCACATATATGGTCAAGTAATTTCCATGGAAGTGCCAAGATAAAGTAAGAACAGTCTTTTCAACAATAGTCCTGGAAAAACTGGATCTTCACTTGCAAATAATATAGTTGACACTTAAAACATATGTATATAACACATATAGCAAAATGAACTTAAAGGAGAACAACTACATGTTGGGCTAATTATAAGACAATATAAGAAAATCTAAGGGACAAGTTTCGTGACACTAGATTTGTCAAATTTTTGGATATGACACCAAAAATATGGGCAACAAAAGATAAGGAGATACATTTGATTTCCTCAAAATTAAGAACTTTTGTACATCAAAAGACAATCAACAGAGGAGAAGGCAATCCTAAGACTGACAGAAAATATTAGCTAATCATATATCTGATGAGGGAGTAATGTCTATAATATGGTTTAAAAAAAAACTGTAATATAATAACAAAACAAAGAAACCAATTTCAAATGGGCAAAGGAGGCCCTCCCTGATGGCACAGGGGTTAAATCGCAACACTATAAAGTTATCCTACAGCCACTTAGCCACTGCTGCATGAGTTAGATCCCTGGCCAGGGAAGTGACTCACATGGTGCAGCAGACCTTTCCTGCCTAATCAGCTGGTCCTCTCAGCAGTATATTTCAATAGATCCACCTGTTCTGTTCCCCACTTTGTCTCTGGTGAATCCTCTTACCCCCACACCTCTGGCCCATACTCCAGTTCTTGTATGCATAAGCAAAATAAATCTTTACAAAATAAATAAATTAAATGGGCAAAGGACTTGAATGGACATATCCAAAGAAAAGAAATAACCAGTAAGCACTGAAAAGCTGGTCAATAGTCATTAGAAAAACTAAAATCAAAACCATGAGATGCCATTTCACACCCATAGTATAGTGTTATCCAAAAAATAGCATCAAAATGGAAAATAACAAGTATTGGCAGTTTGTGAAGAAAGTGGAACTCACTCTTGGCAGAAATGTAAAAATGGTACAGCTGGTGTGGAAAGTGGACTAATCTCTCAAAAGTTAAAATAGAATAACAATCATCCAACAGTTTCACTTCTGGGTATCTACCAAGGAAACAAAAGCAGGAGCTTGAAAATTTGTACATCCATGTTCATAGCAAAATCATTTACAATAGCCAAAAAGTGGAAACAATGTAAGTGATCAACACATGATAAATTGATTAAGAAAAAAAATTCCAACACATGCCACATCATATATGAATCTATAAGATGTTATGCTAAGTTAGGCACAAAGGGACATATTCAAAAATACTTAGATGAAATACCTAGAACTACCAATTCAGAGACACAAAAAATGAGAGTATCCAGGGGTTGTGAGAGAGAATAATGAAAGTTATTATTTAATTGTTAATTGAGCTTCATTTTGGGAAGATGAAAGGTTCTCGTGATGGATGGTGGTGATGGTTGAATAACAATAGGAATATACTTAATGCCACATGGGCTCCTAATGTTAAGAGACACCTTAAAGTAGTTAAAAATAACCATTTTAAGGTGTAACATATATTTTACCACAAAATAAAAGAAAATCTCAGGGTCATTGTGCCATGCTTGGAATTTAAAATGGCAGATACTCAAAGCCTTTCCAAATGCTTTTACATGTTCGCTAAGCATTTGAGCAAGCCAAATATAAGTAAAGAAGATAGTGTAGTATCTTCCAACATGTTATGACAGCATAATTGTGAGGTTCCTGTTTTTGCTACTTTCGATAGAAATGAATAGTCTCCATATCAATGGGGAATTTTAAGTAGGATTTATTGGGTTCACTAAAAACAGTTCTATTGTTTAACCATTCAAAAAGTTCTTTAGCACAGACATCTGATGTCACTGCATCACCAAACAGAACTCTAAGATGCTCTGTAGATAACATCTTAGCACAAGGAATACATTCTCATGGGAACTCACTGGAGTCTCCACATGGCCCTTAAGAAGACACTGATCTCTTTGAAACTAGGACTGCAAAATTCAGTAAACTGGGGGCAACATCCGTTGCACAGATTTTTCTGAACTCTGGTTCTCAAGGAAAAACTAAATGAAAGAATCTTCGGAAGGCCCAAAATAGAATCTGTCACATACCAACCCTGTGAGGTAATGCATGATCTTGCAGAGACGTTAAGAAGGAAGCCAGATAATCTGGGCCTCTTTTAATGTGATTTATTAACTTCTAGAGACTCAAAGACTGTAAAATTTTTCCTCTTCTATAAGAATACATTAAAATATATAGACTTGTTGAACTCTTAAACTGAAAATAATGGTTAAATTCTAGGATCAGGACTAGCATCAATACAAAGGAGTTTCTGACTTTTCAAGCTCCTTCCAGTCAGCTCAAATACCATGAGTCTCCTAGTCATTGCAGAGACAGACTATTTCATGACTTTGGTCTTTGGCCTCTTTCTGTCTAAATCATAAAAAGGCATCGTCAGGGGCTTTAAACAGATAGCATGTAGCCTCCTGCAGGCGTCTTTGGCTCACACCAGTAAGAGTTTCCCATATGGCATGAGGTCAATTCTTGACCTCTAGAATACACAGTATGCAATCCTCAAGGCAGTTGCCTTCTTCTTCATCTCTTTTAAATTAGCTGTGTATTTTCTGGGATAAACCACATCCTTGGAAATCTCACTGTAGCTTATCCAAGAAATTTGGCCTTTATTTGTGCTCTCCAGAGACAGTTGTTTGAAAGCTTCAGGAGCAATAACTCAGGCAGAACGTCCTCTGTGGCCAGCAGAGCCCCTAATTTGGGTAAAATTTCACTTGAATATTCATTGGCTTTGGCAGCTTGGCAAAAGTGGGAAAGGATTCCTAATCCCATGTGGTCAAATATCCCCCCTGAAACTAAAATGGATAAGATTAACTGGCTCATGGAACAGGATTTTGTGATAAACCTAATGTCCTGGGGCCACTCTCATAACAGTACCTCCTCTTCTCATCAATCATTTCCCTTGTGTCTCTTGGATAATATCATTTTCAAAGAATTAATAAAGATTTCTCTGTCAGTAGCCCAAGTCAAACCTTCTAGAGAAACCAATATATTGTTTGAAAATTCCAGGGCCACTAGTTCCAAGGAAGTGTAGGAATTAAGAGGACATAAGAACAAGATATCTGTTGAGAAGAGTACACTGGGATTAGAAAGAAGTCAGTGTGTGTGTGTGTGTGTGTGTGTGTGTGTGTGTGTGTGTGTGTGTGTGTATGGATGGATGGCAAATAAGCATATAAAGGATGCTCAACATCATCTGTCATTAGGGAATTGTATATTATAACAATGATATGCCACTACATACCTCTTAGAATGACTAAAGTCCAATTGTTGACAGTACCCAATGCAGACAACAAAAAAGACTAGTGGTTACCAGGGATATGGGAAAGGGAGGAGCACAGGATGCAACACATGGAATTTGTAAGGAGTTTATGGGAACTCTGTACTTTACACCTTAATTTTCTGTAAATCCATCACTTCTCTAAAAATAAAATCATAATTAAAAAAAGGAATTGCTACTTATATGAGGGCAGATAATGATGATCTACATGAAGACAGGAGCAAGGTAGAGATTTGCATTCTCTCAGTTATGGTGATTTTTTGTTTGGTTGTTAAATGGTAACATATGAGAGGGTTTATAACAAAGTTCCAGTGGAACCACCCTATCAGAATCAACTGTGTTGATTTTTTTTTTAGTATTATAATAATTTATTTTCACATCATTTTGTGCCTTTACCCATCTCAGTTATAATCCCCATGGGCTTCCCATCACCAAATCACCTCTATGCCATCACCATAGTCCAGTGCACTTCTCCCTTCCCCCATTCCCCACTCCACCCTCACAAAATGTCTCTGGTATATAGTTGTTCATTATTAATGACCACCCCCACCCCCGGCCCTTTATGTTCCTGCTATAAGGGAAACCACCGGTATTTTTTTCTTTCTGGCTTATTTTACTAAGCTTGATCCCTTCCAGCTCCATCCATGTTGCTGCAAAAGTCATGGGTTTATCTTTTTTGATCGCTGAGTAATATTCAATTGTGTATATGTACTATATATTTTTAATCCAGTCATCTACTTTTGGACATTTGGGTTAATTCCATGTCTTTTCTATTTTAAATAAAGCAGCAATAGACATGGGGATGCAGGTGTCTTTTTGAATTGTTTTTGTGTCTTTTGGGTAAGTACCTAGGAGTGGGATTGCTAGGTCATATGGAAGCTCCATTTTTAGCAGTTTGAGAAACCGCCAAACAGTTTTCCATAGTGGTTATACTAGTTTGCATTCATTCCCACCAGCAGTGCAGGAGTGTTCCTTTTCTCCACATCCTTGCCAATATTTGTTGTTGCTAGTTGTTTTAAGATGTGCCATTCTTACTGGTGTGAGGTGGTATCTCATTGTAGTCCTAATATGCATCTCCCTTATTGCATGTGATGTTGAACGTTTCTTCAAATGCTTGTTGGCTGTCTGCATTTCCTCATTGAAGACGTGTCTTTTTAGCTCTTCTGCCCATTTTTTGATGGGGTTGATTATTTTTGTTGAGTTTCATCAGTTCTTTGTATATATTTGTGATCAATCCTTTATCTCAGCATTGTGTGAGAAAATGTTTCCCAATCAGTGGGATGTCTGTTTTTTGTAATGTCTCTTTTGCTGTACAGAAGCTCTTTAACTTGATGTAGTCCCATCCTTACCTTCACTATCATTGCATTAGGTGCAGTATCTTCAAAGATGTTACTGAGGTGTAAGTTGTGTAGTGTTTTGCCCATTCAAATGTAGATTCCAGGGTCCAGAGCCAGAATTTATGAATCAAAGCCTCTTGTTGTATGACTTAAAGGTTTGAGATTCATTAATGTGCTCTGTGCCAATCTAATAAATTGTTGGCCTTTTATTTTTGCACAAATGGGAGAATAAAATCTACTAAATGTCTACTAAAGAAAAAAATTGGCCATTTAAGTTCTTAGCTCTTGAGCATTTTTGGGTCAGATTACAGAATAGACCTAGAATTGTGCTTGACCCGCCAGTAACTATGTCACCAAGTATAGGCTTTTCCTTTTTTCTCTATCCTACATTTCTCTTATTCTCAAAAGAAGCTACTCAAAGTAGCCTACAAGTCAGATGTAGAGAAGTCAGGCAGTTCATATAAAAGAACGAGGAACTATAATAAATTCTGTTCTTAGGGTATGTGCTACTAACTTTACATAGGAAATTAGATCTACAATTTGAGTATATTTACTGTGATATATTTTCCTGTCCTATAGCGTATTGCTGAGCTGTTCCAGGTTCAACAAGTTAGGAGGGATTTGTTTTATGTATTTATAGAACAAAAGAATGTAATTAGCATTTTTGAGAAATATTAATTTAGTTTGGGTATTGGGACTTATTTTTATTTGGACTAACAAAGGCATAGTTTAATTAAGGCTGCTCCAGAGGGCAGTATTACTCTGAAGAGAAGCTAAATAGTGAAGTGGCATTTATAGTATTATCTTTAAGTTACCTTAAATTACATTGGAACAAAACAACTAGAAAAATTAAAACTGGGAAACAACCTACATTTGAATATTTATGACATATGAAATTATATATGTTAAAACTCAATGGAGGAAATACTGTGGGCAAATATATATAACAATCAACTATCTTAAACATTACTAGTGTGAGTTAGCTTAATCAATTATTTTAAACAAGTATTTGGTATACATACCAAAATACTAAACATTCCCACATTCTGCTATCTATCCAACAAAATGCATATATTCATTCTACAATTCTTAAGCTAGTATTGAAACTATCCAAAAGCTAGTCAACAGGGAAATAGATAAATTTTTGTGGGTTTTTTTTTTAAAGATTTATTTATTTGTACATACAGAACTGGGGTACAAGCCAGAGGCTCAGGGGCGGTGAGAGGCTTCACCAGAGACAGAGTGGGGGAGCAGAACAGGCAGATCGACGAAGTACACTGCTGAGGGGAGCAGTGGGCGTGTCAGGAGAGGTCTGCCGCGTGGTCACCTCAAGGCCAGGTGGGAATCGAACTCATGCGGAAGTGGCTTTAGCTTCTTAGTGCTGTGTTTTAACCCTCTGTGCCACAAGGGAGGGCCCATTTTTGTGTTTTTATAAAACTGCATACTGCACAGCAAGAAAAAGGGATGACCCATGACTGTACACAACTATGTAGAAAATCTCATAAACACAACATTGATTACAAAAAGTATGGTATGAGTATATACCTCATGAGTTTGTTAATATAAAGTTCAAGCACTTATAGGCAAAGCCCATAGTACTAGAGATCAATATAGCAAATATTCTTTTGGCACTTGAATGTGTAATGGAAGATGTTTCTGACCCAAGTAATATTCTGCTTCCTATCTTGCATGTTTACTACCCAAATATGTTCAATTTGCGAAAATTTATCAAGCTCTATGCTTCCAATACATGCCTTATCTCTAAACAACCTGTATTAGGAAATGTATTGCATATGAAATATAATAATTAATAAGAATACTTAATAATCTCAACAATAATCTCAATTGATACACAAATCCAACCAGGCTGTCTATGGAAGTTATTATGTATCCATTTTATAAATTTTTAAAAATCAGGTAAAGAGAAAATCAATGACTTTTTAAAAACACTCGTTACTTTTCACATTGTTGACAAGAGCTAAAACAGTCCTTTGTTGTATTATAGATGAGGAAATGTTGTGTCTTGTATTAACTGCTTTTTTAACCTCTTTGTAGGAAGCAGTGCTTTAGAATCCTAAATTATTAACTGTAACAATATCTCATACACCTCAATTTGTGGGTAGGGAAAACACAGTGTATTTCTTCACTTTTTTTTAGTAAATGTAAATACAGAATATGTGAAGTTTACTACTCTCAATGTACCACAAGAGGTGACCACTTATAATCACTCACTAATAAATGTTTATCTAAACAAAACCAGTAAACCATCCGATCACATCTCTGGATAAAATCTACATTTTATATATAAATTTTTATATCTAAAGTTCTCATTTTTCATGTGAGAAAACGAGTAGAAGAGAGCTAAAACACCTTACATGGAAGTAACTACTAGAGCTAACACTAACCTAAACCAAAAGAAAAGATGATTTTTCTCTGCAATTTAGTACTGTCTTAGTATAAACCATGATTTTGTGTAAAATAACTTGGGGAGTCAGATGATCATTAAAAGGAGGTTAGAGAGGTAGAGTAATGCAGAAATAGCCAGAAAAGTCTACTACCTCACCCTCAATGCACTCCCAAAGCACCATAAATTTCAAGTAAGATGTTAATTTGAAAATGGAATTATAACTTATAAACTCCCCATAGAAAAGATTACTCTAATTTTTTGTTAATTTAACCTTTAAAGTTACTGTAACAGGGTTTATAATTTTATTCTTTAAAATGTCTCATACTGAAAAAGTCAATAAATAATATATTTGTATAAAAATATTTCATATTTAAAAAAATCCTTATAAACAACTAAAATTTCACTTTTAAGTACAAAAACCATTTTCGTATCATCTTCCAGGTGACTAAATATATTTATATCATGGTAATCCTCAAGGTATGTACTTTTTGGGTAACATTCCTTTTTAAATGACAATAGCAATATTATATACAGGGTCTGAAATATTTTTTTAAAAATTTATTTATTTATGCATACAGAACTGGGGTACAAGCCAGAGGTACAAGGGCAGTGAAAGGATTCACCAGAGACGAGTGGGGTGCAGAACAGGCAGGTCGATGAAGTACACTGCTGAGGGGAGCAGCGGGCAGGTCAAGAGAGGTCTGTTGCGCCATGTGCATCACCTCTCAGGTGGGTATTGAACTCATGCTGAAGTGGCTTTAGCTTCTTAGTGCTGTGCATTAAACCGCTGCGCCACCAGGGAGGGCCCCATCTGAAATATTTTTAAGTATTTAAAAATAAAATGTATATAAAGTAAAAGTTCTTTTTTTAAAAAAAAATTATTTATATATGTCAACAGAGCTGGGGTACAGGCCAGAGGTGCAGGGACAAAGAGAGGATTCACCAGAGACAGAGTTGGAGCAGAACAGGCAGATTGACAGGGTACATTGCCGAGGGGAGCAGCGGGCTGGTCAGGAGAGGTCTGCCACGCCATGTGTTCACCTCTGGGGCTGGGAATTGAACTGGCACTGAAGTGGCTGCCAGGAGGGCCCTAAAGTAAAATTTCTAAACCTTTCCACTCCCACTCAGGGTTAAGCACAGTTACCATGTCTACCTTTTCTTCTTAAATACTCATACATACTCACCTATTGTTTGTTTTTCTTCCTACCACCTAATATTTTATTGTAAATATATGCCCACGATTCCAAATAATTGCTATTTCAAAGGCTATATAGCATTCCTTTCTTGGATGTAATGATCAAGGCTCTTTAATTGTGACAGAAACCCAACTTAAACTAGCTTAAGTAAAACTGAGACTTAATAGCTAGTGTAACTGGTGTGAGCATGGGTGAAAGATGTTAGATGAGACTGTATGCGGTGCTCAAATAATGTTTTCAAGAATATACCAGGTGAGTCTGTATTACTCTTTATATCTTGTCTCTTCTTTTGTATTGGCCTTACATAGTCTCACTGAAGTCAGGTTTTCTCCATGTTGCAAAAAATACTAGGGTTATATTTTTCCAAGCCTTGACCATAGAAGCAGAGCAGGTCTTCCTAACTTAACCTAAAGAAATAGTCCTAGGAAAGGACTTTTATTGGTTCATCCTAAAACAATCATTGTGAGCAGTGGAGATGAGACAATTTGATTGTTCTTCCTGGGTCAAGTGTTGTCTCATATGTTTAGAATGGGGAAAGGAAGTGGTAGGGAAGAAACTCTCTGGTCTGCCAGAAATAGTGTTATTCACAGATACTCAACCCTAGACCTAGAGATTGTTTCAGTATTTTGACTGTGATTGAGAACATTTTCAAGGTTATGCCCTTAAGATTTTTTTCTTCATGAAAAATTCTTTGGAGTGGAACTCCCAGATCAAAGTATCACACAGACATTCCTATGGTTCTTGATACTTGTTGACATAATGCTTTCCAAAGGAACTATACTAAATAAATAGCTTATTAAAAAAATAAGGCCTTATTAAAATTTTAAAATAATTCTGTAAATATTTGCTTGGCTCCTACTATGTAACAGGTACTGCATTCCTCCGTACAAGTTACACAGTTAAGTAATCAAATCCAAACCCATTAAAGTGATATATCTATATTATAGCAAGAAGATACACGTGAAGAGACATGACATTACATTCTATTTATAAGTTCTTGGGAACAGTTGTGGGTGAATTAATGGTTTTGAAATGGATCTAGCAGTTACCAATTTTCCTAAAATGGTTTCAGCCATTTTCATTACCCAAAAGATTCCTTTTAATTCAAAGTTTTTATTCAAATGAACTTTTAAGACACAATATAAACTCATTCTCCAACTAGCTAGTTTCAGCAGTTCCCAAGATTTCAGTTTGCTTATCTCTAAATGGGACTACTTCATACTCTCCTCAGGGGACCAAGGGAGTCAACATTGGAGTATAAGAACAAGGACACAGTACAAGGTACTTAAGAGGGTGTAAGAAAGTTTAGAAAAGCCAATAAGGAGTATGGGAAACTGTAACAATGATGAATGTAAGAACTATTATGGTCAGAAAAGGTGCTGTAGTAGCTGCCCTTTTTTTCATATAAATATGGTACAAAACTGTAACTGGAATACTAAACTGAGTTTGAAATTCTGTTACCACCTTTGCAAGAAAAATAATGAGTAAAATGTATTTCTGAAAATGCCTTTTTAACTAGACACTCTTGCTAGATTATGTAGATTATGTTATTAAATGTGTAGATGGAGTCATGAGTTAATAAAAACAAATGGATGAATTCACATAGCATTCCTAATCTCTCTCCAGACCTGATTATATTATTGGACAAGAATTTATGAATATTGGGGTTATGAATTATATTAAAATTTTAGCATTTGGCTATACTTTTTCAGAGTTAGAGCAATAGGTATTTTCTCCCATGACTGAAAACAACCTTAAAGATCATTTAATTCAAGTCCTTTATTTTGCAGGCTATTTCAGTTTCATTGCTTTAGCAGAAACTTTCAATCTATGCTTCCATTTGGTTAATATCCATCTATTTCAAAAAGACATTTGTTTAATTTTCCTTGGTAATGTTGTGGTTATTTTTGAAAGGTACATAAATAGGAAAACCACCAGAATTATTATGAAACAGTCCAAATTATTTAGGAGAACATTTTGATCTTGCAATCACAAGAAAAGTTGGCATTTACATTAAAAGATTCATAAAATGTTTTATGAATGGTTTCATTAATTTAAAATGCATTCACAGTTGTTTGGTTCCGATATAAGAAATAGTGGGAATGGAAATTCTAGAATCTTAGCTTTTCTCTTCAATTTTTAACATATGGTTCAATGATGTGCATACTCTTGGGGCCCATGAGCTGCCTAGAAGCATCTTCCTGGTGCTTGTGATATCATTTACACTTTCAAATGGTTTTAGTTGATAAAAATCCAAATTAAAGCAGAAAGAAAACTTAATTAAGAACTTAATTATGATGATTTTCTACTAAATGATATTTTCCTTAATCCATTTTTTTTATAATGTTGTCACCAGTATTAGCAAATGCAAATACTGGGTAAGCTTGTCTTCAATGTAAGAAATAAATGACTTATGTAATTAGAATGGCTCTCCCATGATACCCAAACACAGTACTATTTATTAAGAGTCATGGATGACCCTAGGTAAAGAAATAACTACAATCACTTGTTTAAAGAGGAAATAGAGAATTCATAAACTATTTAATTAGTCTTCTTATGATATTAGTTACATTCTTTAGAAGAAAATAAAACAACTAACTATAATTTCTGTCACTGTTTTGATTGAAGTATGGAATGGGATCATTTTCTCCTAATTTATATTTCATCATTAAATTATTATGTGACCTTGAGTAGTTAACAACATGATACAGACAGAACTTTATCACAGAGCACACAGTGTACAGTTTTTGGAGCTGAACACATATGTTTGAAGCTTGTCACTGACCCTCATATGTTGACTGTCACTAATTTAATCTTTCGTCTAACTTTTGTTGAGCATAATCTATGTCAAGTATTGCTTGAGAAATGAAGCTCAAAAGCTATGTAAATGAATGGGACATAACATTGGCCCTTATGGAACTTACATTTAGTGGTGAGAAATAAGCAGCAAAAAATCTATAAAATGGGAATACTGAAACCTTGAAATGAGAGTGATATGAAAACATAAAATATGTAATGCTGCCCTTAGCCTGTAATGGACATATAACAAATTTATTTATTTTTCATTCAACTACTTACTCATTCTACAATTTTCTCAGTGCCAAAAGCTTATGGCTCTGAATTTATAGCTACTTTTTCTGGGTATTGAACAAGAGTCAGAGTAGTAGAAGCCACAGCCCAGTCCTTGGGATTACCACATAAAAACTAGAGAAAGAAAAGTAGAAACAAGTACAAGACAGTGTAAACAAAAGTCAGTTATCTCCTACAAATTAGTAGCAACATAGGTGGAATACAGAGAGAAAAAGAACTGACTAAAATAACACAAAACAAATTCATAGTCATTATATAAAACTTAAGAAATACAGAAAAGTAAACAATTGGCAATAAAGGTTGTCCATAATTTCACTGTGTTTGTTAGTATTCTGCCTTCAGAGCTTTCTAGTTTTCTATAAATGTGTACATTCATTCCCTTACCCTAAGCATAGTACCATACCTTACCCCATCCCTAGGTCTGTGTGTTATGACTATACTTCAATCCAGAAAGGTCATGCAATTTCAATGCCCTTTTATATTGACAGGTGGTGAAGTCAATGAAATTCACCTTTACTCCCCAAATTCAACAATATGAAACTTAACAATTTCTTCTAAGATCTCAGAACTAGAGTTCAAATTCAGTTCCTCCATACTCATTCTTTTTGCTAAATTCATGGACACAACTGCTGTGATCCTTGATTAAAGAAAAAGCATCTAAAATTTATCTTGGATAAATTTTGTTAATGAAAAAAACTTTTGAGATACTATCCTGATCATAGAGACTCTTAACTCTTGCATCTCTGAGGTCAGTTCTGAAACCAGGTTGAGCCAAATTGAATCCTTGAAATAACAAAGAAGTTGGGAAGAGCTAGGTTTTGGACAAGAATCATGTCTGACTGACTCAGTTCAGTGGTCACTAAGTCCAGTGTTGGGGCTGACGTATCTTCTAGAAGTTACTCTTGTAATGGCACATGACTGGGAGAGCTAAGAATTTGCTAATGTATTACAGCATGCTTTTATGTCACACACGAATGTATGTCTGGAAAATGTTACAAATGTAGCTAAACCATAATAATAGCTATTTTAATGGAGTATTTTTAAATATGAGATGATAAAAAAGAGAAAAGTATGAAATCAGAAGTATATAATTAGTGAAAGTAGCTGGTAAAATGGAACAGATATCCACAGATTCAAAAACTCTTCTTGATAAAAGAAGGCCCAAGCAGTCTCCTAAAACTGCATTATTTTCCAAGTTGTACCTACCATCTCCTTGGATCTTTTAAGGGACAGAAAAAGTCTGGCAGCCAAATTAGGCTGGCCATTCTCCATTGGAGCTACATGAGTGCCACCTAGTGTCACTTGGTAAAGCTGAAGAAAGGCCTGGATAGACCAGCTAGATCAGTATACCTCATTTGCGGAAAGCAAGACCCTAAGAACACATGATTTAAGCCAGTCACATCTCCCTAACTAGTGGCTGAGCCAAGATAAGGAATCTGATATCCTTTACCATCTTTTCAACTGAAGAAAGTACTGGAGTTTGGGCATCAAGAATCCTGGCATCTGGACCATGCTGAAGGATAAAGGCCAAAATCTTCTAGGGCCTCTGGTACCCATGCATTAAGCTCCTAAAATATGTGCTTGTTTTTAACTTCTTTGAGACCCATGAACAACAGAGAACAGAATCTGAAAGGGGATATAGAGACACACAGGCATTTAATCTGTACTTTTCCTCTAAAAAACTGTGTCATATCCAACTGTAATCAGTTACTTCCAACACAAGTTTTCTGGTCCAAAGCCATTAACCTTAATTTTGAGGTGATAACTCAGTTATGGGCTGTTTTCTAATGTAAGCCTCTAAAATTTTTTAATGAAGCAGGTCTATCTTAGAAACCAATGGCATTGGAGAACGTCAGCTTTGGTTTCCAGAAGTCAGGTGTTTTTCAGTTCTCCAAGAAGAGTTTCAAGATTAATCTAGGCTAATGGTTCTGAATGCTCCCTCATTAGCATCACCTATTGAACTTGTAAAATACTCATGTGTTTGGGTCCAACTTTGGAATTAGGATTAAAATTAATTAATTAGAATCCCAAGATCCCAAGAATGAAGTTCCCACATTTTTTGGTAAATAATAGTTTATTTTTGCATCATTTTGTGCATTTTTCCATCTCAGTTGTAATCCCTGTGGGCTTCCCATCACCAAATCACCCATGTGCCATCACCATACTCCAGTGTATTTCCCTCCTCCCACTGTTTTTGCTCCCATTCCCCACTCCACCCCCATAAAATGTCTCTGGTATATAGCTGTTCATTATTATTATTTTCTCACCTGTTATACTCCTGCTATGAGTGAAACCATCCGATATTTGTCCTTTTCTTTTTTTAGAAAAAAAATTTAGTAATAGTTCATTTTCACATCATTTTGTGCATTTATCCATCTCAGTTGTAATCCCCTTGGGCTTCCCATCACCAAATCAGCTATGTGCCATCACCATAGTCCAGTGTATTTCCCTCCACCCACTGTTTTTTATCCCATTCTCTACTTCACCCCCATAAAATATCTCTGGTATATAGCTGTTCATTATTATTATCATTTTCTCATCTGGTCCGTTATACTCCTGCTATAAGTGAAACCATCCAGTATTTTTCCTTTTCTTTCTGGCTTATTTCACTAAGTATGATCTTTTCCAGCTCCATCCATGTTACTGCAAAAGGCATGTGTTTGATATTATTATTATTTTTTTTTTTTGGTTGCTGAGTAATACTTAATATTACTTTTGTGTATAAGTACCACATCTTTTTAATCCAGTCATCCGCTTTCTGTATTTGGGTTGTTTCCATATCTTTCCAATTATAAATAAAGCAGCAATAAGCATGGGGTGCAGGTATCTTTTTGAATCAGTGTTTTTGTGTCTTTTGGGTAGATACCTAGGAGTGGGATTGCGGGGTCATATGGAAACTCCATTTTTAGCAGTTTGAGGAACCTCCAAACAATTTTCCATAATGGTTGTACTCATTTGTATTCCCACCAGCAGTGCAGAAGAGTTCCTTTTTCTCCACATCCTCACCAACATTTGTTGTTGCTAGTTGTTTGAAGATGTGCCATTCTCACTGAGGTGAACTGGTATCTCATTGTGGTTTTCATTTACATCTCCCTCATTACAAGTAATACTGAACATTTTTTCATATGCATGTTGGCTATCTGCATTTCCTCTTTGGAGAAGTGGGTTTTTTTTAGCTCTTCTGCCCATTTTTTGATGTTGTTTATGTTATTTTTGTTGAGTTTCACAGTTCTTTGTATATCTTTGTGATCAATCCTTTATCGCTAGTTTTGTGTGAGAAAAAATTGTTCCCTATCAGTGGGATACCTGTTTGTTTTTTGTAATGTCTCTTTTGCTGTACAGAAGGTACAGCAAAAGAGACATTAACTTAATGTAGTCCCATCTATTTATCCTTGCCTTCACTATCGTTGCGTTGGGTGCAGTATCTTCAAAGATTTAACTTTTTTTTTTTAACATCCTGGGTTACTATGCTGAAACGGTACTTCTCTTTCACCATTCAATGATGAACAATTAGGTTGATTCCCTTTTTTTTTTTTCTTTTTTTTGCCATTACAAACCAAACATATCCATGAATATAGTCTTGCTCAATTTTGTGAATAGCTCTAAATCATAAGTTCTGCAGAGAATGCTTCAAGGGGTATACATACCCTAGATGTCAATCCAAATATCAATCCAAAAAAAAAAAAATTGCAACATTGTGTATCCCATAGTAGCATATGAGAGTTCTCCTCTTACAGAAAAAAACAGAACCAGGATACAAAACCTGTATCCTCCAGCATATTTCATTTCTCAGAGTCCTGTTTCTGAGTGCCTAATATTGTGTTCTCCACCATATCAAACATCTATCTCAAGCAGATTCTCCACTGAGGGCTCAAGTCATGCTGTGCTCATTATCTTCTGAATCACACCTCTCCTCCACCCCTTATTTTTCTTCCTTTAAAATTTATTTATTTATTTACGCATATAAGAATTGGGGTACCGTCCAGATATGGGGTGTGTATGAGAGGATTCCGGACTGCCTCAGAATGAGTTTGGTTCTTGGCCATGGAGGTGACCCACCTGGCACAGCAGACTTCTGTCCCACCCATGGATCTGCCTGTTCTGCTTCCTGCTCTGTCTCTGAAATCCTGTCACCACCCCTGCACTCTGTACCCCAGTTATGTATGAATAAATAAATAAATCTTAAAAAGAAAGAAAGAAATACACTGCTGAGGGGAACAGCGGGCGAGACAGGAGAGGTCTGCTGTGTCATGTGGGCTACCTTCTAGGCCAGGATTGAATTTGTGCTGCAGTGGCTGTGGCTAGCTTCATAATGGACTTTAACCCTTTGTGCCAAAAGGGAGGCTCCACCCCTTATTTTTCATACACAGTTAGGAACCCTGTGTCTCATAACCTTTCTGTTCACACAACACTTAAGGTGTTTTTACTTTTCTTTGAGTTTTGTGACTAGTATCTAGGATCTTATTCTGTCTCTGTCTCTGATATTGTCCACCTTTATTCTAAATTGAACTCAATTTCACATTCATCTTTTTAAAACTCTCGTTGTATCACTGTTCCTCTCCTATTTGAGAACCCCCAGTGGCTCTCCATTCCCTGCCAAATCCTGGCTGAGCCACTCTCCTGTCACTAGCCTACTTTCCCAACTACCAACAGGCAGGTGGTTCTCTTTTGCACTTGATCATGTCAGTCCCTCCCTAAAGTTCTCTCAACAGCTCTACTTCATATAGTGATACCTAAGCACAATTTAAGTGAGTCATTAAGATGTTAGGGAAAGATTGAAGATGGAGGGAATGTTGGCGTTGTACATTATGGAGAGTTTCATGGGACTCTAGCAAAGATTATGGCTAGGTAAAATTTAAGCATTATGATTTTATATAAGTAAGCTTTGCCTTTGTTAACAAATGTTTGTATAAATCAATATAATAAAGTTTCTATGGCAGGAAGAAATAATTATGTTCAGTCTAAAAATGATGACAATAAAGATTCTGCTTCTCCCAGGAAGGATTTCAATAAGCAGAAGTGCAATCATCCAATTGAGCAATAGTACTTACTTGTGATGTTAAGGACCCTGAAGTAGTGCCCTCCTCCTTCATCTTTTATGTGTCTTTACTAATTTATCTTTCTTATGTAGTAGAAATATGACAATTATTTCTGCTTTTAAAGAGTTCTTCTTGGCCTTCCTTAGTGGTGCAGTCGGTTAAAGTGCAGCACTATGAAGCTATCTGAAGCCACTTCAGCATGAGTTCAATCCCCCACCAGAGAGGTGATCCACATGGCACAGCAGACCTCTCTTGTCTCACCGCTGCTCCCCTCAACAGTGTACCTTGTCAATCTGCCTGTTCTACTCTCCACCTCTGTCTCTGGTGAATCCTCTCAATGTCACTGTACCTCTGGCCTGAACTCCAGTTCTTGAATAACTAAATCAAAATTAATAAATAAAAACAAATCTTTAAAATAAAATATATCGAAAGAAACACCCCCCCATTGTTGTTATTCAAGAACTTTGTGGGGTACCATAGAAAGGGTCTACTGATCATTCTTCAAAAGCTCAGAGGAAATTGAATACTAGAAGAGCAGAGATAAATGGGCAGAGATCTCAGGCATGGTTGGACAATGAATAATGTACAAGATTGAATGTCATCTTAAGTGGCAGCCAATCTTTAGGATGATCCACAGTAATTCTTGTTTTTGGACATTAAAGGCTTTGCATAGTTCCTTTCCACATTAAATAAAGCTGATCTCTGTAACCAAAAGGATATTGCAGAAATGATGGTGGAAGACTTTTGAGGTTAAGTCATTAAAAATATTGTGGTTTTTATCTTGGTCTCTATTCAACTCTCAGTCTAGCGGAAGCCAGACTTCATGTTAAGAGGACACTTAAGCAGCCCATGGAAAAAACTTATTTGGAAGGATCACTGACCTCCTGCCAACAGCAACACCTCTTGTCAAACATGTGAGTGAACCACCTCCAGACTCAATGAAGCCTTTAAAATGACTACACAACAGCTACTCTGACCAATAGCTTGACTATAACCTCAAGAGACCCTAATCCAGAATATCCTGTTCAGCTGCTTCTAAATTCCTGACCTACAGAAATTATGAGGTAATAAGTGTTTATTGTTCCAAGACACTGAGATTTGAGGTAATTTTTAAATTAATATATCTTAGTAAGCCTTCATCTTTACTTAAGAATGCATAAAAATCAGCCCTCCCTGGTGGCACAATGGGTTAAAGCACAGTACTATGAAGCTAGCTGAAGCCACTGCAGCATGAGTTCAATCCCCAGCAAGGGGGTTGACCCCCATGGTGCAGTAGACCTCTCCTGTCTCACCTATTGCGCCCCTTAGCAGTGTATTTCAGTCAATCTGCCTGTTCTGCTCCCCAGTCTATCTCTGGTGAATCCTCTCACTGTCCCTTACCTCTGGCCTATATCCCATTTCTGTATGCATAAATAAATAAATCTTTTAAAAAGAATGCATAAAAAATCAAAAAATTGAATATAAATAAAAGTTTAAGAGCAATTTATGTTTTTAAAGGAAACGTTCTAATTATTGTAATAAAAAGTGGAGTAAACTCTACTGCTTTAACATAACTGACTTACCCCTACCATCCCAACCAGCCATCTTTGAATATTATAGATGTGTGACTTCATCCATTCCAAAATTTTTTTTTTTAATTTTAAGTCATGTAGCAAATACTTGGTGAGAATAATACTAAGTGTCATAAATGTGAACTAAGTACATCTACTATAAATGACATGGCTCAGAACACAAATAACTGATAAAAATACTATTGTTTCTTAGTTTCATTCAAAATCAAGGCATTTTAATTTTCCTTTTATAAAAAACTCAGTTTGATTTTATCCAGTGATAAAATGAAATAATAACACATCTTCCTACTTGGAACAAATGCAAACAAGGAATATACCCTATGTGGATTATCAGTTGTACCTTTCTGAGAGATGCATCTTGGAATGGCTACATTATGCATATCCAGATGGTCACCACATTATTATCAACTCAGTGTAATAGCACCAGGTCTATAAAAGAAATTCCAATGCCTGTAGCAGGAACTACAAAGAAATATAAAAGTAGAGAAAGTCATCTGATATCATCAATGAAATTTTACTATTTGGAGAAAAGAGTATTGCAAGAAAATACAGGCAAATTATTTCTTTTAAAAATCTACTCTAGCTCTTTGTTGTTTTTTTTTTTTTAGGATTTATTAATTTATACATACAGAACTGGGGTACAAGCCAGAGGTATGGAGGGTGAGAGGATTCACCAGAGACCAAGTAGGGAGCAGAATAGGCAGATCTACTGAATACACTGCTGAGGGGAACAGCAGGCAGGTCAGGAGAAATCTGCCACACCATGTTGGTCATCCACCTGGCCAGGGATCAAACTCATGCTGCAATGACTGTGATAGCTTCTTAGTGCTGTACTTTAGCCCCTTGAGCCACCAGGGAGGGCCCTAGCTCTTTGTTTTTTAAAGCAGAGGTCCACAACTTGAATTTAACAAATTTAATTTACAACCCCATACTTCTATGTTTCTTTTTAGCACATAATACTCCAGATCAATGGCAGGACTTTGAGATATTTTTTTTTTAAAGATTTATTTATTTGTGCATACAGAACTGGAGTATAGGCCAGAAGCTCAGGGGCGGTGAGAGGCTTCACCAGAGACAGAGTGGGGAACAGAACAGGCAGATCTACGAAGTACACTGCTGAGGGGAGCAGCGGACGGGTCAGGAGAGATCTGCCACGCCATGTGGTCACCTCCAGGGCAGGCGGGAATCGAACTCATGCGGAAGCGGCTTTAGGTTCTCAGTGCTGTGCTTTAACCTGCTGCACCACCAGAAAGGGCCTTTGAGATATTTTTAAGACACAGAAAATACAAAGTTACAACACAAAAATCTGCAGCCAGCTAGAAAAATTTCTGTGGGCATAGTGTTGTTCTTATCATCTCAGGAAGTGGTGCATATGAGGAAAAAGTGGACAAGCAAGATCCTGAGCAAGTGGAGGGACTTGTGATCAGAACACTCTACAACCAGGGATTTGTATTAACTCTAGTAGCCTGGAGCTTAACAAGGCAGGGTAGTGTTTGTCTTTTGAGAAGACAAAGTAAGGAATGACCCTGACCCAGCAAAAGGAGCAAGGGCTAGTGGACAGAAGATTCATCTAACACAGTGTTTATGTCAACTCAGCAGATTTCAACAAGTCACACTCATGCAAACACTGCAGAATGTGAACCAGTGGAATCTGTAAAAGGAAAAGGAACCAAAGCACACCAAGTTCAAGGACTTGACCTAACAACCAGATTCCTAAAATTATCCAGTGGGGAATATGACACTGGATGTCATTTTCTCTGCAGAAAGTTGAGCAGGTTAATAAAGAATGGATGATATAAATCCTCTGAAAATATCATTACTAAATAGTTACAATTGAAATCTTGTCCCAAGTGGATTATGTATCAATATCGCATTGATCCAATTGCCCAGCTACATATTTGTGGGGTGTCTAAAGTAAAATGAAAATGCCAATAGCAGAGCACTAAACATTTGGAGTGCGGGATTCTTCCAGCATGGGGCTTTGCACTATTATGCAAGTTGCATGCCAAAGAAGTTTCAACTTTACGTCTATGGAATAAAGTAATCCTTACAAATGTCAAGAGATATATTTTAATGAATAGTATTCTTACCACAGAGTATAAAGGAATGACTGCTTTAATTGTACTCAAAATTAATTACAATTGGGGAAGAATAAGCTTAACCAATGAACAGTTCCTTATTATGTCACTCACTTAACAGTTTTAAAAACCATTTTAGAAAAGTGTCTGCAAACTCCAGTTAATTGAAGGTATCCAGCAGTGGTTTTGAATATTAGCACAGTAATTTGACCTACATTCATACCTTTTATTCTTTCTGACAGTTGTCATCTAAACTCCCATTCCATGTTAAAAAGAAATTTTCCACATAGAATAACGAAACATGATGCAGAGATCCTGGGTATGGAAGTAGGTACAATAATATATGTCCTGGTAATACCTCCCTCTTGGGAAGAGTGAACATGTTTTGGGTAGTTAATGACATAGTTGCACTATGTTTTGTGCTTATCTTAATCAAATAATTTTTTAAATTAGCATAGATTTTATTTACCAAAGTATAAATTCTATAAAGAACACCAAACACCTAGTTACTTACCAGTGCTTAAGAAATAAAGTATTAAAAAATATTATTGAAGCCATTTCCTTCCCTTCCCAATAGTAACTTGTGAGAACTACAAATTTTTTGGCAAATAACTCTGTCCAAATTCCTGAGCTAAAAGACTTGAACTATCTCTAGCATGGTTTCTAACAAAATAAAGCTGTGTCCCTAGAATGATCTCAGCTCCCCTCAACCCACTCCAACTCCAATCCCTCTTAAAATACCTGCTTGAGACTGCCAGAAGAATTTACTATTTGTTCTAGTCAACACCTGATAATAAGTCCCTGACCTCTCTATGTTGGAACATTTATATTAAAGGGCTTACAACTGTGAATATGTATCTTTTATAACCCAGAAAGTCCTCCTTTCTGAAGGACCTGGGAATCATTCCTTTGAAATGTAATCATCAGGAAATATAAGGCCTCTATCTCCCAGTCTCTGTGGGAGGGCAGAATCCTTACTTGAAAACTGCCAGCTAGAAGACACAGCTGGCCTTGTCATAAGACCAATCCTTTGTATTTTTTCACTTTTCTGACAGTGTCCTTCTCTCCTCACTCTCCCTTTCAATTGCCAAATCATCTCTGCACAAATCAGAATGGGGCTCAGCAACCCTGTCAACTTCTGAATAAAATGTTTTCACTACTGTAACCAGTGTTGTATTGTGTTTAAGAATTGCTACTCTGTTTTTCCTTAAAAAAAAAAAAAAAGACTTAATGCATGCATGCATGCATGCAAGAATTGGCTTCAGGCCAGAGATATGGTGGAAGGTGAGAGGATTCACCAGAGACAGAATGGAAAAAAGAACAGGTGGATCTACTGAAATAAACAGCTGAGAAGTGTAGCTGGCAAGATAAGAAGAGGTTTGCTGCACTATTTCCCTGTATTTTTTTTTTTTTTTAAGATTTATCCATTTGTGCATACAGAGCTGGGGTACAGGCCAGAGGCTCAGGGGCGGTGAGAGGCTTCACCAGAGACAGAGTGGGGAGCAGAACAGGCAGATCGATGAAGTACACTGCCGAGGGGAGCAGCAGGCGGATCTGGAGAGGTCTGCCCGCCATGTGGTCACCTCTGGGGCAGGCGGGAATCAAACCCATGCGGAAGTGGCTTTAGATTCCCAGTGTTGTGCTTTAACCCGCTGCACCACTAGGGAGGGCCTATTTCCCTGTATTTTTAAAAGTACCATTCAGAAACACATTTTCCTGTTTTTAACACCAATTATAAATGACATATTTTAATTATCTTTCTAAAATCTATTTTGTTCACTCACTTTATCCCTACTGTTACATGTAGCTCTACTCATCAGTGTTGGTCTCAGGGCTTGCAAAAATATTTCTCTAGTTCAGTCCTTCTGAGCCTGTGCCCACTGTTCAGGGACAATCAAGGGGAGAAAAAGGGTCAGTATTTTGGTGATACTGTGGGCAGAATTAGGATGTGAGGGCAGATGTTATATGGCACAAAGGAAACTTAGACATCAGGGCTAATAAGAAGCAGATTTATTGCACCACTGCTAACTCAGCAGATTCACGTCCAACTGCTGAGCCCCATTTCTAGGAAGTGAGGGGCTTAAAGACACTTTCAGTTTCTGTAAGGTTTTGGATACAGGGTCAGTAGTCATGGGACCTGCCCCACACCCAGTTCTATTCTGTCTGGTAGCAGTACATGGTCTAACATGAAAAAAGATTCATACCAGGAACTAAGTTGCATACCAGAAACTGAACAGCTTATTTCAGGTCACCATGCTTCAAAGGTGTCCATTCATGTCAAGGGAAGGAGCAGTGTTATGGAAAGAGAAGGAATGTAACAGTTCCCCCCACCACCCATCTGGATCTCCAAGAATTCTAGTTTTCCTAATTTGGACATGACCTTCTAGGTTGTTAGGAAATATATTTATGAACTCAGAAAGCTAGCAGATATTTCTTAAAATATTGTGAAAAGTAACAGAATTAGAGTCCTATTAAAATACGGCCAGGGGAAAAGAAAAAGCTTCTTTATTGTCCTCCTTTAACTGAGTTTGACCCTTGGACTGGGCCAGATCCAAGTAATGAGGGGAACATCCTGTTTGAAAGGTGTGATAAAGTGAATTTATTTTTACCTACTTTTACTTTGTGAACTGACCATTTTTTAAAAAACATAATAGTTTACTTTTATAACATTTTGTGCCTTTTCCCATCTTAGTTATAATCCCGTGGGTTTTTCATCACCAAATCACCTGTGTGTCATCACCATAGTCCAGTGAACTTACCTACACCCACACCCCCATTTCTGATCCCATTCCCCACTCCACCCCCATAAAATGTCTCTGGTATATAGTTGCTCACTATTATTATTATTTTCTCCCCTGGTCTTTTATTATATTCCTGCTATGAATGAAACCATCTGGTATTTTTTCTTTTCTGTCTAGCTTATTTTACTATGCATGATCCCTTCCAGCTCCATCCATGTTGCTGCAAAAGGCATGTTTATCTTTTTGACTGCTGAGTAATATTCCACTGTGTATATGTACCACATGTTTTAAATCCAGTCATCTACTTTTGGGCATTTGGATTGACTCCATGTCTTTCCTATTATAAAGAAGGCAGCAATAAACATGGGGGTGCAGGTGAGTTGACCATTTTTACCTCAATTCTTTAATCCATTACCTCATTCCTTTTACCTCAATTAGAACACCATCCCAAACTCTTCCCTCATTCCACTGCAGCTCCTCCCTCTCGCCCCTCCTCCAGAAGTCTTAGGTTTGTGCTTAAATCCGTGTACCAGAACGGCAACTCCCTACTATTCACGAACACGCATTTCGATTTGCTGCTAACCTTGCCATTCTCTTATTGAAGGTTAGTACTGTTTCGGTCTGTAGTCATACTTAAAGCATTTGGCCTCCACTCGTCCTTTCGACCGCGCCCCTAATGGGGTGGGCGAACCCTTTCCTTAACGCCCACTCTTTCTTCGAACCCTATTGTTACAGTAGGAACGTGGCTACCCTCTCCTTCTGCTTTCCCTGTGGAATCCCCATCTCTTCACACTAGTTAGGGCTCTATTCTGACAGTTCAGTTTGACGCCCAGACGGAATATAGACGCCTGGTGGACGCCCAGAAGCGACGCTCGCGACCCGGAGACCTCCCGCGGGACGCGCTCACCCGCAAGCCCCGCCCACTCTCCGGCGGGCCCCGCGGCATCCTGGGACTTGGAGTCTTGGCCCGGCCGCGCCTCCAGCAAGTCTCCTCCTCCCACGCTGCCTTCAAGCCTCCGGCGTCGTGACGTTGCGTACTCCCGGGCCTGGTCTCCTCCCACTTTCTTTCCTTCTTGAGAAGCTCGGCCCTGACTTGGGAGGACCTTTTACGACACCGGATCTCGGAGTTGTCTCGGCGCCGGGGCCACTTTTCGGCCAAGTGACGTGGACGTCAACAGCAATGGCGGAAGGAGAAGAGGTCCTGACGCTGCCAACGTCGAGCGGCGACGGCTGGTGAGTGAGAGCTGGGGGCTGATTCTGGCGGCCCCTGTTATTTTTCCTCCTCAGCACCCTGTGGGCTCCGGGGGCCCGGTCAAGCGCCTGCGGTGAATGGGAAGACTGCTTCTGGGCGAAGTCTACAGCCCTGCCCCGCCCCCTCTGGCCGCGTCCTCTCAGCCCCACCGGGCCCCTCAGCCAGACCCTTCCCACTCTGGGGGCCGAGGCCAGACACTGCAGGAGAGAAGTGTCGTCCACGTGCGGGGCTTTCCTTCGCCCCCCCCCCCCCCACTTCAGCTTGTATCCTTCGTCCCCGGTATCCAAACTGCTGGAAAGGTGGCTTCGCGGTTGCGTTTGGCCAGAGCCCTGCCGCGAGAGTTACAGTAGGCTGGCTAGGAAGGAAGTTTCTGGGATGCAATTCTAAGGCACTAGAGTACATTTTGAAGAAAAGATCTCATCAAATTACCACCGCGATCTTTGCCTGTGGGTTCAGAGGTTAAGAGACAACACTGCAAGAGGAACGTAGTTCCACGTAGTTGAAATTTTTTATCCTAGTTTTTATTAAGCCTTTCGTGTTCCAGGAGTTTCCAGTTTTCTTCGCTTTCAAACAGGTCATTTTCCTTCCTAACACTCCTGAAACTACTTTCACAGCTTTGGATACAATGTGGGCCATTACTTTTGGTGTTCTCAAATCTTTGCCTGATTACCTGATTTATACCTGGGGGTGTGTGGACCACCTTCAGTGACTTTTTGATATTTATTTAGGACCTTTGCCAGTGTGGTTACTCACTGGGCTTTTGAATCAGTTGATTTTTCCCGATGCACATTTATGGACGTCATCATCAAGAGGCAAAAAAAAGAAAAAGAACTTTTAGAGGCTTGTCGAATCGCAACCATTTATCTTAGTGTATTGTGCACGTGTATTAGATAGTTTTAGATTTGCTGGATATATTATATGTGTGCAGCTCACTGGCAGTCAGTTTACCTAAAAGTAAACAGGTCATTTGTAGATATGGACTTTAAGCTTTAATCTTTAAGGGGAAATCTCTGAATGGAATAGCAGATATAGTCACCTATACTTAGTATTCGAATAATCTACACTTAGACATCAAAGATAATCTTTGTGCTCTTTAAGATATAGGAGGAAAATTTACAATATCCTGAATGTTTCTTTGTTCAGTTTGATTATGCTGGAGTTGGGGAATTGTGACTCAGCAAGCAACAAGATGAAATTGATTCATTTCTTTAGGAATGTGAATAAAATTGTTCTGAAAATTCAGGGGAACAGAAACCACTTCCTCGTGGTCTTAGTGGGGAAAGCTTCATGGAAACAAAGGTGTATGAATCAGGCCTTTAAGAATGAGTAGGATTTAGACTATCACTGTTCCTAAAAGTATAAAGTGAGTCCCATTTGTATTTAAAATTTCCTAGTTAAGTACATTAAAAACTCAAAAGGAACAGGTGAAATTAACCTTATTTTACTTAAGCATAAATACCTACAATACTATTTCAACATGTAATAATTGTTAAGAAGCAATTAGATAATCTTTATCTTTTTTGTATCAAGTCTTCAAAGCCCAGTGTGTAGTTTACATTTACCCTAAGTCACAGTTTGGTCAAGCCACATTTCCAGTGTTGGATAGTTACACATGGCCCATGGCTAATACTAGGTAGTTCAAGAAGGGGAAATCAGGTCAAGAAATGGAAAAGTCCTCTGAATGCAGTAATAGCATAAACAAGGACACAAGAAGACAACTAATAATTTGGCCTCCCTGGTGATGCAGGGGTTACAGGTTCAGCATTATCAAGCTATCACCAGCCACTACTGCCTGAGTTCCATCCCCTAGTTAGAGCTCTGGCCAAGGAGCTACCGACATTGGCACAGCAAACCTTTCCTGTCTTGCGGGCTGCTCACCACACTAGCTTATTTAAATCAGTTTGCCTGTTCTGCTCCCCACTCTGTCTCTGGTAAATCCTCTCATCCCCACACCTCTTGTCTACATCCCAGTTCTTATATGCATAAATAAAAATCCTTTTTTTTAAGATAATTAATATTAAGCATTTCACGAAACTTTTGCTGATTTGAAAGAGTGAATAGTTGGAGCATAAACTCACTGTAATCTGATCAAAGGCCTGAAGAGGCAGAACAAGATGTTGAAAAGAGGAAATATAGTCATTGGCCAAAAAAAAAAAAAAAAAGGTCCAGGAAAGGGAAGTGTTTCAACAATTAACTTGTCTTTGAGGAGGTTTAGGTTAGAAGGATTTGTGAGCATGTGTCTTATTCACAGAGACAATAAAAGCAGCAAGAATGGTTGTTACATGTACTTTCTTTTAGGGTATTCTCTTCTTCGATTGCTGTATCATTAGTATGGCTTTCTATTTTTGTTCTTTTTATTTTCATAAATGGTAGAAATCTTTGTAATTTTTTAAAAAGATTTATTTTTATTTATGCTTACAGAGCTGGAGTACGGCTAGAGGTGCAGGGGAAAAGAGAGGATCTACAGAGTCAGAGTAGGGAGCGGAACAGGCCAGGCAAGACCAGAGAGGTCTGCTGGGCCATCTGGATCACCTCTGGAGCGGGATATCAAACTCACACTGAAGCAGCTTTGGCCAGCTTTGCAGTGCTGTGCTTTAACCTGTCGAGTCACCAGAAAGGGCCATCTTTTGTGATTTCTAGTCTCCTATTCTAATATTTTTACCTTTTCTCTACTTACTACACTCTTTGGCTCCCTAGAAATAGTCAAGAATAAATAGCTTGAGTAAAGTCTCTGCTCTTAGAATACTTAGTAAATGAGTTGTTGTATAGTTAAGGGAGGTTTTTCCCTTTTTATAGAAAGTGCTATCACATTTTTAACTTTACAGATGGAAATTTTTCTTTATTGTACAACTCATTGCCTAACCTAAAATTCATTTTACAAATATAAGTGTATAAGAATAAAACTAGGTCTTTGCCCTCAAGGAATTTGTGATCTAGTTTAGAGGAGGCACACTTAGGGAACAACCATTACTGTTAAACTTCTACAATACATGAAACCTTTAGAGCCTATGTAGACAGACTGGGAAGATCTGTTACTATATTAAGCGACCTCATATAGCCATCACGTGCTGAGATTGCTTTTTTTTTTTTAAAAAAGATTTATTTATGCATATAGAACTGAGGTACAGGCTAGAGGTTCAGGGACAGAGCGGAGGAGCAGAACAGGCTGACCGAACAGGTACACTGCTGAGGGAAGCATTGGGCAGGTCAGGAGAGGTCTGCCACACCATGTGGGTAACCTCCGGGATCGAATTCATGCTGAAGTGACTTTAGCTTCTTAGTGCTAACACTTCAACTCGCTGTGCCACCAGTGAGGGCCCACTGAGATTGCTTTTTCCCCTTCTTTCTTTCTTGTTTATCAGTGGTATCTCCCAGTTTGTTCGTAACATGTAATACTAGCAAGCTAAACTTATTAAAGTTGTGTTTTTATCTGCAAAAAGAATGGGACCTGAAGGTCTTGTAAGTACAAGAGGTCACTTTTACTTATTTATTAGTTTTTACTTACGTTAACTTACGTTTTAGATGAGTGTCTCTCAAGATTTAAATGAGCATTGGGATTAACTGGGCATCTTAAAATGCAGATTCTCATTTAGTAAATATGCTTGGAACCTGAGATTCCTTATTTGTGATTTACTAACTCATAGATGATTCTGCTGATTTGTTAGCAAGGTTCTAGATGATGTAAAATGGGTTGATCAGGGAATTTGTCTTTTTATAGTGTATATTGAATATATTACCAAACACTTTATTTTGTAACCCATCCTTTTTATAAATTATTGAACTCCAATGTTTTTTTTTTTTTTGTGGGTTCTGTAATTGTCTGCTAGAATAATGACTTTATGGAACATTTTCTTATTTTTTCTAAGGCTGAGCTTAGCAAAACATTCACAATTTATTTAGCAAACAATTAAATTCTGATTACATTCAAACTGCTATGTGGTGTTTTAGAAAAACATGAAACAGATTTAAGACCAAAATTAGTCATTATTTTGCTGTGCTCTTTAATTTTTCCATGATTTTAACCCTAGGAATAACACAAGAAGATAGAATATGATGGTATCTGAATGCTAGTGTTTTGGAAAATTTCTTATTCTGGCAGAGTAGTGTGGTACTGTAAAGCTTGAAAAGGACTATTTAAGTGACTTACTTAGATAATGTGAGTTATTGTGGAAAACAAATCAGGCTGTTATATGAGACTCCTTAGACACATTGGCTTCTTGTGTAAAGGGAAGAGCAGTCAGTCAGCATTCAGTTAAAAGAAAAATTAGTTCCTGGCATTTAATGTGTATTTGTTTTTAAGAGTCTATCTAACCTTTTGACCCAAGCTGAACAAATGATGACTAAATGAATTATTTCAAGTTTTCCTTTTTCTTGATGGTTAAAGGAGTTTCTTCTTGCTAAGCTGACATAGCATCTCATAAATGAGTTGGAATGTGTTAATATATGCTCTTATTTTAAAAGTTTTTACATAAAACTTACTGCTATAGTGTTATTTAATAATTTCAGCAAGAAAATGAAAGGTGATGCTGTATATTTGCATATGACTTTGTCCTTTATATGAGATGTGTATATGTAACACAGCATTTGCCACTTAGAGCAACTCAATGAAAAGAGAAGTTATGGAATATTATTACTTTTTTAGAAATGAGAGGATAGACTTAGCAGTGGTTAGATAACAGATCCAATTAGTGGAAAATCTGGGACTTAAACTTGTG
>NW_004567104.1:47768873-47772108 GCF_000260355.1 Condylura cristata | reverse complement strand
CAGGAGAGATCTGCCACACCATGTGGGTCACCTCCCTGACTGGGGATCGAATTCATGCTGAAGTGGCTGAGGCAAGCTTCACAGTGCTACATTTTAACCCGTTATGCCACCAGGGAGGCCCATGCTTAACTTTTTAAAGAACTGCCAGTCTTTTCCATAGTGGCTGAACTATTATAATCCCACCAGTGGTGCACAGGGCTTTAATTTCTTTAAATCTTTGTCCTTTTTTGATAGTAGCAGTCATTGTTGTTCATGTACAGGTTTTTATGTGAAGAATATACCTAGAAATAGAATTACTGGTTCATATGATAACTTTAGCATTTTGAAAACCTGTTTAAATTCTGTGATTGATGCACCATTTCACTTTTTTTTTTTAAGATTTATTCACTTATGCATACAGAACTGGGGTACAGCCCAGAGGTGCAGGGCAGTGAGAGGATTCACCAGAGACAGTGGGGAGCAGAACACGTAGATTGATGAAGTACACTGCTGAGGGGAGCACCGGGCGGGTCAGGAGAGGTCTGCTGCACCATGTGGTCACCTCCGGGGCTGGTGGGGATGGAACTCATGCGGAAGTGGCTTTAGCTTCTTAGTGCTGTGCTTCAACCCACTGTGCCACCAGGGAGGGCCCCATTTCACATTCTTACCCTCAGTGTCTGAGGGTTTCTTCACACCATTGCCAATACTTCTTGATATGTCTTTTTGATGTAAGCTATCCTTGGTATCGCATTGTACTTTTGGTTTGCATTTCCCTAAATGGTTAATGATTTTGAAGTTCTTTCTGTGTACTTACTATTTGTATGCCTTTTTTGGAGAAAGAATTGCTAGATATCATAGAAAGTTCAAATAAAGTAAAGGTTTTGGTATTAGAAGGAAGTAGTGAACATAAAAGGACTAGTCCTTTTGGAATGGTGGAATCAGAGAGGTGAAAGATGGGAAGGGTGTGGTAAAAGAGAGGGATTTAAGTGAAAGATGAAGGAGCACATATACATATATATATGTATATGTGCTCCTTCATCTATATATATATATACATATACACATATATACATATATATGTGTGTGTATATATATATATATAGTAAAGAATTTATCCCAAAAAGTATACAGTGAGGGGAACAACATGAGTTGATAACTAGATAGAATGGAAAATTTGAAGAAGTTGAGTATGATTGGCTCAGAGGCAAAAGCTGAATAGAATAAAAAGTGGAAGATGGGAGAAAGGGAATAATGGTGGCATGTTACTCCATAGAAATTGAGAAGACATAGGTGAAGTTACACTTTTAAATATGTTTTTTGATTTGAATATTCTGCTTTTGCTTATTCAAAAATAAAAAGAACTTGGTTTACAGGAAGCAAAATTTTGTTTGAGTTAACTATCTCCTGTTAGGAACATGATTTTTTTATGAATTATTTAACTACACTGTTTTCAGCTCTTCTACTGCTTTTACAAGCACAATTGCTAGTTTGAACGTCTGATCAATCTTTGAATAGCTTGTTCAGAAGATAGCACTACTTTTAATTATTTAGTTTGTGAGAAGTACCTTTTACTACTTAAGGTGGAACATTTTTTGATCTCCAAAGAAACTCTTACTCATAGTTGTACTCCTGGAGACCAAATTTGTGATTTCTTGGTGACAAGAATACAGCAGCAGCTGTATCAACAAGAGATTTGCTTGTGCCTTATTATGATTAAAAAAAGTACTTTGAGGATTGGACTTTTTTTCCTCAAAGATTAACTTCATTGTCTGATATACTAAGGAATTTTACAAAGTTATTTTAAGAAGAAACCAGGACTTTGCACTGAAATTGGAAAATTTCTATTCCTTTTGGTAGAAAGCTTCCACCTGGGTAAATGATTTTTCAGTTCATTTATATTTTTAAATCATTAAGAAGTATGGTATTTATTGATCAAAGATTCTTTACAATATTCTCCCTCATGATACAAACATGTATCCATGTTTAATATATATATTTTTAATTTCAACAAGCTGATTTGTATATCTAGGCCAAAAAAGAATAAAAAAAAAGCCCAGTCTTTATCAACTTTATGTCTGAGCTGTTTCTCAACAGTAGAATTAAAAAAAAAAAAAAAAAGTGCCTGGTACAAAGTTAGTGCTGTATAAAGTGTTAGTCTTTATGGCTACCATCAATACTCCTATTATTATGATTTCTTAGTTCTGTGAGTTTGCTTGCCCTATTGTCCTTTTTGTTTTTTTTTCCTTCTTAAAGATTTATTTATTTACTTAGTATACAAGAACTGGGGTACGGAGCCAGAAATGCGGGGAGGGTAAGAGGATTCGCCAGAGTCAGAGTGGGGAGCAGAATAGTTGGATTGACTGAAACAGAGCAGAGGGTAAGACAGATGAGGTCTGCTGTGTTACGTGGATTAGTTCCCAGGCTGGGGATCAAAGTCACAGCTGCAGTGGCTGTAGATAGCTTCATGGTGTTGACGCTTAAACCTTTGTGCCACCAAGGAGACCGCTGTCCTTTTTTTTTTGGTGGTGGAGAACAGAAGTTTATTTTTGAAAAATTACACAGGCGTATTAGTCTGACTTAGCTATGGCTCTTTTTTTTTTCTTCTAATTTTATAATATAATAGTTTACTTTTACATTGTTTTGTGCCTTTCCATCTCAGTTGTAATCCCTCTGGGCTTCCCATCACCAAATCACCCGTGTGCCATCACCATAGCCCAGTGCACTTCCCTCCCCGCACCGTTTTTGACCCCATTCCCCATTCCACCCCCGTAAAATATATCTGGTATATGTTGTTCATCATCATTATTATTTTTCTCTCCTGGTCCTTTATACTCCTACTATGAGTGAAAACATCTGGTATTTTTCCTTTTCTTTCTGGCATATTTCACTAAGCATGATCCCTTCCAGCTCCATCCATGTTGCTGCAAAAGACATGTGATAATCTTTTTTGATTGCTGAGTAAAATTCCATTGTGTATATATACCATATCTTTTTAATCTAGTCATCTACTTTTGCCTGCCCTGGCTTTTTAAAAATTTCTTTAATTTATGAAAAGATAGCTAAGCTTCTCAGAACTACATACATAGTACAGTAAATTAGCCTTGTGTGGGCCCTCCCTGGAGGAGCAGCGGGTTAAAGCCCAGCACTAAGAAGCTAAAGCCACTTCAGCATGAGTTTGATCCCTGCCCCAGAGGTGACCCACATGGCACAGCAGACCTCTCCTGACCCACCCACTGCTCCCCTCAGCAGTGTACTT
>NW_004567104.1:47744298-47768290 GCF_000260355.1 Condylura cristata | reverse complement strand
TGTACCACATCTTTTTAATCCAGTCATCTACTTTTGGGCATTTGAGCTGCTTCCATGTTTTTCCAATTGTAAATAAAGCAGCAATAAACATGGGGTGCAGGTATCTTTTTGAATCAGTGGTTTTGTGTCTTTTAGGTAGATATCTAGGAGTGGGATTGCTGGGTCATAGGGAAGCTCCTTTTCCATAGTGGTTGTACTAGTTTGCATTCCCACCACAAAATGCAGTACATTCTTAAGACACAACATCCAATAGGTTGTGCTTGTAAATGATTCTTTCATGAAAAAAAAAAGAATTAAAATGTCTTAATATGTAGGACTTGTTTTTTTAGGGAAAAAGACCTTGAAGAAGCTCTGGAAGCAGGAGGTTGTGATCTTGAAACTCTGAGAAATATCATTCAAGGAAGACCACTGCCTGTTTATCTGAGGGCCAAAGTTTGGAAGGTAACAAGTCATTAAAATAAATAAAATCTAATCACTTAAGGTTGGTGTTTAGTAACTTATTTTCAGTTATTTTGGTGATAGAAAAGTTATGACAAATCTAAGAAAATTATCAAACATAACAACTTTACTATATATGTGCTTCTGTGGTGTTGGTATATTTAATAATTGATATTTTGAAAGGCCATGTTTTCCTTGGAGTTACTAGAAGCAATTTTTTGAGGCCTGCTTAGTGAGATAGTGAATAAATAGCAAAATAGGCTCTTTAAGTGCAGGAATGGTGTTAGTTATGTTTAAAAAATGGGGTAGGGAATATAGGTCTTTGTGTGTTAGAATTTCAGGTTTTCCTTTGCTTTACTTCACTCCAGTTTCTCTCCAGTGCATGTGTGCTGTCACTTTTTAATTTTAAAATTAAGGGTTTCTTATGATTATAAAAGAAATGTTTATCTTGTGAAAACATATAAGCAAGAGATAAGGTGAAAAAAATGTCTATTATCTGTCACTTATCGGTAAAATACACAATAATGTCTTTTACCATCTACATTATATATAAACATTATGTAATAAAAATGGAATTATAAATGTACATAGCCTTCTGTATGTTTTATTATAGGAATTTAAACACACAAAAGTAAAGAGATTTGATAATGAGCATGGGTACATGAGGATATACCCATCACTTAATTTTAACTATCAACATTGGGCCCATCTTGCTTAATTAGTATTCACCTACTGGATTATTTTAAAGGAAGCCCTTTGCAGCACACTAAAAAATTTCAGTATGAAAATATGAAAGATAAAAGCTTTTAAAATAGCCTTAATACCATTAAACTTAAAAGAACGATAATTCCTTAAATGAGTCTTTACATTTCTAAAAAGGTAGGGGAGCTCCTGCTCTCATTTATAAGGTGCTAATTCTTTGCCTCCTGAAAGCTTCACATCCAAATACTATCATGGTGGGGGTTAAGTTTTAGTAATAATGAAAATGGGGAGGGAGGAAGCAGGTTTAATCTATAGAATTGATATTTACTTGAAATAAATTTACTGATGTAATTCTGTCGGTTTTTGGTGTAATTCATTCTGTCTAGTGGATTGACATGAAGTAAAATTTAATATAGGAAGATGTAAAATAATTATGTTACTTCATTGTGATATTACTAAAGAAGGGCTTAGCTCTGGTATATAAATCTGTTACTTTGTCATCTTTGAAATCTACATTATTTTTCCTATATTCAGACCTTTCTATTACTACAGCATCTTTTCCAAGAATGAGATATGAAGCTAGTTGCTTTTTTAATCTTTCTTCCAGATTGCACTAAATGTTGCAGGAAAAGGCGATAGTTTGGCATCATGGGATGGTGTTTTAGATTTGCCAGAACAGAATGTTATTCACAAAGATTGTTTAGAATTTATTGGTAAGTTTAATAATTGTTTTCAAATAGTGAGCATTTTTGAGTAGAGAATAACTGTTTAGTAGATTCATCCTGTTTTGATGTGGGATAAGGTGAATTTGTAAAATACTGATAGATTTTGAACTTTTCAAATTCTTAGAAAATGATTTCTAGTATTTAAAGAGAGCCCAGCTTTCAGTGTTTCTTTTGCACTAGATTTTAAATTCTTCAGATACATTTACAATTTTGTTGCAATTTGTAAATTGTTATCTGTATAATGAAACATCTATATGATAGTACACAGTCCTTAAAGAAGTCTGTTCTAAAGGTCAGAAGTCATTCACTACTATAGAAAAACTATTATAAGGCATGGATGAATAGGTTTTCAATAATTTCACAAGGGTTTTTCAAGATTAAATGAATTTAGTTGTCTTTTCATTTCTTTCCATCATATTTTAGATAAGTTATTGAACTAAATAGGCTTTTATGTACTAATAACAGCAGAAACATTACTACTGGTATGGAGAAAAAGAAAGGAATTGGATAGTATAAAATGAATCCCTTTCCTTCCCCTTGCCAATGTTATAAGTGGCAACAGACTTCCTTGGTGTACATGACAATCTATTGTTTAAAAAACACTGTTTTGTTTTCGGAAACATGCGTTAATGTTTGCCTTTCCTTCCCCTTTACTTTAGATTATCCATTTTTATATTTAGCATATATATTATTATTCACAAAAATTGTCTAGAGTTAATTGGTATTATCACATTATGAAATACTGAATGATTATAAGGAAAACTGTACTTTAATGTAGTTTTACTTTGCATATGTCATTTTCTAAACATGCTAACATTGTATAGTGTATGTTTGTGAATTCATGTCCAATAACTGAGCTTCTGACAGGCCCTTGCTAATTTTATTTTGACATTTATTTTCTAGGCCACCTTTCAGTGCCAGAAGAAAAAGCAGCAGAATTACGTTTGGATATTGAATCTGTAATTACCTTTTATTGTAAATCACGTAATATAAAATATAGCACATCTCTTAGCTGGATACATCTACTAAAACCATTGGTGCATCTTCAACTGTCACGCAGTGATTTATACAACTGCTTTTATGCTATCATGAATAAGTACATTCCCAGGTAAGATGGAACTTCGATATAATTTAAAGATAGTTTTAAAAATGGTTACAAGTCTAGTTTGCTTCAAACTAAAATTTAAAGTTGCTTTACTTTGGTGATAAAGTTAAAGGTTCATCATTTCCAGGGTTGCCTGAATCATAATTATTACTTGAGTTTATTTTGTGGTTACAAACATTTTTAAAAGGATTCTTTTTAGGAATTTATGCTCCTAGAGTCTGTATATGTAGCCTAACTCTTTGGGTGGCATCGTATTTTAATTTCTTACCTATGTGATAAAAATGGCATTACAGTGTCTAAGTGAGAGGTAAAGTTTTTGAAATGCTACCTTAAATGAAGTATTGACATAACAACTTAGCATGTAATCTTTGAAATACAGGCTGGTATTCCACATCAGACAAGTAATTGGAAGTATACTGAGTATTTGGAAATTAAATATGGATTTCTATAAGAATGTATAATGGGTCAAACCTAACTTGCCCTGGAGGCGAGAGAATGCTTCGTTGGGTAATTGATACTTGAGACTAGACAGCTGTGTGTGGTTATGGAGGTGGAAGGGTAGGGAGTGGCAGGGTCAATGCTACTGAAACCAGGAAGAAATCTTGCCTGACTTTCTAAACTAAAGTCTTTGGGAAGGACACCCAGGCATCAGTGCATGTTTAGAATTTCCCACTTAATTCCAATGTGTAGTTGAGGTAGAGAAACACTATTCTGTAGCTTGTCTAGTTGATTGAATACCATCTTTACTACTTCCATTGTGATCATACACTATACGATATAAGTTCTTTGTGCATTTTCTCATGTAAACAGTTAACCACTATTAAGATTAGCATTTGTAGTTTACAGCTACAGACACTGAGGCAAATAAAGAGTAAGATTAAGTGAGCTGTCCAAGTTTATATTTTTGGTGTGTGACTGAGTCAGGATTTGATTTTAAGTTTAAAATGGACACATGTGCTTTTCTAATGTAACTCTGGTTGCTTATTAGAATGAACCTAAAAACTTTATCTCTTATTCATAGTTTTAGTAAGAGATCATTCACATATCATAAAATTCACCCTTTTAGCATTTGCAGTTTAGTGGTTTATAGTACAGTCACAGAGTTGTATGACTATAAATATAACAAACTATAGAACATGTTTGTTACCCCCTGCGCACATTAATAGACAACCTCTATTTTACCCCAGCACTCTGCCCTAGGCAGCCATTATCTACTTTTGATCTCAATGGACTTATATATTCAAGACATTTTCATATAAGTTGGATCATATAATGTGGTATTTTGTGACTATTTTCTTTTACTTAGCATAATGTTTTAAAGATTTATCTTTCATTTACATATCATCTCATTAGTTTTTTTCATGAGTAACATTTCATTGTGCATATGTAAGTACCACATTTTGCTTTTTCATTAAAAAAATTGATGAACACTTGGATTTTCACTTTTTGGTTTTTATGAATAATGCTATTATGGACATTTATGTAATGTGTTTGTGTGGACATATAATTTCATTCCTCTTATCTGTATCTGGGAGTGAAAATAGCTAAATTCTGTGATAACTATTTAGCCTTTTGATGATTTACCAGACTTTTCTACAGCAAGTTACCATTTTACATTTTTATGAACAGTGAGAGAATCCCAGTTTCTCCACATATTTATTAATTTTTTTTAAAGATTTATTTATTTATGCATACAAGAACTTAGGTACAGGCTACAGATGTGTGATGGGGATGGGTGAGAGGATTTAACAGAGATGGGGTGGAGAACAGAACAGGCAGATTGACTGATACACATTGCTGAGGGGAGCAGCAGGTGAGATGGGAGAGATCTGCTGTGCCTTGTGGGCCACTTCCTTGACCATTGATTGAACTGTAGTGCAGTGGCTACGGACAGCTTCATTATCGTGCGTTAACCCCTTGTACCACCAGGGAGTGCCCTTTTCATACCTTCACCAATTTTTTTTTTTTTATAGTTAGACTAATTAGTGTAAAGTATTATTTTGTTTACAATTTTTATTTGGATTTCCCTGACAACTAATGATGTTTAACATTTTTCATGTGCTTAATGACAGTTTATATCTCTATGGAGAAATGTCTGTTCACCAAAGAACTTTTGATACATACTAGTCTTTGAAATTTTAAGTATAAATAGAGATGAGGTAGATTTTAGGCATAAATACTTTTAAAAAAATTCTCAGATTATTTTAATGTATGCCAGAATGGAGAACCTCTGCTACCTTGATTCCTTAGCCCTTCATGTAAGGAAAATAGACCAGAGATGCTAAGATAGGGCTTAGGTTATAATAGAGCTGAAATTGAAATTTATAAACTAGGCCTCCCAAATGCTGTTGTATTCTGACTTTTTTTTTTTAAATCTATTTTTACATTGTTCTTCATTTTGTGCCTTTTCCATCACGGTTGTAATCCCCATGAACTTCTCACCACCAGTTTACCTATGTGCCATCACCAGTTCCATTCACCTTTCCTACTTCATTTTACTATTCCTGTTCCACCCCGATAAAATGTCTCCGGTATATAGTTGTTTGTTGTTTTTAGTTTTTTTTTATTTATTAGAATTGCTTCCCCCCCCCCCACTCTGACCCCAGCTCCATCCATGTTGCTGCAGAAGACATGAGTTTATCTTTTTTTATCGCTGTGTAACATTCCATTGTGTATATGTACCACATCTTTTTAATCCAGTCATCTTCTTTTGGGCATTTGGGTTCACCATATTTTTACTATTGTAAATAGAGTAACAATAAACATGGGGGTGCAGGTTTCCTTTTGAATCAGTGTTTTTGTGTCCTTTGGGTAGGCATGTAGGAGTGGGTTTGCTCTCATGGAAGCTCCATTTTTAGCAGTTTGAAAAACTCCAAACAACTTTCAATAGTGGTTGTACTAGCTTGCATTCCCACCAACATTGCAGGAGAGTTCCTTTTTCTCTACATCCTTATCAACATTTGTTGTTGCTAGTTTTTAAATGTGCCATTCTCAGGTCCTCCCTGCTAGTGCAAGGGGTTAGGATGCAGCACTGCAAGCTAGCTACAGCCGCTTCAGTGCAAGTTTGATCCCTGGCCTGGAGGTGATCCACATGGCACAACAGACCTCTCCTGTCTCGCCCACTGTTCTCCTCAGCACTGTACTTCGTCGATCTGCCTGTTCTGCTCCCACTCTGCCTCTGGTGAATCCTCTCACCACTCCTGCACCTCTGGCCTGTACCCCAAGTTCTGTATACATAAATCAATAAATCTTAAAAAAAAAAAAAGTGCCATTCTCACTGGTGTGAGGTGGTATCTAACTTACATTTTAAAATCTTTTAGTTGAACAGAACTAGGAATAGCAAGGGATGTGATATTCCAACTTTCAAGAGAATGTTGGCAGTGTTACTTAGTAGTAGAAGGCTGGAATTTCACACTGAGTCATGAACAGTATCTTTTCATGCGTTTATAGTTATTTTTGAGTTCCATGTATAACAGTACTAGAAGGTCAGTATTAATCCCCAGAATAGTACACAGCCCCAAAAAATGCGGCCTAAAGCACTTAATTTTAATGTGCCTTATCAAGATTTATGTATAACCTAGGTGTAGTTCTGTCGAGCACAGAACCTTTCACTGGAGGACGTCTTACAGTAGGAAGTGTACTAAATGAATGGATGCTTTTGCATTGACTGATTACCTGAGATCCCATGTTTTTTGAAAGTGACACCACAAACTCAGCAATTATTCTCACAATTTATACCTGCTCTACTCATTGCCTATTTCTGTGTTTTTGCCTTAGCACATTATTTCCTTGCATTTTTAAAGTAGATAAGATATTCAGACTAAGGATAAGAAGTAATCTTGCCAATATGAATCAAGTTCTATTTCTGGACACCTGACTTACCAAACGAGGGGTTTTTCATTAATTCTTATATCTGAAGCATTTACCTAATTTCAGTCCATTTACAGTTTGCTATTTTAGAGATTGTCCACTACCAAAATACTGCTTGCTGGAATATCAAATGAAATATATGGAAGGCTAGTATGACATAATGGTTTAATGCCCAGTTTCTGTGTATAATTCTTAGCTTCATCACATGATAGCTGTGTGACCTTGAGTAGACTACTTGATCACAATTCAGTCTTAGTTTTTGTATCTGAAAATAGGAATGATAATAATAGTGTCCATTTCATAGGTTTGCTTATAAAGTTGAAATGAGATAACTTTGTGAAGTGTCTGGAACATGGAATTTCCTCTGAATAAATACAGACTTTTATGATGATTTTCTGTACTTTGAGACACAAAGGAACCAGGCAAGAAGTAGGAAAAATTATTTAGTAAGGTTAGTGTTTGACACCTTCTGGAGTTCACTCTGAACACTTGATATCTGGGTCACTTAAACAGCTTCTAAGACTCTGGGTTCCCTACAGGATTCTCCTACTCTCTGAAAGTATAAGTTCCTTTTTAGTATATTTTGGTAAGTTATGTTTTTAGTCTGAAAATGTTGTCACCATTAATTTATTAATTCCATTAATAAAAATTATTGAAGAGACCAGCTACTTCTACAAATTTTCTCTCAAAAAAGATGTATTAAAGGTGTTAGCAAGATTTATCCTTGCATGGTTATATCAGGTACTTATGAATGCTGTGGTGTTCAAGTGTTATGGTGGGGAGGAGAGAAGGTAGTTTTGTGGGGGTATTGGTTACTAATATGAACTATTAATGCAAGAAACCTTTCTTCTCTTGTTTTCTAGGGATTGTTTGCTGAAAGGGAGACCATTTCATCTTTTCCGGTTACTCATCCAGTACCATGAGCCTGAGCTTTGTTCTTTTCTTGATACAAAGAAAATTACTCCAGACTCCTATGCACTCAACTGGGTAATAAAGTGAAAGTAGGAACACTTAATGAAAAATAGATTTCTATAAACTATAGGAGTTAGGCTGTTTCCCCTAAATTATAGACCATCACTTTTTAAACCAAAGGAATAAAGTTATTGGCACTTCAGAAATGCCTTTAAAAAATTATTTATTTGTGCATACAGAACTGGGGTACAGGCTAGAGATGCAGGGGCAATAAGAGGATTCACCAGAGACAGAGCGGGAAACAGAACAGGCAATATGATGAGTACACTGCTGAGGAGAGCAGCAGGTAAGACAGGAGACATCTGCTGCACCACATGGATCACCTCCCTGCCCAGCGTTTGAATTTGCCTAAGCAACTGCAGCTAGTTTTGTAGTGCTGCACTTTAACCCATTGTGCCACCAGGGAGAGCCCAGAAATACTCTTTTCAAAATGTTAGTTGAGGGCCCTCCCTGGTGGTGCAGTGGGTTAAAGCACAGCACGGAGAAGCTAAAGCCACTTCCGCATGAGTTCGATTCCTGCCTGCCCCGGAGGTGACCACATGGCGTGGCAGACCTCTCCTGACCTGCCCGCTGCTCCCCTCAGCAGTGTACTTCGTCGACCTGCCTGTTCTGTTCCCCACTCTGTCTCTGGTGAAGCCTCTCACCACCCTGCGCCTCTGGCCTGTCCCCCACTTATGTATGTACAAATAAATAAATCTTTAAAAAAAAAAAGTTAGTTGAGCTTATTGAATATAAAACTTAGCCTTAGTTTTATAAATATATGTCACATATTTACCTATCTGTGTGATTAAATTGTTGATGGTCATATAATAACTGAGACCCTTCCGTGACTTAAGATTATCAAATGATTTATACAGAAATACATAAAGTACATCTAAGTGCTCTGTCATTCTTTGTTTACGTTTTCATTGGAAAGTTTTATTATTCTGGGTCAGTGGTTCTCAAACCTTTTGGTCTCAGGACCTCTTGCAACCAACATTTATTGAAGATCCATAGTTGGTATGGATTATGTTAATTAGAAATTAATGATCAGAAATTTAAAATATTCTTTATTCATTTAGAAGTAATATATCCTTTGTATGTGAACATAAATAACCTATATTTTAAATGAAAAATAGCTGTATTTCCTAAAAGAATTAGTGAGAATTATGGTATTATTTTATATTTTTGTAAATCTCCTATGTTTGACTAGTAAATCTCTGATGATACTATATATCATGTAGCTTTTGGAAAATCCTGTTTTCTAATTGTGAGAGAATGAGTATGGCAAATCAGATAAAGCCTAAATATTGTTATGAAAATACTTGTGACATTACGGACTTCCCTATTTATTAATAGGAAATTACGAATTCTTATGAACTTTTGTGGATCTCAGAATTGCTCTTCTAGGTTAACTTGAATAACTGTCTGAAACAGTGATTGTATGCTAGAAGAGTATATATTTAAAAATTAAACATTCCTAGATCTTGTCTAACTATTCTTCAGAAAGAATCCCATTTCTACAAATCATTAGCTATGTGATTTAAGATACAATCTCTGTACTTCACTTTCTTCTATGTAAAATGGGAATTTATGGTGCCTATTTTAGAGGATGATGGGATTACTTCTATTTCAAGAATTCTGGGTTAATCCTTGGTGTTGGTAGCAAATTTTGATTTAGTTCTAAAACGACTGGTTTTTCTTTAGTAGGTTCCCCAAAAAGTTTGTTCCTTCTACTAGTATCTGTTAGAAATTAGTCTTTTTTGTTCAAGTCTTAAGGTGAAACAATTAAAACTAATTTCTGAGCCTTGAGAACCCATACCCATGAGCATTGCAATGTCAGCTTTAGTTAACTAAGTGTCTTTAATGATGTTTTTGAATTGTTAGTTGTATTTTTATCTTGCAATCTATGTTTGTAATGGCAATTTTTAAGACAACAAAAATATTAATAATAGCATTACAGACTTTAAAAAAAACTCTGTGGCCAAATATGATGGCATTTTCATGGGGCTGTGGATTCTTAGGATTTATTCTAGTCTGACCACCATCATTTGATAGCTCTGTGAGCTTGTGAAGGCTCTTTTAACACAAGTTCATATCCTTACCTGTTAAATAGGAAGGAAGAGATTTACTTTGAAGATCTGTTGTAAGGATACTTAAAATGAGAAACATCTTAATAAGCGATATATTACAGTATTTTAGTACCTGGCACAAAATATGTATTATATATACTTATTAGCTCCCTAGTCATTTAAAATGTTTTAAATTTATCCCTGTAGGTGGAAGTGTTTTTGTATCTAGTAAAAATTGAATGATCAAAATACATTGTTAAATTCATGCAATTTAAAACACAAGTGAACACTAAAAAAAATTTATACATTTACAGCTCAAACTTGAAGTAGAACAGCTTAGATTTCCCAAAACGTATTGAGGGGTATGCATGTTGGCTATCTATTTCAAAGGATGAACAAGTAAACTCTGGAAGTAATTCTTATTTATATTTTCATTAAAGTTTTATTAGATATACTTCACTTAAATTACTAGTTTGATCCTCACAGTTACCTTGTAAGTTAAGTACTAGTGTAACGATTATGCTAGTTACCTCTGTGAGTAGTTATACTATGACTTTAGATATTCTAGATTAATTATTTCTCTTTTCACAACAGTGGTAGAAGATGGGCAGTAGTGTTTTTTTTTTTTTTTAACAGAAGAAGAAATGGAAGCTTTAGAGGTTAAGTAACATGCCCTTAGTCACACAGCTAGTAAGTAGCGTCACTGTGCTTTGAATCCACGTGTTCTGCATTTAGCTTACATATGCTAACATTAAGGTCCATATTACATACCAGGTGTTGCAGGTGATTTAATATAATGTTATTCTTGTATTTTTAGAGTACTTTTATAAGAACAAATTATTTCCAATAGTTTGTCTCTCATTTCATTTCCTTTTTACAGCTTGGAAGTCTTTTTGCATGTTACTGCCCCATTGAAGTCACTCAGGCAATATGGGATGGATATCTACAACAAGCAGATCCATTTTTTATTTATTTCTTAATGTTAATAATTCTTGTTAATTCAAAGTAAGTATTAGGTTGCTTAGATTTTTCTCCTCTCTATTCTCAGAGTTCTCTGGTAATATTTAACTTAAATTAATTGGATTCTCTTTTGCAGAGAAGTTATTTTGGCTCAGGAGTCTGACAGTAAAGAAGATGTTATCCGTAAGTATTACTCAGTATAGAGAAAACATTTAAAGTCACTTAATTTTTTAAAATTCACTTTTCCTTATTTATGAATTTAGAAGATTAGTCCAAAAGAATGCTGAGGTTCCTTCAGGGTTTATGTGTTCTCTAGTTAAAATCCTTAAAGATAGTTTTTCTGAGTTTCCATACTCATGCATACCTTCATGTTTTTTTAAACTTTCTTTTCCATATACTGTTTCTCTGGTTTCATTCATCAGATAAAACATGTTCGTTCCTCTTGCTTTCTCTGGTCCTTCTTCCTTAATTTACCGTTCAGTACTCAGCTATCATGGTATCTCCATTGTGCAACCTTGGTTCTCTTTTTGGGTTTTCTACCCTCCAGCATCTATACAAACTTAGTTACTTCCTTTCTCAACACAAGGCAAATTTCCTTAAGTCAGAAAATATTGGTAATTTATTTTTTTTTTGCAGAGGCCCTTGTACTTAATTGTATTTGTTAAATAAGTCACAGTACTCTGAACAAGGCTCGTGAGTTTGATTTGCTTATCTGACACAGTCATTCACTTACTGCAGAATTGCATTGGCAGTTCCTTTGGGAAATTCCCATCAACCTGCATAGTTTTAAAGATACTGCTATTGAAGGTGCGGAGAAGGCATTCGACAAAGTTCAAAACCCATTTATGTTTAAGGCCCTTGAAATCCTCGGAATAGAAGGAACGTACCTTAACATGATAAAAGCCATGACAAACCACAGCCAATGTTATCCTCAATGGAGAAAAGCTGAAAGCCTGTCCTTTCAGATCAGGAACAAGACAAGGGTGTCCACTATCGCCACTGCTCTTCAGCATAACATTGGAAGTTCTAGCCAGAGCAATAAGACAGGAAAAAGACACACAAGGAATCAAAATAGGGAAAGAAGAAATAATTTGCAGACGATATGTTAATTTACGTGGAAAACCCTAAAAATCCCACAGACAAACTAATCAAAGCCATCAACCGGTTTAGCAAGGTAGCAGGAAATAAAATCAATACACAAAAGTCAGAGGCCTTTCTGTACACAAAACCAATCAGAAGAAGCAGGGAAAAAAAAAAAATCCCCTTTTCAATTAAAACAAAAAGAATAAAATACCTGGGAATCAACCTAACAAAAGAGGTAAAAGACCTATACAAAGAAAATTACAAAACACTGCTAAAAGAAGACACCATGAAAGACATCCCTTGTTCATGGGTGGGGAGAATTAATATCATCAAAATGGCCATCCTACCAAAAGTGATATACAGATTTAATGCCATTCTAATAAAAGTCTCAATGACATTCTTCAAAGAAATAGAAAAAAATATTGATGAAGTTCATATGGAACAACAAAAGACCCTGAATAGTCAAAACTGTCATGACTAAGAAGAAAGAGAATGGAGGCATTACATTCCCAAACTTCAAACTATACTACAAAGCCATAATAATCAAAACTGCATGGTATGGGAACAAGAACAGACATACTGACCAGTGGATTTGGATAGAAAACCCAGATATAAACCACAGGTTTATAGGCAGCTAATCTTTGATAAAGGAGAAAAGAAGATACAGTGGTACAAAGAAAGTTGTTCAGCAAGTGGTGCTGGGAAAACTGGAAAGCTAAAAGCAAAAAAATGAAACTAGATCACTGCCTCACAAAAATCAACTCAAAGTGGATTAAAGACCTAGACATAAGAATGGAAACCATAAAATTTCTGGAAACAAAGATGGGCCAAACACTACACAACATACAATTCAGCGACACTTTTAAAGATACAACACCCAATGCAACAATAGTGAAGGCAAGGATAAATAGATGGAACTACATCAAGTTAAAGAGCTTCTGTGCAGCAAAACAGGCTTTACAAAAAAGACATCCCATTGATTGGGAAAAAATTTTCGCACAAAAAACTAGTGATAAAGAATTGATCACATGGCTATACATAGAACTGATGAAAATAAACAGCCCCATCAAAAATGGGCAGAAGAGCTAAAAAGACACTTCTCCAAAGAGGAAATACAGATGGTCAACAAGCATGTGAAAAAATGTTCAACATCTCTTGTAATAAGGGAGATGCAAATTAAAACCACAATGGGATATACCACCTCACCCCAGTGAGAGTGGCACATCTTCAAACAACTAGCAACAACAAATGTTGGCGAGGGACATGGAGAAAAAGGAACTCTCCTGCACTGCTGGTAGGAATGCAAACGAGTGCAACCTCTATGGAAACATTTTTGGAAGTTCCTCAAACTGCTAAACATAGAGCTTCCATATGACCCAGCAATCCCACTCCCAGGTATCTACCCAGAAGACACAAAAACACTGATTAAAAAAGATAGCTGCACCCCCATGTTTATTGCTGCTTTATTTACCATTGGAAAAACATGGAAACAGCCCAAATGCCCAAAAGTAGATGACTGGATTAAAAAGATGTGGTACATATACACAATGGAATATTACTCAGCAACCAAAAAAAAAAAGAAAAAACAACACATGCCTTTTGCAGCAACATGGATGAAGCAGGAAAAGATCATGCTTAGTGAAATAAGTCAGAAAGAAAAGGAAAAATACCGGATGGTTTCACTCATAGCACGAGTATAATGGACCAGGCGAGAAAATAATAATAATAATGAACAGCTATATACCAGAGACATTTTAAAGGGGTGAAGTGGGGAATGGGATCAAAAACGGTGGGGGGGGGGGAAGGAAATGCACTGGACTTTAGTGATGACACAGGGGTGATTTGGTGATGGGAAGCTCACAGGGATTACAATTGAGATGAAAAAATGCACAAAATGATGTAAAAATAAACTATTATATATATTTTTAAAAAGATATTGCCATCGAGATTCCATTTATACAGTTTTTTTATGTGATGATATTTTAACCTTAATACATAAATAATATTTATTATTCTGAGCTAATGATTATAAAAATGTATTTAATCCTATTTCAGAGTTCTTGGAAAATACACCCTCCAGTTTGAATCTAGAAGATATAGAAGACCTTTTCTCTCTGGCACAGTATTATTGCAGTAAAACACCAGCTTCCTTTAGGAAGGTATAAGACAAGAAATGATCAGCTATTAAGACTTTTACTTTTGTACATTATTCTGTGGTTTATGCTGTATGTATTTCAGTTGAATACTCTAGGTTTTTAATCTTTCTGTCTTTATGTGTTAGTTTTGTGTGATTTTTACTGTACATATTCTCCATAGTGGAGAAATACACACATTAAAAAAATGTAAACAGGGCCCTCCCTGGTGGCACAGCGGGTTAAAGCACTGCACTAAGAAGCTAAAGCCACTTCCACATGAGTTCGATTCCCGCCTGCCCCGGAGGTGACCACATGGTGTGGCAGACCTCTCCTGACCCACCCGCTGCTCCCCTCAGCAGTGTACTTCGTCGATCTGCCTGTTCTGCTCCCCACTCTGTCTCTGGTGAAGCCTCTCACCCTCCGCATCTCTGGCCTGTACCCCAGTTCTGTACGAATAAATAAATAAATCTTTAAAAAAAAAAATGTAAACAAATCTCAATGAGAAAATTGAGGTATTTCTTAAATGCTTTCTTTTTTTTTTAAGATTTTATTTCTATTTTTGAGTAGAAGAAATGGGGTGTAGACCAGAGGTATTGGTGGTGAGAGGTTTCACCAGAGAGTGGGGAGCATAGCAGGTGGATTTATTGAAATAAATTGCTGAAGGAGAGCAGTGGGTGACATAGGAGAGATCTGCTGCTGCATATTAGCTCCCTGGCCAGGAATTGAACTCAGACCATAGTGTTGATATAACACTGAGACTTAATCCCTGAGTTACCAGGGAGGCTCTTAAATGCTTTCTTGACTTAAAAAATTGTGTTACAAAAATTGAATGAGGATGTATAGTTATGTCTTCTTTATCTTTCAGCTTTTCACAACTTGATGTGAAGCAGAGCTGTCTTGTACACAAAAAGGGCTATTTAACTCTGTAGAGACTAGAACCTTTCTCAAACCAGACACATTGCTTTCGTGAGAAAAGCCTGAGTGGTGTGAGTGCCTAGAAAGTGAAACTCATAAAAGCAAACACTAACAGTGAAGGGAGTCATAGAAGTATCATCTCTCTCTCGATCTCTTCTATTCTTCCCTGGCCCTCCCCCGAATCTCTCATCTGTTTAGTTTCCTATAGGATAAAAGCAAACACTGCATAATTCAATACTGTTAAAAAATGTTTTCATGCATGACTTGTATGACTCTTTCCTTCACTTCCACCACCACTTGATTCTTTGGACCTTCCCACCTTCCTCTTAGTTCCAGAAACTTCACTATTTTATTAGTGTCTATTGTATTTTGCTTTGTCTGATTGTCTGCTACCTAAACACCCAGTATTTGTTTTGTCATTGTGATTTTTTTCCTAACACATAGTTCCCTGAAACTTCTATTTTCCTGTAAATGGCAACATTTCATCTTTCTTTATGACAGAATGACAGAATAGTGCACTGTTCTATATCATATCTTTTTGATCTAATCCTCTATCAGTGGTCACTTGGGTTATTTCATGTCCTAGCTATTGTACATGGTAGTGTACAATTAATTGATGGTTTCATGTTCTTTGGATGGCTGTCTGAGATTGGGATTACTGGGTCATACAGTATTTCCACTTTTAGTTTTTTAAGGTAAATCCAGGCCACTACCTAAATGGCTGCATCAGCGTATGTTTTCACCAACAGATTTACAGGGTTCCTCTTTCTCTACATCGCCAACACTTGTTGGGGGTCTTTTAATATATGCCATTCTCACTGTTGTCAGATGATCTCTCATTGTGGTTTTGACGTGCATCTCATTAAAAATGATGTTGAACATTTTTCCATGTATTTCTTGTCATTCTGGATATCCTTTTTGGCAAATTATCTGTTCAGATCTGCTACCCACTTATTAATCAGGATTTTTTAAATTATTAAGTTGACTATATTTTATATAACCTAGATATTAAGCCATGTCAGTTGTGTAATATGTGAGTGTTTTCTCCTATTTGGTAAGATGTGTTTTTAATCTACCTATATTTTCTTTTTCTCTGTAAATGCTTTTAATTTGAGGTGATCCTAATTGTTTATTTTTGCTTTTGTTTCCCTTGCCATAGGGATTGAGTCTCCAGAAGTATCATTCAGGGTTCATTATCATTCATGTTGTGAAATCTATAGCTAACATTTTCTTCTATATGTCTTATTGTTGCAGGTCTTATAGTAAGTCTTTAATCCATGCAGTAGAGAGTGATCCAGCTTCTTTCATTTACATGTGTGGTCTTTCAGTTTTCCCAGCACTGTTTGTTAAAGAGACTACCCATTGTATGGTTTTGGCTCGTTTTTCTTGAATTATATACTAATATATTAATGGACCTATTTTTATCACTGTGGATTGTAATTTTGTTCCACTGTTACTGTTTTATTTAATTGAGGTATCAGTTTTGTTTCTTTTTTCGTTTTCTTTATATTCCACTAATAAGTATGTGGTATTTGCCCTTCACCTTCAGTCTTATTTCACTTAGAATAATCCCCTGAAGGTCTACTTATATTATCATAAATGACAGGATTTCATTTTTTTTTTTAAAGATTTATTTATTTATTCATACAGAACTGGGGTACAGGTCAGAGATGCGGAGGGTGAGAAGATTCACCAGAGACAGAGTGGGGAGCAGAACAGGCAGATCGACAAAGTACACTGCTGAGAGGAGCAGCGGGCGGGTCAGGAGAGGTCTGCCTCGCCATGTGGATCACCTCCGGGGCAGGCAGGAATTGAACTCATGCAGAAATGGTTTAAGCTTCTTTGTTTGTGTTGTGCTTTAACCCGCTGCGCCACCAGGGAGGGCCCGATTTCATTATTTTTAATGGCTGAGTAGCATTCTATTTTGTATATATACCACATCTGTATTCTTCTGTTATTATGTAGATTGTGCTGCAGTGACTATAGGGGGACATATGTCTTTCCAAGTTACATGTCATTTTCTTTGCAAGTGTTATTTTCTTTGGATGAAAGTGTAGAGTTGGGCTTACTGAACCATATGATAGTTCTATTTTAATTTTTTGATGAACCTCCTTATTGTTTTCCATAATCGCTATACCAGTTTATATTTCCACAGCAGTGGAGAAGGATTTCTTTTTCTCCACCTCCTCACCAATAATTATTTTTTCTTAACTTTCTGATAAGTCTTTCTGATTGGAGTGAGATTCTATCTTGGTACTCTACCATTTGATGAATATTAACTTATGTGTTATTTCTTCTACCTTAATCGTAATGGCTATCTGTTTTATCTGATGTATGTTTTATCTGATGTATGTATAGCTTTTCCTGACTTTTTTCCTTTTGATTGCCATTTGCTTGTCTTTAAGTTTATGCTTGTCATTGGTTATAAGAGGAGTTTTCTGTATATAGGAAGTTGGAGTTGGACTGTGTTTTGAAACTTTGTTTTGATTTTTGGTGTTTTGAAACTCACCACTCTATACCTTTTAATTGGTGAATTCAGGCTATTTACTTCTTGTGAGATTATTGAAACAAATACTGAGATTCCAATATTTAAAAAAAATTGATTTTGTCTTTTTACTTGTGATATCTTAATGTTTTTTTAAAGTACTGTTTCCTTTGTCTTATGTGCTATTTCTATTGATTTTTAAATGAAGTTTCTGTTGAGATTAGTGTATGGTGGACTATTTAAATGGCCCATGAAATCGTTTGATCTCCAACTTGTCCTGATTGGCCACATAATTTGGCTTGTTGTTATAGTAGCCCCTTTAGTATTTCCTTTCATTTCTTTTTTTAGCATTTTTCTTTTCTGTGAAATTCCTAACCCATCCTCTTCTGTCCTGAATGATAGCCTTGCAGGATAAAATATTCTGAACTGGAAATTTAGATTTTTGAATCTCTCTTGTCATTTCCTTCTTGCCTATAAAGTTTCTACTGGAAAGTCTACAAAATGGTCTATAATTATTTTCTCATAAATTACTCTTCTTTCTCTCAATGCTTCTAATATTCTGCCTGGTCATTGGCTTTCAGTACTTTAATTATAATGTATCTTAAAATGTCTAGGTGGTATTATTTAGTTTGGATCTCTTTGGGGCCCTCTTTCCAAGAGTCAGATGATTTTCTGCAATTATTTTCTTATATAAATTTTATCATATTTTTCTCTTGAGATCTCCATGATACAGATATGATTTCCCTTTAGTTGATCCCAAAGAGCACTTATATTCTATTTGTTTTTTTCTCTGTATTTTTCTGTTTGTGTTCTCTGCCCCTGTGGTTTCAAGCTTGTGAATTCTCTTCATTATTTACATGTGTCTACTATTGAGACCCTCTATTGTATTTTGTAAATCAAATGTACCATTTTTTAGGCTAACAGGTTTATTTGTGACTTGTGCCCATAAGAGAATTACTATCTTTTTTTTTTTTTTACTATCTTTTTTTTAAAGGTATTCCACCAAAATAATTGCTAGGTGGTGAATCATCATGTCACTGAAACATCAAAATGAGGTTAAATTTTGTACAGTGTAGTGTGTTTAGAAGGCAGGTAAGGGAGACTTTTAACATTTCCTTCAAATTTAATGAGTTAAAGAAAGATGTTTCTAGGAACTAATTGCTATTACTTTAATAATTGCATTATTGGCTCCAAACACTGTTGAGAAAGTCAAACCACTGGAATGTTGTTTAGGGAATGGATGGGGAAAAAAGTCTTTACTCTTCAGTCTTTTAAGAAAATCAGTTGTTTTCCCCAGAATATAATAAATAATCTACATTTAGGCCAGGTGTTAGATCATTTTATAATGAAATGCACACCACATTTTGTTTATTTAAAATATGAGAAGTTATGAGTAATAATTTTTGAAATTTAGTATTATCTATGAGTAATAGTGTAGAAAATAAATAAATAGTGTAGAAAATAATAGTGTAGAAAATAAATGCCTTTGCTTCATTTGTATGAACTCTAAGAAGGACATAAAGGTTTTTGCCTATAATATTTATGCTGCTATAATATTAAATTTTAAAAATGATATTCCTCAAAAGTAGTATACAATTATTTTACCTTTTATAATGACCTAATAAAATTACTTTTGGGAAGATACTTCTATTTTTTCTTAATAATGTTTTTAAATTTTTCTCTTCAAACAGGATAATCACCACCTATTTGGTAGTACTTTGTTAGGAATTAAGGATGATGATGCAGATCTGAGTCAGGCTCTTTGTCTGGCTATCTCAGTGTCAGAGATCCTTCAAGCAAATCAACTGCAAGGGGTAAGGAAAATCAGAGGACTATCTCTTAAATGCATGGAACCAACATTTCCCATTTGTTGATTTCTTGCAAAATTAATTTACTACAACAGTGTAACTGTTTTGCTTTGAGTGATAAATGTGTTAAATTTTCTGTCCAAATGGTCATTTAAAGCTGTCAGCTGTATGTTACATTTGCTCTCAACAATTATTTTGATACCAGTTCTTGATGTTAAAAATCTTTTCTCAATTTGACAAGGCAACTGAATGTTCCATCCTATAAAGTACTGAAAAGATTAAATTTAACATTTAATAGTTAGATTCTGAGTAAATTATACATGCTGTACTGCCATAAAACATACAACAAAGGAGAGTGAAGAAATATGCCATTTCTGTCTATTATCTTTATAGAAATCAAGAGAGTCAATTTAACTAGTGGTGTTTTTCAAAATATATTCTTTATCAGTAGTAGTGGTACAGTTAATGATGGGTATGTGTTTTTGGAAGGCAGGTATATTTTCAAGGTACAGGAAAAAGTGAACATAGAAAGATAAGTGTTTCACTATAGATTTTTCTCAGCTGCTTGTTTATCTGAATTGGTTTTCAGAATTTTCAAAAAACTAGTTTTCTGATCAGAAATATTATGTGAAGTCATATAATTCAGAGACCCATGAGAATTTCATCAGTTTATAGACACCTCTCATCCACAAAAGACATTTCTGGTGTGAATTAAATTATTGATAAGTTTGTGAAGTTATTTGTAGAGATAAGAATTGTGACTAGATTTGTTTGTAATTATAGTTTTTTAAAAGTCATTTGATATGATATACTTAGAAATTTTTAATTCTAGTAAGGTTTTATACCTCAAACTGATATTCCACTTTTACATATTATAAGACTTTCCATTCAGAAACAGCATGTACAGAATGTTTTAACTATTTTAAATGATTCAAATTATTTAATATCTTCAGGTTTCTGTTCCTGTACTGATTGGGCCCTCCCTCTTGGTCAGTTGTTATTATATTGTGTAAAATATAACCCTCATGGCAAATTACAGTATGCTAAGTGCTGTTTCCCTTTTAGGAAGGAGTCCGATTCTTTGTGGTGGATTGTCGTCCTGCTGAACAGTATAATGCTGGACATTTATCAACTGCCTTCCACTTAGATTCAGATCTGGTTAGTATAAATACAAAGTCAAAGAAGAAATAACTTTTTTCTTTTGCCCATACCAGTTTGGGGATGTTTTTCTGTCTGTATAAGGAAGAATTCTTTACCTTTATAAGAAGTGTTGTGCTTAGATTTCCTTATCACCTAGCATGCCTTTTTTGATATCATAAAGGATAGGTGAAAGCATTGTGGCTTGTGATTGCTTACCATTATTATGTCAGTAAATTCTAAACTTGTTACTATGACCTACTTGATTTAGCAAATAGCATAGTTCCTTGCACTGAGTAAGTACTCTGTTAATACTAGCTCTTATAATTAAGAATTTTGAAAAGTTTTGCTATAAGCCTTTTATTTTTATTATGAATACTTACATACATAATAAAATCATCTAATAAGGATATTATTTGGCATATAAGTGCTCAGTTGTTAAAATTGCTATCCGAGAGTCACATTAATTGAAAGAGTGGATGAAGTAAAATAATTATTGTCAGGTATGCTTAGGACAGTGATTAGAACAAGAACTGATTTATTTAAGCTATCCTAGAGTTAGGAGAACCTCAGAGATAGGGAGGACTAAAAAGGAATAACCCCTTTTGCTGCCTATGAAATGTGCCCTTCTTATCCACTTGTATGAAAAAGTTGATGCTGAGACTGAAAAGCTTGTAGAAGAGCCTAGATGGTATTTGAGAGAAACCTCATGGGAAATGAAGGTAAAACAACCCAGAGTTTTGAGTGCTGTAGGTGAGGAGGTGATCCTAGCTTGCTTGCATCCTGAAAGTGAATTCCATGCCTTCCTCTTTTTTGATTCATCTAGGCAGCTTTAGATGGTCCTAAGTTTATGAGTAAGATTTTACTGTAATGATTCTTTAAAAAATTCAGACTTAAGTTGATTATTATTACCAGCTTGTTTAATCTTGTAGACCTTCACCATGCATTTATATATTTCTTGTTTACTATTTTTTTTTACTTGCTTTTTCACTTAACAGTTCACTGGATGAAGGGCTTTCCATTTAAATACATTCTTTTTTAAGGCTATGTAGTGGTTCACTGTATAAATATACCATAATTAATTGCCTAGTTGATGTACATTTTGGTTGTTTTCAGTTTTCTTATAATAAAAAAAAATGCTACAGTAAATATCCTTACATATACTTTGTGATCTTGTTGAAATACTTCTATAAAATATATTCCTAGAGCCCTTCTGTATGGCACAGGGGCTAAAGACATCACTATCAAGCTATTGCCAGCCACTGTAGCACAAATTTTATCCCCGCTGGCCAGGGAGCTAACCCACATGGCACAGCAGACTTTCCTGTTTTGCCCATTGCTCCCCTCAGCAGTGCAGTGCATTTCAGTCAGTACGCCTGTCCTGCTCCCCACTCTGTCTCTCGTGAATCCTCTCATCCTAGCCCTGCACCTCTATAAAAAACAAAATCTTTAAATTAGACTCCTAAAAGTTGAGTTGAGGAAATGTGGATCATATAAAATGTTACAGAGACTATCATACTGTTCTTTGAAAAGGCTGGATTTTACAACTACAAATGAGAATATTGTCTCGCACCATCAGAATTAGTGGATTTTCCCAATATTTTTCATTTCACAGGAATGGTAAGTTAAAAACAGTGGTAATTATTAATGTGTTGAACCAATATCTTTTGTCAAATGTTCTATCGATTTTTTTTAACTGTTCTTTATTGGTTTATCTACTTTCTATTGGATTTTTACTGTGCCTTTTTTGTAGTATTCTCTGCATAATTTACTCTTTCTGTGAATTTTCAAATTTTGTTCTAATGTATTAGTTACATTTAGACAATTTCTTTTATCCTGGAAATTTTATTTGTGTGCTCTTTTCCTTTTGTTTACTTGGTGGCTGTTTATATATTGATTTTTTTTTTTCCTGGAAAGACACTTCAAATTTTAAAAATGTATGTGTAAGCAGGTCTTGTCATACTTTTAAATTTTTTTAAAATTTTCTAGATGTTGCAGAATCCATCTGAGTTTGCACAGTCAGTAAAATCTTTGCTGGAAGCACAGAAGCAGTCCATAGAGTCTGGCTCTATTGCTGGTGGAGAGCACCTGTGTTTTATGGGTAGTGGCAGAGAGGAAGAAGACATGTATATGAACATGGTCCTGGCACATTTTTTACAGGTATTTTGACAAACTATTTCATTTTGCTTGGTTATTATTATCACCTTTAAGAAATGCACATAGATAAATTTGTGCTGTAATTATTTTGTCATATTTAAATTTTTTCTTTATAATTTACTAGTTTTATGTCTTGCCAAGAAACTTCTTCTTCAGATTTTGTGATATGCTTTTATAGTTTCTTTTTAAGCCTTGAATCATGTAGTATTTACTTAAAATTTTTTAAAATTTAAGTAGCAATGCATTGTAACATTATATAGATTTCAAATGTGCATCATTACATTCATTACATGGAATTTATGTAGGCATGAAATACATTTTTTTTTTCTCATGTAGTTCACCAACTGTGCTATTAATTTGAAATGCACTTTTTTCAGTGCTGCACTCCTGGGTGCATTAAGATCTACTTCTAGATTATTCTGTTGTATAGATTTTTGTCTATTCATGCCTTAGTTCTTTTTATAATAGCTCTGTGGTTAATTTAATTTCCTTACTTTGAAATTGAGTAACTACATATGTGTATCATACTTAGTTATGAAACGTTTTTATGTTTTATTCAACCTGTCTCTCTGCCATCTATACAAAACCTCCCTCAGTTCTTTCTTTATAAAAATAGTTATCTAGGGGGCCTTTCCTTGGTGGCACACTATAAAATGAAGCTAGCTGCAGGTACGTTGGCATGAGTTCAATCACCGGCCAGGGAGGTGACCCTCGTAGTGCAGAACACTTCTTTCTTGTCCACTGCTCCCCTCAGCAGTATACTTCGTCACTGTGCTTGTTCTGCTCCCTATTCTGTGAATCTTCTCCCCACCCCTGCACCTCTGTCCTGTACCAGAGGTGAGTCTCAGCGTGGTCAAGTTAATGTCAGATACTGTGTCAGAGTTCTCTTCCCAGACACATGGCACAGCAGACGTCGCCTGTCTTTCAGACTGCTGTTCCCCTCATTGTATTTCTTCTGCTTCCCGTTCTGTCTCTGGTGAATCCTCTCACCCCTACACCTCTGGTCTACACCCCAGTTCTTGCATGCATGCATAAATAAAATAAAAAAATTTTAAATAAGTTATTAGTTCCGTATTTCTAGGTAGTTCACACCCTAACTCTCCCTGATTTTATATGACCCTGAACTGTGTAATCAGCGAGAATAAGCATGGTATTGCACAAGCCACTCATTTGGTTCTATTTCGATTCATGTTATAGTTTATTGGGAATGTAGTTTGAGAAAATTAGTGTAACTAAGGACAGAAATCCTGGAAAGGCAAAAATCAAAAGATTAATATTTGGGGGAGTAATTGTTTTTACATGTTATGAAAGGAAAAACTTCAGAAATTTATGCAGGAGAGCAAAAGTAGGGACTCATTTAATTTAAAAACTGAATTGACTTATTCTTTAAAAAAAATAGTATAGGCCCTCCCTGGTGGCGCAGCTGGTTAAAGCACAGCACTAAGAAGC
>NW_004567104.1:47741451-47743628 GCF_000260355.1 Condylura cristata | reverse complement strand
CAGCTACTTTATCATTATTACACTTTATTATGTAAGATATAACTGGTGTTTCCCTGATTTTCCCAGGATCCAAAATAAGAACCTGTACTTGATCATATCTTTTAAGTCTCTTTTAATTGATAGATTCCCTTTCTTGATTTTTTTTCCCTCTTGCATATTATTTGTTGGAAAAAACCTGGTTTATATCACAGAGTTTTCCTCATTCTAGATTTTGCCAATGTGCTCAGTTGGTGTTGTTTATTAAGTTTTGTCCCTATTATTTCCTGTTGCTAGTAATTAGTTCTAGAGACTTGATTACTTTACTTTTAGGAGAGACAGGAGGTCCTAGATGGTATATACTTTTTCCCCACTAGAAAGTACAGACCTCATACTGCCCCAGATAGTTTTCTTTTTTTCAGTCAGTCTCTATCTCCTTATCATTGCTTAAATCCATTAATTTCTAGTAGTTTGTAAAATGTTAACAATCTGGCCCTCCCTGGTGGCGCAGCGGGTTAAAGCACTGCACTGAGTAGCTAAAGCCACTTCCATATGAGTTCGATCCCCGCCTGCCCGGGAGGAGCCCACATGGCGTGGCAGACCTCTCGTGACCCGCCCGCTGCTCCCCTCAGCAGTGTACTTTGTCGATCTGCCTGTTCTGCTCCCCACTCTGTCTCTGGTGAAGCCTCTCACCACCCCTGAGCGTCTGGCCTGTACCCCAGTTCTGTATGTACAAATAAATAAATCTTAAAAAAAAAAAAAGTTAACATTCTGTCATTTCTTCACAATTAGCTGTATTATTTGCTTTTATATTTCTGTTTTACAGAGGACACAAACTTTTGAAAGCTTTTAAAAAACGATTCTAATAGTACTGATGTTAAAAATAAAATATAACTGACTTAGGTTCTTTATTACATTTATAAATACAATACAAATGAAATCAAAATCATAGTAATCATAATTCTTCCCACTAAAATACCAGATATATAAGGCACCAAAGTCCAAAATGTCAAGGAAAAGAAAAGTCCAGAAATTTAACATATAGCCTTATATACAATTGTCACTGTTTGTAGAACTATCAAAAGTTTTAATTGAATTGTATTTTGGAATAATTTAAATTTCATTTCTATTACAGAAAAACAAAGAATATGTGAGCATTGCCAGTGGAGGATTTATGGGTAAGCTTTTATTAATCCTTTTGCCACCAGTACTTAGAGTGAACAAATTAATATGTTCTTTAATCTTTTATAATATGTTTTTAGAAAAGGCAGGCTAATAGGACAAATAGGACATACAGATTACAGATAAACACACATAACAAGCTATTGAAATTTCTATTGAGTGGCAAGTCTTTGCAAAAAAAAATTGTAAAAATACAAGAAAAATTTCCCACTTGATTAATCTCTAGGAATAGACTGGGAAACTAAAGTAAGAATACTTTTCACTATATACCTTTTGTACCTTTTTTTTTTTTTAACTACTTGAAGTATTAGCTACTAAAAAAGTGGTGATTCAGTTGAATAAAACAAATAAGCTAATGTTTTCAAACATGTAGACTAATAACCTAGTAACCCAGAGTCATAAAATAGTTGATGAAATGAATGCAGGAAAATATTTGAGAATGTATGCAGTATTAAATCAGGGTAATAAGATGAAAAAAGCCGTTCTTCTCACAAGTATGCTACTGAGGGCACACACTTACATCTAGTAAATAAATAAGCCCTGGAGTACTAATTCACAATAGAGTGAATACAGACAATAGTTTTTTATTGTAATTGTCAAACTTGCAAACAGACTAGATACTAATTATTCTTGTCACAAACAAGTAATGATAATTGTTTGATGGTAAGTAGTGTTAATAATACCTGATAGGGTAACTCCTATACTACCAAAATGGAAACAATAATGTATAAACCTATATTAATTACCTCAATTAAAAAGGAAGTCTTAATTATTGCTACAATGGAGATCAACATATAAATATACCAACATGTTGCATATCCTAACATATACAATGAATGTTGCATGTCACATGTCAAATATATTTTAGTTAAAAATAAGATTGTTACATTATGAAAAGTGGTGTTTAAAAAAATACTAAACTCAACTTGGATGGAGCTGGAAAAGATCATGCTTAGTGAGATAAGCCAGAAAGAGAAAGAAAAATACCGGATGGTTTCACTCATAGCAGGAGTATAATG
>NW_004567104.1:47656029-47741241 GCF_000260355.1 Condylura cristata | reverse complement strand
AAAAAAAAAGTGTAAAAAAATACTGAACTGTAAATACATGGAAAAAAATAGAAATATTTGTTGAAGGTAACAGAATTTGGATTTGAATCATGGTAGTCTTATAAAGATTAAGTTCTGATCCAATATAATCTTCTCATGTTAAAACTTAAATTTTTAGTAGATTAAATCTACTCTTGATTTTTACTGATTTTTAACAAGACTTAGGATTATTTCCTATATACCACAGCCTGATAACTACCTTTGAGGCATATCCCCAGAATGAGCTATAACACGAGTTACTTTAATAAGTATTGTTAAGCAGCTCTCCCTGGTAGCACAGTGGTTTGGGTTGCAGCACTGTAAGCTAGCCGCAGCCATTTCAGTGCTATTTTGATCTTGGACCCTGGAGATGATCCACACGGCACAGCAGACCTCTCCTGTCTTGCCTGCTGCTCCCCTCAGTGGTGTACTTTGTTGATCTGCCTCTTCTGTTCTCCACTCTGTCTCTGGTGAATCTTCTCACTGTCCCTGCACCTCTAGCTTGTACCCCAGTTCTGTATGCATAAATAAATAAATCATAAAAAAATAAGTATTGATAAGCAAGTACAGTTTATTCTGAATTGGGTTTTAAGGTACCCTTCTTGCAGTTAAAAATTCATACATAACTTTGGCTTACCCCCAAACTTTAACTGCCAGTTGTTTTCTTATATCTGCTGAGAATAGGTTTCAGGGCTCTTACTGATATCAAAGCCCTTGGGTGATTGTGTCCTTGAATCTTGTTTTACTTGCCTATGATATGTTTATTATACATCTTTGTAGTGAATCTTTCTCAAAAGGATTGAAATGTCAGTTTTTCTTCTTCTTTTATCTTAAGCACTGCAGCAGCACTTAGCAGACATTAATGTGGATGGACCTGAAAATGGATATGGCCATTGGATTGCTAGTACCTCAGGCTCAAGAAGTAGTATCAATTCTTCTGTTGATGTAAGTATATTTGTATAATATGTTGTCATGTTTGGATAAATACCCAGAAAAGGTGACTAATGGGCCCATCATAACAAACGAAGTAAAAATACTTCAATCAGATAAAATGTAGTCATATTTTTATAAGAATATTGAAATGGGCCCTCCCTGGTGGCTCATTGGGTCAAAGCACAACACTATGAAGCTACTGCAGCCACTGCAGCATTAGTTAAAATCCCGGCCAGGACGGTGACACACCTGGCTTGGCAGACCTCTCCTAGCCTGCCTGCTGCTCCCCTCAGGAGTGTACTTTATCAATTTGCCTGTTCTGCTCCCTGCTCTGTCTCTCTGGTGAATCCTCTCATCCCCCGCATCTCTGACCTGTACCCCATTCTGTCTGCATAAACAAATAAATCCTTAAAAAAATTTTTGAAATGATGGAACAAACATACAGAGCTAAGGGTTTTAAAAGTTTACATATAAAGTTTAGATTTCTCCCTCTTTAGCTATAATTGGGTGTCATCTAATGAGTTTTCTGCTCTATGTTAAATTATCAGGAAAGATAATTCTAACCCTTTGACAAGTTGGGAACCTCGGGTAAGCTGTTTCTAGGATTCTGTAATTAGTTTGGGTCTGGGGAATACTGAGGGTTATGGTTGTATCTACTGCATAACTTGTTTATACTCCACTCTAACAAGACTTACATGATTAGAACCTTTCTGTCTACTCTTATTTGTGAATGGGCCAGGGAGAGGAAGATAGGAACCAATAATCAGCCCATTATATTTTATTTTTAGTCATTGATATGTACATTACTACGGGAATTTGCTGTAGTGGATTAACTTTTTGTTTGTTTACTTTGGAAATATTTGGGCAATAAATTGTTTTTTGCTCTTTCAGTCAGTATTTCATGTCACTTCACATTTAATCATTTTCTTAAAAAATCATTTTCTTAACAATTAGTATTCCATATCTATTTAGTGATTAGTCTTTTAAAAAAAAATAGAGGGAAACTTCAGTAGAAGGTCATGGTTACTACCTTGAGTTTATGGATCTGACCGGCTTGAGATGAGGGGCCATAGTATCCAAAACATCTGGATACTCTTTAGCAGTTAGTGTATCAGCATATCATTTTGCGAAGTTATTTTATCCATTTTCTTTTTCAGGGTGAATCTTCAAATGGCTCAAATGATAGAGGAATGAAATCACTAGTCAGTAAAATGACTGTTGCTTTGAAGACAAAATCTGTTAATGTCAGGGAAAAAGTTATCAGTTTTATTGAGAATACATCAACTCCTGTGGACCGGTGAGTTGCTTATATAGTGTAAGTTTAAGTAATTAAAGCAAAAAAAAGTGTCTTGTAGTAAATGTCAGTTTGATTGTGTTCTAGAAAAAGACCATACGGTACAACTTTTTAAATGATTCCAGTTTTCATCATCACTTCAGAGATGCCCTTTATTGCTATAAGTCTCACAAAGATTTCTTTCTTTTTCTGTTTAGAATGAGATGCAAATTATGGGTCTTCCTTTTCATGTCATTTATTTAAAAAACTTGCAAATGCCGTTATATATGTTATACTTCATTTTAATAATTGCTTTCCATATGTTTAATGCTTTCCACAGATTAATGGGACTCGTTTACTAAAGGTAGTAATCTTATAATAGAAACCTCTTCTCTATAAAGAGTGTAAGATCTAGAAATTTTGGTCATGGTAGATAATGCTGAAATCCATTTCTTATGTTTAAGAATTCAAACCTCTGAAATTCTTTTTAAAGACTATAAATGTGGGCCCTCCCTGGTGGCACAGACGGTTAAAGCACAACACAGTGAAGTTGTCAGCAGCAATTGCAGCACTAGTTCAATCCCCAGCCAGGGAGGTGACCCACATAGCAAGGCAGACCTCTCCTGACCCACTCACTGCTTTTCCTCAGCAGTGTATTTCAGTACATCTGTCTGTTTTGATACCCAGTCTCTCTCTGGTGAATCCTCTCACCTCCTGCACTGCTGACCTGTATCCAATTCTTGTGTGCATAAAAAAAATCTAAATGACCCTTTTATTTGTGTGAGTTACAAATGAAGGACACAGCTGACAAGTGGTAAGCATGTTTAGGATATCTGTTATATTGCTTTTTTCTGGAACTGTGAATGTACAGTATTTTTTTTTTCCTCCACATATCAATCTAGTTGTTCTTTCCAGTTCCTAGATTTTGAAGCTAACCTAATAATTTCAGCCCAGATTCTATTTCCTTGCAAGCTTGATCCTGGAAATGTATTATAGTATTTAATTTCTTTCATATCTTATAATATTTTAGGAAAGTTGAAATTTTTGACTTTAAGAATTGCCAGGCATTAATAATAGTTTATTAAATGTATTGCATTTGCATGCAAAAGTTTGTATAGTTTTCTCATTTAGCAAATTGCAAAGAAAAGAGTAAATTATTTTCACTAATCCAAAAATTATGCTTGTCTTAAGTAGCCAGCTGATAATTAGTGTTTTATCACACACAAAAGATTTTTTGCTCATTAAAATTATGTCTGCTCCAAAGTCCTAAGTTTTGTACTTCTTAGTGCATCCTGAATTAAAATAGTATTATTGTATTTTGTGGCATGAACATTTAAATTTTATTTTTCTGTGCTTATATTTTAAAATTAAATGGTGATAACACTAAATTTAAAAGACTTGTCTTTGTTAAAGAATACCTTGAAACTGGCTTTTCTTCATTTTTCTTTGTATTTGAGATGATTACAACATTTTCTTTGTAATGTACACTCTGAGTTATATAAACTGATTATACTGTATCCTTGTTTTGAAGCTGTTGTGTTTTTATAATCATTTTGTTCTGTCCTCTGCCTCAATTTGCTATAGAATGTCTTTCAATCTTCCTTGGCCAGACAGAACATGTACAGAGCGGTAAGCCAATTAGTAGAGCAGCTTTATTGGACCATCCTTTTCCTTTAGCATGCTTCATGCTGTCTTTACACGTCATCGTGGTCTTGGCTAAAATTTCATGCAGCTATTTTGAATGCTTTTTCTCATCCTGCTTTTGAAGAGTATGTTAAACTGAGTAATCTGCTTTTTTGGATTTTTCATTGCTGTTTTTTGGTTGATGACTTTTTTTCATAGAGTGCTTCTTCATATCTCTCATTTCTTAGGTGAAAATCAAATGCATTCAAATGTAAGAACTTCATAAATTTTCAGTTTTTATTTGGAGACAAAGGAAGGTGAAACAAAGAAAATACATAATCTCAGAATAGGCAGAATATTAGTCGTGGAGATTATTTACCCCTTCTATCTTCTGCCCTAACCATTGAGAAATTATAACAAGTGAAAAAGGCAGAGTTTATGGTTCATAACTTTTGATAATTCATGTTCATTATATAATTTTATAATATTTACAAATATATGTCTTTATTCTGATAAGTTAACGTATATTCAGATCCAAAGAACAACAATTTGGGAATTCTACCATTGGTTTTCCTTGAAAGAAATTTCAATATAGTGACCACTATAATGTATAATCCATTTTTACCCTGCTCTTAATAAGTTGGGGTACTTGTCATTAGACAAGTTTAAAGCTTAAAAAGCTTGGAACTTCAAGCAAGTTAGAAGAGAACAGCTTTACTAATGTTCCTATATGACGTTGTAGTTTTTACACTTAGAATTTTTCTGCAGTTTAAATTAGAATGTCAATTATAAAAATATCCATGTTAAAAGAAATTGTCATCCTTTGAATCTAAGTTAAACTTTAAAATAATGCAGTTAACTTTTTCTCAGGTCATTTTAATACTTTCAAGGACTAGAAGTAGCATTTTTAAAGAATAGCCTAACTTCCTGATAAGAATTTTTATGTGATTATCCCTGCATAATGCCAATTACAGAACTTCTATTGTAATTTTATCTTAGACTATTTTTAAAGCAATCTGATTCTTTTTTTCTCTTGTTATAGGATCATTGAATTAGCCTGATTTGATTTAATTCCCAAGTTTTCTCACAAAAATTTTTTGAGGCTTTGAGATCCTATTGAGAGGTAGATGGACAGAGACAGACCAGCCCCATCCAAGAACTATTCCACTAACCCTCATGTTGATTCCAAACACACTTGCTTGATCCCTGCCATAGAATTCTACCCTTAGGTAGACTATCTCTACTTAGACTTTGCCAAATTCCTCTTTCACATAACCCTTTGAAAGAGATGTAAAATGATGGCTGTTTTTTTTTAAGTCACTAATTGCTTATTAAATCTGGGTGAGGGCCCAGCATGAAAGACTTCATTTCTCTCTCTTGATGATACTCTCAGGCTGAAAGGGTCATTTTTCTCTCAAATTCTAAATTTAAAAAACTGAAATTATCATCTGTGGTCCACAGACAGATGTATCTATTTTGAAAAAATAATTAATTGAAAAGTTAGAATGAATTGCATTTTTCCTGTGCTTAGAAAAGTAAAGCCTGGTCTAACTACTTTATAGGTGCCTCTATTATTACTTTGACTTAAATTATATAGATATTCTGCTTTTAAAAAGATATCTAGCATTGAATTTCATTAATTGTATTTCTTTTAAGAACTATCTCAGTAATCTTTATCAATTTTGTTTGTAAAAACGACGTATTTGTCGGACCTTCCCTGGTGGTGCAGCAGGTTAAAGAGTAGCACTATAAAGCTAGTCACCACTGCAGCGTGAGTTTGATCCCCAACCAGGGGGGTGACCCACATAGTGCAGCAGACATCTCCTGTCTTGTCCACTGCTCCCTCAGCAGTGTACCAGTTCTGTATGCATAAATCAATAAATCTTAAAAATATAAAACAAAACTACATATTTGACATATTTGTCTAGATCAGTAATGAAAAGTTTTGTTGGATTGTTACTTTACTCATACTTGCATTCTGGCTAAATATGGCATTTAATATAAGCACAATCTTTGTTACTTTTTTGCACTAGTGCTTAATAATGTTTGTGATATTAGAGAAATAATAATTTAATTTTACACTTTTTATGATGTAGAAGCCACAAAGTATTTTTAGGTAAAATTGTATTTATTAATCTTTGTCTTTGCTTTTTATGAGAAAGCTGAATCAGAGTTTCATATGTTTGAATTATTTTTCATTTTTTATCACTAATGAGCATAATTCAGTCATTTACAGGGTAATATTATGTTAGATATGTTTTAGCAAAATCAAAGGACTTTATAATTTTTATTTACGGTTAACTTATGATTTCTAAGAATATCATTTACATGCTTACACTCTCAACTCTTACTATTTTTCTCTTGAAGAATGTTGATGTGGGAAAAGTAAAGATTTAAAACTATTTCAACAAAATTAGGATGTAATATTTTATTGATTTTTATTTTGAAACTATTTAAAATACCATACTGATATCTATATGACGATTTTTTTCCCCATATTGAACAGTTTCTTGACCAAAAGTAAAGCCAGTTTTCCTTAATTGAACCTTATTCTACATATAATATGATGCCTTTGCCCCCAGAAACACTTTGTTTTTACCATTATGTCTTGGTTTATTTGAGATGACCTAAAAAATAATGAGGTTACTGAAAAGAGAGATCTTATGTCCTACAACTAACTAAATTTTCAGTTGTCATATTTATGCATTAGTCACTTGAAAGACAGATTCATTTTCATTATTCATATTTATGTAAAATAAGTAGAATCTTAGTCTCTGTTGAAACAAAAATAATAGTAATAAAAAATGGGTGGAAAAATCTTAAGATGCTTATGAAAAGTGTAACACCCTCCTTCCAGAATTTGAGTACTTGGTTTCATAATCAATTTTGTTTAACAGATTATATACAGAGTAGGCATTATTATAAAGTAGTAACTAACTTAATTCTCATATTAATCAGAAAGGATAGAAAATGTCATAATTTTACAGATGAGCTTAGAGAGGTGAAGTAATTTTCCCTAAAGCCACACAAATATAATAGAGGTTTTAATATGACTATTAAAATTGTTTAAAATTTAACTTTTACAGATTTGAAATATTCAGTCACTATTAAGTTCTTAGGCCACTAACATAATTTCCTTATTTCAATTTCCTTAACACAGCTGTCCTGAAACTGGGTAGTACCTGGGGCAACTAAGAACAATTACATTTTGCTTTAATATTCAAATGGTACTTGGTAAATCTTTGCTAACTTCTGAAGTGATAATTTCTCCCTTAAAATTCTTTGAATATAGGCATGTGAGCAGCAGTGACAGAGTGGGCAAACCTTACCGTGGTGTAAAGCCTGTTTTTAGCATTGGAGATGAAGAAGAATATGATACAGGTATAGTAATACATTTATCTACAGATTGCTTTCCTTGGACACTGTGTGTGACTAGAGAGAGCCTTCTGGGACTAACAAAAAGATCATTTTAAAAACAAAACATACTGAAATTTCATAGATGAAATTGGAGATTCTGTAGTTTTTCTGTTAAGAATTTTGTTTTAGGCATCTTGGGTTATGCTTATTAGAAATCCAAGCAGAAAATTGAGTGGGTAGTTGATTATAAGTGCCTTTATAGCTGAGGAGAGAGAGCTAAGCTGTTGGTGAGCTAGGAATTACAAGTATAGAACTAATATTTAAATCCCTGGGGTTACATTTAACTCTACTTGATCTACACATCTAAAAGATGGAGAGTTGCACTTAAGTACAGGCAATTCCAGAATTGAGATATCTGATTAAGAACCTTTTGAAACTGGAGGCAATATCGTAAAGGACCACAAGATGGAGATATTTTAACAGGGAACTTGTCATTCACTGTGTGGTTCTTTATATTTCAAAAATATATATTATTACTTTGGTTCATAATCACACTACCCAGAATATCCTGTTAGGAAACCATAATTATTGGTAATATATGCACTGAATTAGAAAAAATAATATTTTGTAGTTATAAATATACAAAATGAAAAGAGAATACCCCCAAATCTTAACCTTATTTTTCTTCTGCTTAGTAATATATTTTATATTTTCCATCTCAGTGCATATACCTTCTCAATTCTCTTATCATATAAACATACCATATACTATAATTTATTTATAAATAATTAGTCTTCTCCCAGTAGACACTGACAGTTTTCCACTTCTGTTTCAGTTTCAAATAGCAATGAGTATTTTTATATATGTATCTTAACTGACTTTTGTAAGTATATCCACAGGTAAATTCTTAACAATAAGATTGTTACATTATAGGGAACCATACTGGACATTTGTAATAGATGTTACAAAATCACCTTTTAGGAAAATTGCATTGAGGTAAAAACTATTTTCTGTGTGGTATTTCTAATTGATTTTTAGCCTCCTCTCTGTTGCCATTTTCCATTACATATCACTTTCTAGCTCCCCTCTGAATATCTCAGCTCTTTCCACTAACAAAGGGGAGAGGTAAATTATGGCATGTTTATGTATGTCATATGTATATATTTACAACAGGTAATTGCAAAGTAATGAAAATGTGAAAATGAGTTATGTTTAATAGTGTGGATAAATTTTAGAATGTTGGAGTGAGGTAGCAATTGCAGAATAATAAAATTGAATAGTCGGCCATTTACATAAATTTTAAAATGTAAAATGCTGGTTGTACATTATTTAGGGATATTCACATATTGTTAAAGACATACATAGATAATACCAAATTCAGGTAGTTTTTTCTTAGTGGGTGAGTTGGGAGGCTATAATTGGGGAGTGTGAGGGCTTCACTTTTTAATTTAAGCTGGAAGTACATAGGTACATGAGGGTTTTTTTATTATGATATTTCATTATACCTGAAGTTTTTCTTAAAAAGCAGAAGGAAAAACAATTATTTAACACTAGTGATTATATAATTCTACCCTTTCTTAAGTTACATAATTAGAATATTTCTCAAAAATACCTACTATATATATATATACATGTTTATAATTTTCTCAGTATGATTGTGTTTTATTTTCCTCAAAATCAACTTAGCAAGCACAAAAGAACTGCCATCTTTGCCTTAAGATGGGTGCTTATTATTTGACAGTTCAGTTATTGTAAATCAAAAGAAGTTCAGACTCCTCAATTTAATCTTTTAAGAAATTTTCACTTGACTTTCTTACCGTATAGAGTTATGTTTTACCATATTCATGTATTAGCACCAGTGAAACAAGGAAATATAGAACAGAATTGGTTTCTTTCACCTGTGTGTTTAAAGGAGAGCATTTTTTATACCGGATGGTTTCACTCATAGCAGGAGCATAAAGGACAGGGGGGGGGGGATAAAAATAATGAACAACTATATATTAGAGACATTTTACAGTGGTGGAGTGGGGAATAGGATCAAATATTGGGCGGGGTGGGGGGGATGGGGGAGTACACTGGTCTGTGGTGATGGTGTATCACCATAGGGTGCTTTGGTGATGGAAAGCCCACAATTGAGATGGAAAAGGGCACAAAATGATGTAAAAATAAACTATTATATTATTTAAAAAATATATATATAGCATTTTTTTTCACTTTTAAGAAGTGCATTATTTTTAAAGTTGCTAGTAGCACTTTAAATTTTTTATAGATGAAATTGACAGTTCTTCAATGTCAGATGATGATAGAAAAGAGGTTGTAAATATTCAGACTTGGATAAACAAGCCAGACATCAAACATCATTTTCCCTGTAAAGAAGTGAAAGAAAGTGGACACATGTTTCCCAGGTACATTTTAAAATGTCTTTCTCAGAAGTAAAACTGATTTTAGGGGAGTTAATAATATAAAGGTGAAACACAGACTAAACTTTTTAAACCCAAGTACAATAAGATAATTTCACTTTGCCAGTTTGATACTTAAAACTAGTTCTAATGTAATTTTTTCATTCTGAAATATTTCAACAGAGTTAAACAGTACATTAAATACCTTTTTAGATTTACCAACTTTTAATTTATTTCTATACACCCCATTTGTCTATTTCTATATATACACATGTATATATACACATAGATATGTATGAATGTTTTGTCACACCATGCAGAAACAGCTTGAAGAAAAGACTTTCACCCTGAATGTTCCAGTGTAAATCTCACCAGAATATGAGCATTCTTCTACATAACTCCAGATTATCATCACATTTTAAAAACCTTAAGAACATCATTTCAACACACATACTAAAGTAACTTTCATAGTATTTGTTTTTTTCTTTCTAATCAAGAGTATAGTAATGGCTCACACATTATATTTGACTGTACTTCTCTTTAGTCTCAGTCAACATGTAACAGAACTATCCTCACCACTCCTTCCACATAATCTTTATGATGCTTGAATCCCTTAAGTCAATTGTTCTGCAGAATGTCCTGTATTTTGACTCATCTGATATTACTTACATATATTGCCACTTTTTACACTTTTTAAAAAGTCAGTTTAGACACAGGAGAGATGTTAATCCTGTGCCTATTTTGCCTTCAAGATTCAGTTACAGATACTGTAAAATATGTGTGACAGCTTAGCTGCTGTTTAGTGGTATATTATATTAAATTAAATATATGCTGTGGTGTGTTGAATGAGAGTAGTTAATGAATATAGGTAGTAACTATAAAAAATTTGAAAGGAAGTATGTTACCTGTACCATATAAAATAGATCCTAAAATATTATTTTTAAGATTTCTAATTGCACATGCGGTTTATTATAGAACATTGTATCTTTGCTCTTACAGCACTTACAATGCTATTTGTTAATAAAACAGTCTTGTATACAACAAAAAGAAAATTAAAAGCTTTTATTAAGTAGTTTGTTTATAGATAAGCTATTTTTTTTTTAAACTCAAAAGTAATTTTATCTGGAGTTGAACTTTTTTTTATAATTGGGGCTATTGAAATAACACCTGTTTTGAATTCATTATGTTTAAAATTCATTTTATTTTTAAATACTTTTTTCTCTTTCAAGTCATCTATTGGTTACAGCAACACACATGTATTGTTTAAGGGAGATTCTTTCACGGAAAGGCTTGGCTTATATACAGTCTCGACAAGCCCTAAATTCTGTAGTTAAAATTACATCCAAAAAAAAACATCCTGAGCTAATTACCTTCAAGTATGGAAACAGCAGTGCTTCAGGAATAGAAATCTTGGCAATCGAAAGGTAAGATTTCTTAGTCTGGTAAATGATTTTTGACTTTAGTACATTATTAAATATTTTCTCTATTTGGGGTAATATATTGTGGAGTAGTATATTTGAATCACTTTTATTAGTGTTTGTTACATCTTTTATTCCAGATGCTTAGTCATGTTTAGTTTAGCTAATATTTATGCATGATTTCAGTAAGAACCATAGCTAATTTCATAAACTTTTTTTTTTTTTGCATAGAACTGTGCATGGGTGTGAAAGGGCTCATCAGAGACAGAGTAGGGAGCAGAACAGGCAAATCTATTGAAATACACTGAGGGGAGCAGTGGGTGAGACAGGAGAGGTCTGCTGCAGTTATGTTTGGGTTAGCTCCTTGCCTGAGCAGTGGTGATAGTGCTGGGACTTAACCCCTAAGGCAAGCCCCTAATTTCATAAGCTTTTTGACAGAGCGTATTTAAGACTAATCTGTTCTGGTGCTGCACTAAATGCTGGTTTGCAATCAAATAAGGAGCTTGTCTCAGAATGTAAGTCGATGTTTTTATTTTATTTATTAAAAAATTCTTGTTTTGGAAGTGTCAGTGAACTAAGCATTGTGCTTAGTGATGTATTTGTCAGTCTGATACAAGCTCCTCCTTATCTCATAATGAACCAGTGACAAAAGGTTCATGGATCTGGTACAAGGGCCATAGAACACACTTGAAACTAAGTGTCTTTAAACTTTTTTTTTTTTTTAAGATTTATTTATTTGTGCATACAGAACTGGGGTACAGGCTGGAGGCTTAGGGGCAGCGAGAGGCTTCACCAGAGGCAGAGTGGGGAGCAGAACAGGCAGATCGACGAAGTACACTGCTGAGGAGAGCAGCGGGCGGGTCAGGAGAGGTCTGCCACGCGATGTGGTCACCTCCAGGGCAGGCGGGAATCAAACTCAGCGGAAGTGGCTTTAGCTTCTCAGTGCTGTGCTTTAACCTGCTGCGACACCAGGGAGGGCCAAAGTATCTTTAATCTTACAGATAATTTCACAGAGGAAAATATGTGAAGCCTTGAGGTGTTGGATCACTTCCCAAATCTTCACGCCTAGTATATGATAGAAACAAACAAAAAAAAGCCCTCCTTGCTCCTGGTTTGAGGTTCATTTTACCTTATATTAATTCAGGTTTTCCTCCTGGTAAGATTTGGGATTGTAATTCTTATTCATTTACAGGTGTGTTTGAATAAAAAGTAAGCTTAAGATAATGTCTTAGCACTTTGAAATCAACATCATTTGAATGAAAAATTAGACCCTCCCTGGTGGCACAAGGGGTTAAAGCACAACACTACAAAGCTAGCCACAGTCTCTTCAACAGGAGTTCAATCCCCAGCCAGGGAGGTGACCCTGGGAGTGTGGAGACCTCTCCTTACTGATGCTCCCCTCAACAGTGTACTTCATCGATCTTCCTGTTCTGCTCCCCACTCTGTCTCTGGTCAATCCTTTCACTGTCCTTGCACGTCTGGCCTGCTCCTAAGAAGTATTCTGTATGCACAAATAAATCCAAAGAAAAAGGCCCTCCCTGGTAGCGCAATGGGTTGGGGTGTAGCACTTGGCAAGCTGGCCGCAGCCACTTAAGTGTAGGTTCAATCCCAGACCCCAGAGGTGACCCACATGGGGCAGCAGACCTCTCCTGTCCCCCCTGCTGCTTCCCTCAGAAGTGTACTTTGTTGATCTGCCTGTTCTGCTCCCCACTCTCTTTGGTGAATCCTCTTACCACGCCCTGCACCTCTGGCCTGTACCCCAGTTCTTTGTGTATAAAAAAATAAATCTTAAAAAAAAAGAAAAATTAATTCTTTCACCTTGTACTGACAGCTAGCAAAAGTCATGAATCAGTACTGTTATAAGTACTCAGTAGAAAAAAGTAATATCTGTATATTTTAAAAAATTGCATCATTTTAAGTAATATATTTTAATTATGAAAATACTTGAGTAATGAAGGGTAACAGAAAGATTTGTCACCCAAGCCCCACTTTGTTAACACTTTGGTGAATGTTTTTTCAGAATCTTTCTACATATATATATGTTTACATTATACATTAACAGCTAGTTAAATGTCATAGGTTTTTTGTGTATTCTAATTTAAACAGAAATAATGGTTCAGAGAACTTTAGCTCTATACTATGTGCAAAATTACCTGGCTTTTATTTCTCAGTTTTCTTCCATTCAAAATATATTTCTGAGTATATGTTGTATTGAGTATATGTATACTCAAAATATAATGTTGTATATATTGTTGAGTATATGGGGAGTACCGAAGAAGACGTCTTTGCTGCCTTCATGCGTCAGGGAAAACTTCCCGTAGATGATTTGATCTCTAACCTGAGTCTTGAAGAAAAAGCATGGTATTAATATATATCTATATATTTTCCCTCCATAGGTATTTGATTCCAAATGCAGGAGATGCAACCAAAGCCATAAAACAACAGATCATGAAAGTTTTGGATGCTTTGGAGAGTTAATATAAAAGAAAATTATTTTAAAAGTAATTAAGGAAAACAAGAGAAGAAACATGGACATATTTTCCTGACTGAATACTAACTGGAGACCTTTCATTTGCTTATGGGGGGTGCTTGAATAGCAGGTCTAAGAAGGTGTAAATTATTATAATCAATCTCTGGACAGTTAAATTTTTTAAAAAAATTTTTTTTTTTGCATTTTTGGTTTTATATAATGATTTACTATAAAGGTCAGTTATTAAATAACTTTAAAGTAACTGACCTTGTGCCCTTATGAACTAAGGGTACAGAATGCAGTTCTGTTTTGAAGAGCTGTTTTAAGGGCATATGCATCACTTTCAGATTTAAAAAAACAACCATATACTTATATTTTTGCAATGTCTTCACTGAAACATAGAATTAGTTGAAGAGACCCCTTTGATTGCTATATTAAGTTTTACACACTCAGCAGTATCAGAAACTAAAAAGTATTACATAGATTAACGATTAGCTGTTTTTAAAAAGTAAAATCATTTTAATAAAATGGATGAAGATTCCAACAAACTCAGAATGTACCCAACTAATGAAATGGTGAACATGAATTTCTAACTCATTTTTGCAACATATACTAATAATAATTTAAGCATTGAGTGCTTTCACTACTAACCTTCATCATAATTGTTCCTAAAGAGTAGTTAAAAGCATTATAGTAAGTAGGTGGGCATGAGAGTAAAATGATTATTTTGGGGACAGAATTGAATTCGTAAAAACATCATTGGTCTTTATTATAAGTGAAATATTTGACTTAGGATATTTCAGAACAAGTGTTGAGCACATATTTATGTATCCAGACCTTGAGATTATGGTCTGTGAGCACACTGATATCCACTTAAATAAAAACCAAATAATTAGCTATATAAACTAATTGTTTCTATCACTACTTTCTGAAAATTCTCTCTTGATTTTTGTCTTCTAAAGTTCCATTGACTTGAAACTATTTTTATTCTCAAAAGTAATCTTTCTTTTGCATTTTCTCAGCTTAATTGAGAATTCTGTATTACACATACTTCATAAAAGAAATTTGGGAATACATTTGGGGCCATTGGATGACTTCTTGTAAAATTTTATTTGGGAAATTGCAAATCCTCACTCTCTGCCATGTCCGAAAATGTAATGGATTTTCTCTTAAGGGGTTGATAGAAGAAATATTTAGATTTATCTTATTTACAGGCAATTCTTTTAATATACTTAATGAAAATCAAGTGAACAAAAAGCAACATAGTTAAGGATATTTTATTCTAATATCTAAATTTATTATAATACCTAAATAAAAAGTTTACTTGAGTGGTTGAAGACATTTGCATGGAATTGCACCTGGTGCAGTACTTGTTATTTATAACTCTCCTCTACACCTCTTGTATTGTGTTTTTCCTTTTCTTAGCATCCGCTTTAGAAAATGTCCTGAAGTCTCTCTCTCTTTACCCATCTCAGTTATGGGACTCTTTTTCATAATATTAATGTAAAGATGTTTGTGTTACAGTTTATAAATTACAATTGTAAATAAACCAGTACAGTTTGCTGAAACTTTGTTCTTAATGATGTCTTTTTCTCTCTCTTCCAACCCCTCATTTGTAAATGTCTATAGAGTAAAAAAAAAAAAATTGAGGGCTGTCCTACTAGTAGAATTTAGATGATCAGATTGCACGTCTGAGGATATTAGATTCATAATTATTTCTTACGTAGATGGGGAGGGGAAAGAGGTAATTAAAACTACTGACACTAAAATCTACATGTAGTAAATTACTACTACGAATTTATCTGAATCTGTTTTCTCACCTGAAATAACACCAGTTATTGGTCATGAATACTAAGTCAAAATATATTTCATTGATTGTTGGCTCATACTCCTTTAATGGTTTACTAACCACAGAACTAGAATTCACTGTGGGATAGCTACCTGTCATGAACTCTCCAGTATTATAGATATTGTGACTCTATGAAGTTTCATAATCTCATAATTAATCTCACAATTTTTTGATTCCTGTTTTAATTTCCTCTTTAGTAGCTGTTTAGCAGCATGTTGTTTAGCTTCTTGTAATAGTTTTTGTTACAATAGTTGATTCTAGCTTTATGTCATATCAGAAAAGTAGTCAATATTAATTTCAAACTTCATAGTTTCATTGGTGATTGACTTGTGTCCTAATATATGACCTAATCTTGGTATGTTTCATGTGCACTTGATAAAAATGTATATGCAGTGGTTTTTTAACTCTTGTGTACTATGTGACATGACCTTTCAGTAATCAAGGGAAGTTCTGAATTCACATCTTCTGATTTGTAGAAAATCGCATCAGAAATAGAGAAATTTGTGTATATATCTATGTGTGTATGTGTATATTTACATGCCTACATACCCTTTTGAACTCTCCTACTTGTGCAAAGGTCTAAATTAAACTCCAAAGTTTGATCTCCTTTTTGTAATTCTACACTTTATTGAGGACCTGTCAGCAACTCTTGTTACAAGAGATACTGTTCTTACTCTGCGCAAAATGCACCATTTTTTTCTAATTTTCAGCATTTCATTACTGACTGGTCTTAGTCATTTGCATAATTACTCATCCCCAGAACTGAACTCATGTTCCCTCAGACTAAGTTCCTTAATTCTATGGGGGAGTGATAAGTGTAGGATAATATGCTGATGAAAGGAGTCCAATTTTGAGTTGCCCCCAAAGTGGTCACTCCAAAATGAGTAAAACTTTGCAATGGATGGTGATCATGGGCAGAAGAGGAGGGGGAAAAAATCAGTGTTTCAGGAGAGTAAGAAAAAAGGGACTAAGATTTGGGGAGGGAGCTGATAGAGACCAAGACAATTGGAAAATAGCATAAATAGTGGTGCTTATGTAAAAAATAAAGCTATAAGGAGAAGCTCTCTAGAGATGATTTCAGACAGCTGAGTTTGAGCTGACATGAACAGAGATGGCGAACAAGCAGCTGAGATGTGGAGATAGCTCCTCTGGGACAATGGTGTAACTCTTGACTAGTACCAGCCTGGAAATGGTCATTAAAGCTGTGAGACATCATTGATAGTACCAGATTTTTAGATGGTGTAGAGTATCATTTAGTTTAGAAGTTTTATTCTCTTAATTTTTAAATACAAGATGAAAGGGAACCTGAAAACACAAATGCAGAGCTGCTGCAATTGAGCAGGGAGTTGAGTGGTGGACAAATTTAGTTTTCCAACTCCTTTTTCCTTCTCAGCTCTAAGTCTTTTCATGTTACAAGTGATGCAAAGGTCCTCAGTCAGGTGATTTGCTCTAGGACTTAGATCAAATTAGTAACAGAACTAGAACATAATTTGCCCTTTTATGTTCAGAAAATTCTAACATAATAATCACAATTCATTTTGAAATATTTATTCTATATATGTGTATATAAGAATATTTGCATCATTTTTCATTTTGTATATTTTTTCATCTTGGTTGTCATCCCTTTAGACTTCCCACTACCAATTTATCCATGTGCCTTCACTATAGTCTTGTATGCTCTTCCCACCCTAGTTTTGATCCTGTTCCTTTCATCACCCCCATAAAATGTCTCTGGTGTATAGTCGCTTGTTGATTTTTGTTTTTACTTTATTACAATTGGTTCTTTCTTTCTGATCCCTTATATTCCTATTACTTTCTTTGTATCAGCAGCTTGTTTACGTCCAATGTAGGGATCACAGCACACACTGGCTCTGGTTCTTAAATGGTCCTCTCCTGGATCTCCTGCCTTTTGGATGGCTCCTTCCCAGGTTCCACAGGCCCCTTTAGCCTGTGCCTCTCACAGTCCATTTGTGTGTTTTAATCCACATTCAGAGCTTCATTTTAGCTTAAACTGCTTACAACTCCTGAATCTCCTCCAGCCTGGACACCCAAGTTTGAGGTTAATGTCCTACTGCCTAGTGGGCATTTCCATCTGGATGTTCCAATAACATACCTGCTTTGTTTGATACAAGTATATGCCAGTAATCTTGTAAATCTAGATAAAATGATGTTTTAAAACGTAAGTGATTAATAATTGGTTCAAGAACCTCAATTGGCTAAATAAGCATAGTAAAAATCAAAAGGGTATTAAGGGTCTTACTGTCAAAAAGCCAGGTTCAGGTAGTCTGTTAAACCTCCCTTTTCTTCGCCATTGGGTTGTGTGCTCTTGACTTTTCCTTGCTATATCTGGTCAGACTTCCAGAATCAAGCAATTCCTGGCTAAGAAACAAAAGAATTATCCATCCCAGTGGATTCTGATGAAAACTGGTAAGAAAATCAGGTGCAATTCCAAGAGGATACACTGAAGAACCAAGATGTAAAGGATCACATGTGTGATGGCACACGTTAACGCTGTATCAAGATCAGTAGTGTCTTAACATACCACAATGAAAGCATCACTATGTTTTATGGATGCTTCCTCTTTGTATACTTCTGCTGTAAGTAGGCTGCGTCAGTAATAAATATGTAAGTGGGGATAACCCAAAGTTACCTCAATTATAAATAAAAAGAACCTACAAAAAACTCAATTATGTATTCCCCCTCAACTTATTCTAAGTCACACACACACACAAAAAAAGTCTTAGAATAATACCGTGAGCAATTATGTATCTTCATAGACTGAAGAACATTTTGTTGTACTTGTTTTATCTTGATTTTTTAGTTAAGCACATACTTTCTTTTTGCTGGCCACTTTCAAGTCAATAAGACAACGTGACATGTCACCCCTAAATCATCATGAATCTTCACAGAAGAAAGACACTGGCATAAACAATACTATTATCGCACAGAATTCGCAGATATACAGCTCATATTTCAGTCTAGTAATCCACAAAATGGCTCTATCTTTTAAATGCTAGGGAATTTCAATGTAATTATTACAGTATTCAAACAATAGCAAGTTTTTATTCATTTTATGATTTTCATCCCCAAATCTGACAAGCACAAAACAAATATAAACAACTACAATTAAAAATGCTACAAATAAATTCCAGGTTGATTTGTTCTTAAGGATACAGTAATATGTATACATTAGTGGAGACTGTGACTTTAAATAGATGTGTAAATTAAGGAGGTCCTCCAATTTCATTCCATGGTGGCAAGGTCTTTATTTTTTTCTTCACCGTTAAAAGGAAACCACATTGACCTCAGCAACATTATTGGAGGAACTCCTGTATTGTTTGAACCCTCAGTTCTTCTGTTTCCCCCACCCCATTATTTAGGTGCCTTGCAGTTGAATCCACTGGTATTTGAGTGCCTGCATCAACTTGGCTAATTCCAACCCAATCAACAAACAGCCGAAAGCATTTGGTATTACCTTTCATCTTACAAGGTGATCTAGCCAACAAGAGGTTGGATTTTTTTGCCGAACCTGAGAGGCCGGTTAAACCTCTATCAACACGCCATACCGTTTGGGGCCGCCCCCTTTCCTCCCGATGCCTGGGAGCAGTCCTTTTTCAGGATTGTATTGTGATTAACCGTTACTCCTAAATTCTTCCTAGCCCAAGCAATGAGGAAGCGACTTGAAGACCCGGAATGCAAATAACCTCCCGGGTCAGAGCGTAAAAACAAGCGAATAAGGGAGGGAATTGGGCTGTGGGAGCGCCCCAGCCGCGGTCGCCCCGCCCCCTCCTGCGCGCGGCTTTACCCCGCCCTTCGCGGAGCCCAGCAATTTTCCCAGACGTCTCTCAGGCTGCGGCGCGCCCATGGTGCTGCTCGGGAGAGCCATGGCCAGTAAGTGGCGCGGCGGCTGGAGCTCGGGCCTGAGGGAAGCTTCGGGTGAGGTGCTGCCGGAACGTCCGGCCGGCCTACCTCTTGCCTTCGCCCTGAACCCCTCACCGTGTGTGTGGCCTTCCTTGACACAGTGTCCGCAGGGCGCGGGCGGCGGGAAGGGGAGGCGGGGGAGCGGGCGGGTGCCCTCGTTGGTCGTCCAGATTTGGGCGGGGGATGGGGGAGCCATGCGGGGCTGGGAGCACCGCCTCTTCCCTTGTGTCCGCCTCACGCGTCGCTTGAGGCGCTGCTTCTGGTTGAGTTCCGGGGACACCTCCAGTTCACCTGCGTTGAGACTGTTAAATTTGCGTAAAAGCAGGAAAAACCAACGGGGTTGTTTTCACTGCTCACCTGGGATTGCTTTTTGGCTTCAGTCCTCAATTGTGATTTGAACCCGTTACGTGAAAAAAAAGCACCTGTTTTCTTGGGTTGGGCTGCACAGTAAGGTCTGGAGACTTTGTCCACACGGCACCTCCCCCACACCCATGGCGCAGCAGGCCCTGCTGAGCGCGAGGCTGAGGACCAGGTGTCTCTGCACTTCTAGATTAGATATTTCTGGTAACTCAGTCCCTCTTCGCCCAGCCCACAGGGTGAGTTTCTAGTCTTGTTTGTCCCCCACGTTGTACCATTAGGTAATTTTACAGGCAGTGGAGGACTTCGGACTCAGCGTAGAGATAAGAATTATTATAAATCTTGCCACAGCCAACAGCTTCCCTTGTCAACAAGTCATTTAATCGTTAGACCCCGTTGCCTGCCCTTTAAAATGCACATAAACTGCCCATGAGGGTTTGGTGAGGCTCTCCTGAGCTGGAAAGGTTTGTAGAAGTACTCTCTCTTATTTACACCCAGACTCTGTATTTGTGCTGGAACTGTGGAAGTTCTTTCACCCACCTCCTCTGGCTGTGACTGCTGTCTGGAAGAGGCAGGTCTTTGTGACAGGGGCAGATGCACTTGAGAGCTGTGGTTCTTGATGGGATTGAGGATGGCATTGGACTCCCCCAGGAGTGTTTTCAGGTTACACTCCCCAAGCAACTAATAGGATGCCCATCCTGTTTACAGTTCCAAGTTTTGGATTGGATTGTTGTTGTGCCCCTTTGTTATTGACTGTGCAGTTTTTACCCTGCAAGCGTCTTGTTTACTCACCTACAACATGTTAGTGGTACCCCACAGCTGCTTACATGTGTAAAACATGGCATGTTCTTTGTTATTCCCTTGTTGGTTCCTTCATTCACATCATCGTCATTATTATTACTTTTTTTACTTTGCTAAGTCCTTCATTGTTAGTGATGATGGTGACTATGAGGGCAAGCAGGAGCTAGCAAGTCATTGATTCATTTTATAGCTGAGAAGATGGAGTGACTAGTGTCTCATCCTCAGAATCAAGGAACTCCCTAGTGGTGGAGTTTCCTTCATGTAGCCCCTCTGTTGAGTGGGTGATCCGCAGAATGCCAGGCAGCCCCAAGTCTGGTTCAGGGTGGGGTGAGGTGAGTTGAGGGAGACCCCATTAGAATAGTCCTATTGGACTTCATCTTTCCTCCCTGGGTCGCAGTCAAAGCCCAGTTTCTAAGACTTTTAACAGGTCTTTGTGACTTGTACCCACTCAAGGTATTTGTTTGCCCCAAAGTAACCTTTGCTTTTGCTTTCTATTTTAGTTTCCTTTGTTTTCATACAGATTCTGGAACTATTTCACAACAACAATCAGGATGAATTTAGCAATTCTTACTATATTTAAATAAACCAAGAAATGGAACTTTTAAATGTTCCTACTTTTAGGGTTACTCAGAGCTAAACAGGCTTTCTTCAGAAGCCTGTTTATGAACATTGACTTTTCAGAGATATTTGTTATTTGAGGGATATCTTCAGGAGACACCCAGAAAGAGACAGTGCCCTTACAGAATTTTCAGACTCCAGAGCAGAGGTGTAGTAGGGAAGCTAGAGGGGCCACTACCTGATTTTTTTTGTCAAGCTTTTGAGGTAATAATGAGCTTTGGATTCTTTTTGGATTTTCATGACCCCTGTCAGGCCATGAGCAAAAGCTGTGTGTCAGTCAGGGCCCAGGCAAGTCACAGAAACTACACTGAAAATCTTACATAAAAAGTATGTGGGTCCTAGCCCCCAATGGCAGTGTGGAACCCCTTCTGAAAGATAGCAGTTAAGTATGGTTAACTTTTCCTTCTGCAGTGTCTCTCAAACTGTCATTTTTTTGCCACTTACTGTTGTGTTCCTTTGATGTGTAAACCCTCACAGTTGCCCAGTGCCCCTGCCCTAGAGACAGAAGTGTAGCCCACCAGCTACCAGACTCCCCATCCTGTCAACAGCTGGATCAACGCACTGTGCCCCAGCTGGTGATGGGAAAGTTGAGACAGGCATCTCCCGTTCTCTCAGGCTCACTGTCCCCATTCGTGGTGGATGTATGATTTCTGAAGGAAATCATACCTTCTGTGCTGGGGATAGGGAACATCTGTGCTGTACCTGGATTTGAGACAGGAAGCTCAAGATCAAATAGAAAGAGGTATTTTATGTTCAAAACCAGTCATTTCAAGCCATGTTCTCATTCATAAGTAAGAAGCTGATTCTGTTTATTTCACTTCAGATTCTTGTGCCTGGCATGAGATTTTGCTCAGAGATGCTGATTTATCTCAGATGCTGATTTATCAACATTATTGACATGTTGGACTGGATAATTCTCTGTTGTGGGGGGCTAAGTAAGCATTTTAGGATGTTCAGTAGCATCCCTAGCCTCTACCTATTAGATACCAGTAGCTCCACCCCCATTGTGACAATCAAAAATGTCTCTAGACATTAACAAATGTCCTGGGGAACAAAAGTGTCCTTTGGCATTTTTTTAAAGATTTATTAATGCATTCAAGAACTGGGGTATAGGCCAAAGGTGTGAGGCGTGAGAGGATTCACCAGAGACAGAGTGGGGAGCAGAACAGGTGCATTGACTGAAATACACTCCTGAGAAGAGCAGCAAGCAAGACAGGAGAGGTCTGCTGTGCCATGTGGGTCAGTTTGGCTGGGGATAGAAGTTGTGCTGCAGTGGCTGCAGATAGCTTCATAGGGCCACACTCTAACCCCTTGGGCTACCAGGGAGGCCCCCCCCTTTGGCTTTTTTGATTCCGTTGTCAAGATTTTCTAACAGTTGTTTTATTTTTCTCAGACTTCCGCTTGGCCCTAATTCAGCTTCAGGTTTCTTCTATCAAATCAGATAACCTCATTCGAGCTTGTGGCCTCGTCAGGGAGGCAGCAAAGCAAGGAGCCAAAATAGTTTCCCTGCCGGTAAGTTTGGAGGCAGTCACCCAATTCTGGAACATATGACCCTGCACAGTAACGTCTGCTAGCTTTGGTTGTCCCTTTTTGTCCTGAGATCCAGCAAGTCCTTTGGGGCCGCAGCACTGTTCCATGTTTATCTGGAAGATGGCCCTATCATTTCAGTAGGATATACTAACATGATTATAGGTCTTTAAGTTTAGAATCATCTGCTCTGTTTAGGATGTTAGTAGGTCAAGGGATTAATCTAAAGCTAAAATATTCAGTGCTTTGGGTATTTGCCTTCATTTCTTACCCACTTAAGTCTATTAAGTCTTTGCAGGACTAGAACACTGATTGTAGCACTAATATTTTTTTTTTTTAATTATTGAAAACTGGAAATGGCTAGAAACACTCAGGAAGCCTGTTAGGGACTGGCCTCAACACAGCAGGGGAGCAAGAGCTTCAGAGGTGCAAAACAGCGTCTGCATAGCTTGTATCAGAAGCCTGTTGTATCATAAAGTCAATAGAACAACGCTGGGTCACTTTTCTAAGGGATTTCTTTTAGAACAAAACCAGCTGAAGGTTGGACCATCTTTGATTGTCAGCAAGTAGCAGTTTTGTTTTCCTAATAGATCGCCATGCTGTTGAAGACAGATAAGCCCTGGGGAATAAGATTTTATAGCATCAGAATGAATGCAGAAAGGAAGCTGAGAAACTGCATTCTATAACAAGGACATTTCTTAACACCTTAGGCTTGAAAGTGGTCAACATTGGGGAAAAAATGAAATATCTTCTGTGGCCTTCAAAGCTTCTGAATTTTTCCAGGTTTAGGTTTTATTGATCTCATGGGTTCATCCAAATGGGCAAAGTCCTGTATGTAAGCTCATCTCTGGTGCATCCTGGGTGCCCAAGGTTGGAGATTTGTTCTCTTGCAGACTAGAGGCAGAGACAGGTCCAGCCTCTGCTTGGGTGCGCAGGATCTAAGTGAGCTAATTTGACCTGTCTGCTCTAGCCCACCCTGGCTCAGCTGCTGAGACCTGCCTGTGGTCACAGGCACTATTTAGTTGGTGGGTGTCACTGGTTTTCTTATCACCTATGTTTTTACTCCTTTGAGAACAGAGATGAAAAAACCAACTGTGCCTTCTTGCAGCAGAACTGTAAAACGGGCAGGGTATTTTAATGTTTCCCCCCCCCCCCTTTTCTCTGCCAACATTGTTCTAGGAATGCTTTAATTCTCCATATGGTACGACTTATTTTCCTGAATATGCAGAGAAAATTCCTGGTGAATCCACACAGAAGCTTTCTGACGTAGCAAAGGAATGCAGCATATATCTCATTGGAGGTAACTTCCTACTCTCAAGGTATAATGGCCTAAATTAAGTATTACAACATCTGAATAATTTTTGTTGTTACAAATAAAATGTAAACTGTGTTTTAGACATTGAAAAGAATGAGGTAGCTCTATCTGCAAAAATGTAGAAAGATCTTTAAGATCCCATTAACTGGGGTAAAAACAAGTTCAGTGTGATGTGCTTATTCAACACAAAGAGAGCTATGTATTTTTAGATACAGTTATGTACATAAAGACATAGTAAATAGTGTAGGACACATGCCAAGCTGATAGTGATGATTTTTTTTTTCCCCTAGAGAAGTGTGGGAGTACAGGAGCAGGTGGAACTGTGGCAAGAAAAACCATATCAGAGTTGCAGAATTTTTTTCCATAAAGCAAGCACATGCTTAAAGGTAGCTTTATATAGTTTTGAAATGAATTTTAGAATGTTCTGTTAGCTTAAAAATCTAGAACACAGAATTACTTCTATATTGTCATCCATCTATTTATGACTTAGAAATAAGTAAGAGGTAGAGAAAAGAAGCAGAAATAGAACTTCTTGGAACACCCTCTGTGATGGAAAAACTTACAGCTTATATTTCCATCTTGAGGCCTTGTTGAATAAGGTTCTGTTACAGGACCTGGGAATTTAAATTGAGGAACAGTGAATTATCCATGTTGCTCCAGTGTTAAAGATTTAAGTGTTGCTCAAGATTAAAACTGAATGTAGAAATGATTTGGTTGTTTTAGAACCTCTCTTTGATACCTGACCTAATTATATTTCATCTTCATTCTGGAATTTGTCTTTTAAAGATTATAGTCAAGAAGAATAATCATTAAATAATTGGAAGATTGTAAACTTTATTGGTGGACCTGAGTGAAAATGTATCAAGCCTTTGTCAAGTTATTAGAAAGGACTACTTACTCAGAATGTTTGTCTGTTTTTCTTCTCAATGAAGGCTCCATTCCTGAAGAGGATGCTGGAAAACTCTATAACACTTGTGCTGTGTTTGGGCCTGATGGAACTTTACTGGTAAAGCACAGAAAGGTAAGTAGGGAATGTGGTATGTCTCATTGCCTCTTGAAAATTTACTGTGATGTTTCTTATCCCTCAATCATTATTATACACGTGACAGTTGAGTAGGTAGTGGTTTTTCTTGGTTCCTGGGGGTCTATTCTATTGATTGCCTTTTCTTTGGAGTTTGGGCCACATTTTCCTATTTGTTTTTGTGTCTAGGATGGTGTTTTGAATACATATTAGATTATGCATCATTGAGATTCTAACTTCTAGTACTTGCTTCTGAAGAGCGTTGAAATTTTTTGTTTTAATAGGTTGTTTACTTGATGTCCTTTCTCCTTTATCAGTAACTAGCTATTTCTTTTATCTGAAGTTGATTAGCTTTAACTGGGCTGTTTAGAGTCTGCCTTACCCATCTTTAATTCAGAGATTAGAGTTGGGCAGTTAGACAGAGTTGTATGTGTAATTTAGGGTTCTTCCTCTTTGGCTTTCTTCTTTTCAGGATTTCCCCCATGGCTTTCAAGTTGCTTTGGAGCTCTTATCCTCTAGTTCTGCAAGCTGGGATCATTAGGGATTACTTTCACTACACTCATAGCAGCAATTAGACCTTGATTCAGACAAAAAGCTGTAAACAAATAGGAAACTCCCTTAGTGTTGACTTCCGTTCCAAGTGTTGACTTCCCTTCAGTTTTTGCCTGATTTAGCCATTTCTTATTTAAGGAGTTGTGCTTCTAATTTTGTCCAGAATTCATAGTTATCCATGAGGAAGCTGGTCTGGTAGAAAATACTTGGCCCATTGCTGGAAGAAGAGCCACACTGGGCTTACTAACCCAACTTTTTCAAGTATTGCATTTTCAAGTTCATAAATATGATATACTCCTGTGTTTATTTAGACTCTCTTTTTTAACTTTTCTCATATTATTTTTACGATTACTTTATTCTTAAGTGATGGTTTTGATAACCTTCCATTTTCTGTTTCTTGGTACTATAAAGTAAGCCACAACCATTTAAATATATTGATCTTATATATAACAATCTTTCTAAATTCATTAATTCTAAAAATGTATTCTTTCTTTAGAGTTTCAGGCACTCAGTTATATTATCTGAGACTAATGCAGATTTATTTTTTTTTTTTGATCCTTACACTTTTCATTTATTTCTTTTACGTAGTTGCTTTGGTAAGGACCTTTGATACAGTACTGAATAGCACTGTTCTTGATATCAGAGAGAAGGCTTTCAGAATTTCACAGTTAGGTACAATATTTGTTTAGATATTTTGCAAATGGTCCTTATGAAAATAAAAGGCTTCCCTTCCTAGAATTTCCTTGTTGGTTTTTTTTTTTTTCTTTTAAAGATTTATGTATTTGTGCATACAGAACTGGGGTACAGGCCAGAGGTGCAGGGGTGGTAAGAGAACTCACCAGAGAAGGAGTGGGGAGTAGAACAGGCCAACTGACAAAGTATACTGCTGAGGGGAACAGCGGTGGGTCAGAAGCGATCTGCTGTGCCATGTGGATCACCTCCCGGTCCGGGATCGAACTCATGCTAAAGTGGTTTTAGCTTCTTAGTGCTGTGCTTTAACCTGCTGCACCACCAGGGAGAGCAGGTTAAAGAGAATTTCCTTGTTTTTTAAAATAAGAATTGATGTAGAAGTTTAGGACATGCTTTCTGTCCATCTCTTAATATGAGTATTTTTTATTAGTATGGTGAGTTGCATTGATTGATTTTTCTGATGTTAAGTAACATTTGTTTTCCTTGAATAAATTCAATTTGCAAGTGATGTATTTTTTTTTCATGTATTGCTGCTTTTGTTTTGTAAGATCTTTTACCTATTTTTAATCACCTATTTTCTACCTTTCCTGCCAATGATTGAGTGTGAATGTGGTTCTGAGAAGTCTCTTGTTAGCATTTACATTGAGTATATTGAGAAAAACTTCTTGCCCTTGAGGCAGGCCCCTGAACACTGATTTGCATACCAGCTAGAAAAGAAGGGTCATTAAATGTACAGCATTTTTTTTTTTTTCAGTTTCCTGTACTAGAAATCATTTTAATAAGATGCCAGTCAACTTGTGGGATAGGTTGTGGACAGGTTGAGGGTGCTGGTTGTTTCTGTTTATCTTAGAGCATCTCCAGGTTTGGCCATGGAGAATTGTCTATTACTAATGCATGAACACTTCTGGAAAACAGATAAGCAGATTTTTTTTTTTTTTTTTTGTGATGCAGATCCATCTGTTTGACATTGATGTTCCTGGAAAAATTACATTTCAAGAATCTAAAATACTGAGTCCTGGTGATAGTTTCTCCACATTTAATACTCGTATGTACCATATAAATTCAGCTCTTTTAGCAGAGCCAATAGAAAAGGATTAGGTATTCCTTTGTTTTCCTCTTATGTCTTTACTTCATTCTTTACATAAATTGACTAAAAGGCCAGCGGTAAGAAGGGCAGAGAATTTGTCAGAGATCTAGAAAGGGTGGGCTGGGTGGACAGGTAGACCATGACATAATTTTCCTCTTCCATTTGATTACAGGCTCTTATTAATATGATAGTTTAGGCTGTTAGACTGTTAGACTGTGACTGAACACCTCTCATTTAGGTAATGAGAATTCAGTTAGAATGAATTTTTCATTTCTTCTGATGTAAAGGATACATTTATGAGGTGGAGTCCAAATATGAATACTAAGCTTATAAATTGTCTCCATCCATATGTTAATGTATCCCTATCAGTGTTTTGTGTTAAATCAGGGAGGTTCTTCCCTGCCACACCATGCAGCAGATGGTTAGCTTTTCACTTGTGCATTTTTTGTTGTGACAACAGCTTACTGCAGAGTGGGCCTAGGCATCTGCTACGACATTCGCTTTGCGGAACTTGCACAAGTCTACGCACAGAGAGGTGAGCACTGCCTTTGCATTGTATAAGTCCATGGAGGTTGGGTTCTGAGCCGCTCAGGCTGGGATAGAGAAGAACTGGAAGAGGGCTCAATATTCCTACCTCCATCTAGCTTCTCAGACTTTGATTGTGTATTAGGGTTGTAGTCAACACACCAGTCAGCCGAGGCAGGAGCTGTGTGCCAAGTGTCTGCTCTGTCCTTCAAGGCCTTCATGCTACAGTGTAGGAAAGAGTCACTCTGAGCCCAATAAACATGAAGACATGGTCTACCCCTCAGGAATTCCACCATCTGTAGTCCTAGTTGTGGAGTTCAGTACATGTGAAGCCAGTGACATTTTGGTCTAGAGCAGTCCTATGCTACTGTTCTGGCTGCCAAAGAGCCAAGTCAGAAAATCTGCATTCCGATTCCAAATCTTCCACTTACGTGGCACACTTTGGGTGAATCATTTAATCTCTCGTGCAGTGTATATTTCAGTTTTCTTATAGTAATGGTTCAAGGATCAAGGAGAGAGAACTTGTAAAGCCCCTCAAGTGGTACTCAGCAATTATTATTATCCCTATTGCTGAAGCTACTTCTGATTTTTATTTGACTTTCGCTTAAAGTGTATGCTAATGGCTTCACTGTCCCTTCAGCAGAAGGGGAGGGGGTGGGGATGATCCCTGGGTCAGCAATTTCTGTTGAGTTTTATCGTAAGTATTAGAGCACCTGTTCTGCCCCAGGTCAGTTTAAGAGCATTATAATCTTGGTCCTTGGCTGTGTGGAGTGGACTATATTGCTGAAAGAAATTTGAATGATAGTATTACACTTTTTAAAAGTGAACTACATATTGTGATTTTGGTCAAATCTTGTATGTCTGTATGTAATTCAAGTGTGTGTGTGTGTTTAAAATTTATTTATGCTTACAGAACTGGGGTACAGGCCAGAGGTTCAGGGGTGGTGAGAGGATTCACCAGAGACAGAGTGGGGTGCAGAACAGGCAGATCGATGAAGTACACTGCTGAGGGGACCAGCGGGCGGGTCAGGAGAGGTCTGCCGCACCATGTGCATCACCTCCCGGGCGGGTATTGAACTCATGCTGAAGTGGCTTTAGCTTCTTAGTGCTGTGCTTTAACCCGCTGCACCACCAGGGAGGGCCCTCAAGTGTGTTCTTATAAAAATTCAGAGCTGTAATATAATGCTGCTGACATAGTGACTTGACTGATGTCTTTTTATGCTTGGGAAAGTTTGAGTTTGGTCCGCACTAGCTACAGAACAAAGGGAGGGTCTAGCGTGGCTGGGTATTCATTCTCTCCACTCCTCGGCTTTTCTCTCCATAAGACTGCCAGTTATTGGTGTATCCTGGAGCCTTTAATATGACCACTGGACCAGCTCACTGGGAGTTGCTTCAGCGAGGCCGGTAAGAAAGCATCTCAAGCATATCTTCAAGTATTTCAGTGCTTCTTTGTGGCAGAATTTCCAATTTATTGGCAGTACCAATCTTCTTGACATGCCCTAGCTCCGGGTGCCCTGACATTAAAATTGATTTGGAAAAGATGAATTATCACTCAGCTGATTCTGTGCTGCTCAGATTGTGTTTCTTGCACTACCCTGTCCTCCACATCATTCTGCATGGAGATACTTTGTCAAGAAACTCTTTGTAATCCCTTGTTTTTCTAACCTATAAGCCCTGGACACTGTATAGGAATCATTGGCTTGTCAGAGTTGTGGTTTTCTTAGTTCCCTATGACTGAGGAGTGATGAAAGCAGGAAGGAAAAGAGTGTGAGTGTGTGTAAAGTGCCTGGCAAACCGTGAAATATTCATCAGTGATCATGGTTTTCTTCATTAAATCTTTTTCACTTGAGGTATAATATATTTACAAAAAAAGCACACAAGTTTTAAGTCAGAAGTCAGTGAAATTTTAGATATGCATTTACCTACAACCAAGATCTACATAAAAGAAGTTTATACTGCCTAGAAGCTCCTTTTTTCCTCTTCCCACTCAGTACTTTTTCTTGCCACCCAGAGCCACTAAAGATGATGGTGATTTTTTTTTATAATAGTTTATTTTTACATCATTTTGTGCATTTTTTCATCTCAGATGTAAGATGATGGTGATTTTAAAAAAATTATATAATAGTTTATTTTTACATCATTTTGTACTTTTTTTTTTTTTTTTAATCTCAATTGTGATCCTCGTGGGTTTCCCATCACCAAGTCACCCATGTGCCATCACCACAGTCCCGTGCACTTGATGGTGATTTTTATTGGAGCAGAAAGTAGAGGCTTTTCTTTGTGAGGGGAAAAGTGGGCTAGGGTATATGATATCATGAATATTAATAAATGCAGTCTTTTCAAAAGCAAGAGGTGGTTAGAAGGCACTAGGATGATGTAGCATACATCTTGTTGGGCCCCAAGAACTCCAGGTGAGGTGGCGTGGTGTACCTGGGGTGCCACCTGAAATTCTTACCTGATTTGAGATAATGGGACTGCCACCACTGGCTTGGCAGTGCCATGCCACCCTGCAAGGTATATTGCCCCATTGAGGTCAGCCCTCTGGCCTCCCTAACAAGCCTAACCGGAAAACTTTGGCTCCTTTACATGTTAAAGGTTGGCTTAGGCCTGAGTCTCCCAACTGTGGAAATATTGATGTTTTGGACAAAATCATTGTGTTTAGCAGTTTCCCTGGTCTCTACCCACCAGGTAAAATAAAGTATGTCCTGGAGAGTTAGAAAGTTCTCCAGATAACAGCAAATGCCTTCTGTTGGGTAAAATTGGTCCTAGTTAAGAACTGACTTAATGCAGTAAGATAGTTTTTGAAGAGAGGGTTCCATGCCTTTGGATGTTGTCTTCCGCATAAAAGAATGATATGTTCATGGGATAGAAAAGTGCTGCAGATCTCTAATGTATGATTTACCTCTTTTCTGTCCTTCGTGTAGTGCTGTTGATAATCAGGTATACGTGGCCACGGTATCTCCTGCCCGGGATGACAAAGCTTCCTATGTTGCCTGGGGACACAGCACCGTGGTGTCTCCTTGGTGAGTTTGACTTTGTGGGTTTAGGCTCACTAGGACCTCCAGAGAGATGGTGCTTAGGCAGGCAGGCTGTTGTTTCCTGAACAGCTCTGCTCTTCCACTCCACCTCCCTCCCCTCCCAGGCCTCTACGTTTTGCTGGAGAAGCTTCTACTTGAAACTCTGGAGAAAGAAATTTCTGGAGAAAGAAATTATCTTGCTCTTTGGATTAGCTGTTTGATCTTAGCCCTCTTCTGGGTTTTTAAGTACTTTTACTGTTAAGCAGATGTGGATCACACAGCAGTGATGGGGGTTGGGGGGAGGGTGGATTATTAAAAGAGGCTCCCAAACTCCTCTTAGCTTCAGGTTAAAATTTAAACTTTAAACGGGGAGTAACTCCAGGAGTTACAGGGTGAGGATTTTGCCCCCCACACATGATTAAAGTTGGAGGGCGAGGGGGAGTTGAGTTCAGTTGAAGAAACCTGTGAAACGAGTCCTTTGTGAGAGGGCTGAGCATTTTATTGTTCAGTGAAACTAACATGAAAGTCTCAATTTCATATACACTTAGAGTCATGTTGATTTACTGTCTTTGATCTACTGAATTTGTAGAGTGTACGCAGCACATACATGATATCAGTTTAAACTCTCAGAGATTTTTTTCTATTTAAGCCCAGTTGATAGTGGTGGACTTCAGGATAAAGAAGCCAAAATGAACTTGTAGTCAACAAAGACTTTGACTTGGAAATTTAACATTCATTCCATACTACTTCAACATTCGTATGATTTTACACACACACACACACACACACTGATATAATTTCATGATAAATATATCAATAACAAGACTGAAAATGGTTAAATGTCACTGTTGGGTCCCTAAAAGTTGTGACTTTAGAGATTCCAAAGATTAAAGTGTGTGATAGGGGAAGCCTTAGAAAATACAATCAGTAGTAGATATGCCTAGTGAGCTTCCTATGCATAAGGTTTGGGGGCATTGGAGGATTAAGTTGGCTTGAGAAATTTTTCAAACTTGAACTTTCTCTGTTTAGATGCTAATGATGACTTTCTGGCCTTTTGAGCAGCCCTACTCCCTCACTAGTTCTGATGAAATCTTTCTCACTGATCAAGCTGGCTGTTGCTTATGTGAAGTAGTTGTGTAAAATTTACTTAATTTCTTCCTATTTAGAATTCCATCTGTAGGGTTTGGGAACCCTCTAGCTTAACTGACTTTACTGGGATTGATGTCTGAGGTTAACACAGAGAGAGATCTTTGAATGATAGGGCAAATGGGAAAGAAATAGTAAAGAATCGAAAAGGGGTCAGTTAAATTGCATCAGTGATAGTGTTTGTAGCTTATTTGTGCCAAAAATCTGTGGCCAGCAGGGAAAGGAACCAGTTATTATGTCATATTAATTTATTTTATTCCTTGGAAAAATTTCGGTTTTAATTTTAAAGCCCTGCTTTAAGCCCACATGATTCAACACTGGAAAGTTTTGTAGATCAGCCTTTCTATAAATTTATGAAGGGGCATTTCTGTTTCTGAGTGAAGGGCTTATGCCAGAGGAGCTGAGCTCCTCTTACCACTTCTATCCAGCCCCAGAGGTTGAAATCTTGCCCTCAAAAACTGAGACCCACTAACATGGTATCATCAGCAAAAGACCAGAGGTCGCACAGTCCTTCCCATGCCTGGCCTTGCCATCTCCAGGTGATAAAGAAGCAGAACCAAACCACTCTTGTAAAGGGCCTTGCTGACTTGCACTCCTTTAGGGCCAGGATGGAAATTCTGTTGATTATAGATTACTCTATTCTCAGATGTTTACACAGAATGTTTACACAGAATAGTTACCATTTCCTAGCAGTTTTCAGTTTATAAAACGTACTCCATAATTTTCTCACTAACTTCTCACAGAATTCTTATTTTCACTTTGTAGTTTAGGAAATGGAGATGACAGATGATTTGCCATAGGGCCAAGAATTACTTAAAAACTAGAACAGAAAATTACATCTCTTATTTTAAAGGTTAGATTCTTTTCCCTCTGGTCTGTGCAGTGGACAGGAAAAAAGAGGTATCTTGAATATCAGCACACATTTAGTGATCCACTCATCTTCAAAATCTTTTGCAGGGGGGAGGTCCTTGCCAAAGCTGGCACTGAAGAAACCATCCTGTATTCAGACATAGGTAAGATTTCACTGGCTCCATTTAGGCCTCTGGTGTACCCTTTGCCTTGAGGCTAGGTTGCATACTTGTGACATCCATGTCACCTGGAGGGATTCCTTTTATTCTCCCACCCCAGTCTCACCCCTAACTTGTCCAGTTTTCTTTGACATGACTCCTGGTGCAATGTTTGGCCATCTGTGTGTGTCTAAACAAGGGCTGTATTGCTGAATTACTTGCTGAAGCAATAGTGTTTTTTAATACCGTTTGGGGGAAAAAATCCCCAGTTATGATTGATTGAAGAGAAACACAAATATTTATTTGGGAGTTAATATTAAGACTACAGCCTAGGTGGAACCATATTGCCCAAGTTGGGAGTTGTTATATGTGCAAAAAAGGTGGACTAATTCACACTTTGGTATGCTCTATGCAAATGATATTTTCAGTCAGATAGTTCTTCAAATGTAAGCGGTGGTTCAACTTCTCAGGAGTAGCCTGGGCATGGCGAAACATGCTAGGGAACCTGGATGTGTTTAGGGCTGGGCCCTCAACAGCCTCCAGCTCTATTTTATTTACACACGCTCAAAAGACTCCAAAATATTATACTTAAATTTCTTGTCATTTGGCCCTTTTCATTGAAATCTTTCTGCTGGAAAAGCATTGATCATCAATTCAAAGAATTCCAAGTTGCTGGCATAGACTTTATCCTAGAAAGCCAGTATTACATCTTATTAATAGAGCACTTTTCTGTCTTTGCAGACCTGAAGAAGTTGGCTGAAATACGCCAACAAATACCCATTTATAACCAGAAGCGCTCAGACCTCTATGCAGTAGAAGCAAAAAAGCCCTAGGGTTTAAGTTTCCAACATGTCATGAAATAGGAAGATAATGATTCTACAACATAATCACCGCCTCCCTGTTAAATTGTTTAATGGAGATTTTTTTTCTTCTTTTTAAAATTTCAGCCTTTCCCCTTCCTGGGAGTTCTCTATTGAGATGATAGGGTGTCAGCACACTGAGTGTGTCAACATCACGTTAAATGGTTTTAGGTGGCATTGAGTGGGGTGGAGGGACAGCTCTAAACCTCTTGAAGTTAAGTTGCTTCAAGAAGTTGGTAAACGTAGCAGGTCTTGGTATCCTGGTAATTCTTTAACCTAATATAACTGTTTGTACCATGAACTTCTTATCTCATTGCTGCAGCTGGAACTCCTTATGTAGAAAACTTAGTCTGGTGCTAGTCTTTTTCAAGCAGTAGCTTAAAGTTAGATGTTTGGTCTATGAGTAGTATGGGGAAGCATGGTGATAGATCTTTGGTGTTTGCAAAAGGAGATGACAGCCCTACCCTCCTCACGACTTACGGTTTTCAAATTGATGAGAGAGATGTTTCAGCTTTAGACCCTTTAGAGTTAGGGGAAAGACTGTACCAGTGATGTGCCACGTAGGGAAATGGCAGTGGGTGGACATTTGGTCAAGGTAACTAAAGTGTGAATCTTTGCAAGTTTTTTTTTTTTTTTTTAAATAGGGGTGTCTGAAAGCCTTTTTCTTTTTTCTTTTCTCCTGAGAAACACTTTCTAGTTTGGTAAAGGCAGGTTTTCAGTCTAGTGGTTTTCAGAATCCTTTTGCATAATTAAAAATTAAGAATTCAAATGAGCTTTTATGTAATAGTTACTGATGGGCTGGTTAACATTAACAACCAAAGGAGGGATTAATAAAAAGTACTTTAAGAAATAATGACTGATAATGTTCTAAATTTGGTGAAAACTTTAAACCCAAGACCTAAGCATTCAAGATTACAAGGACTGGCAAGTACAAGAAACATGCACAAAACTACACTAAGAATGTAATCAAATTAGGTAAAAGTAGTGATAAAATCTTAAAAGGAGAAAAGAAAAAACATTACATAGAAAAATCAAAAGAATAACAGTAGAGGAATCCGAAAGGATGGTAGCAGAATGAAGACCAGGGTTCATCTCCAAAGAGTAGGATAAAGACCAAAAATATCCTGGGGGAGAAAATTGTATAACCACAGCATACACCAGAAACAATGGTTTGGCCGGAAGGGATAGGAAAAACTCAGTGATACTAGGGCAGCACAACCCACACAAAGGAGGGACTGCTGCTGTGCTGAGCCCCTTACAATTGCTGACTTGTGTACAAGCCAATATGGGAACTCTTCAGATTTGGCACCGCACTTGGTAAGGGGTGTGTGCACTGCATCCAACGCTCAAAAATAGCATGGGGGAAGCAGACATGGGACTCTAAGAGACGCTAAGACCAAGGAGCTGGCCTAGAAGAGGGGACCAGCATAGACCCCTCCCACACAACTCTTGATAGTGATAGCATAGTAGAGGCTTGAATTTTTTTTTTTTAAGATCTACTTATTTATTCATACAGAACTGGGGGACAGGCCAGAGGTGCAGGGGTGGTGAGAGGCTTCACCAGAGACAGAGGGGGGGCAGAACAGGCCAACTGATGAAGTACACTGATGAGAGGAGCAGTGGGCGGGTCAGGAGAGGTCTGCTGCGCCATGTGGTCACCTCTGGGGCAGGCGAGGATCGAATTCATGCTGAAGGGGCTTTAGCTTTTTAGTGCTGTGCTTTAACCCACTGTGCCACCAGGTAGGACCCGAGAGCTTGAATTTTTGATGTACACTGGTGACCTTTTGGTGTCCTGACACCTCCAGCCCTGTTTTATACCAGTTACCTCTCACTGGTAAATTCTCAGATTACTGCCCTATCCCTATTGTCTACTTTGTAATGAGTTAGGCAGATGCGCTTTGGCTTACTATCTTTTAAGTTTTTGTCGCATGTTGGGCATCTCCACCTGAAGTTTATATAAGATAACACACTTAATTAACAAGAGATTCAATCTCTGCATAGAATAAGCCACAATGCGTGGTCATGAAAGCGCTGACTTTGACCTTGCTATTTCAGGTTGAGTGCTAACAGATAATGGGTGCTAACATTTGTTGCAATGAACAGATTAACATTACGGGGTTTGAAGACTGAACAGTAATAAGATTGTGACGTGAAGTGAGTATTTAAGGAATTTCCTGTTACCAGAAGTTAGGTCTATGTGAAGTAGACCAAAGGAAAAGGGGATTAGACAAGAATTTAGGTCTCAAGATGAAAGTTCTGCTTTGGTGGCACTAGCTTTAAATTTTATGCTACTTAAAGCACTACTAGAAGATTTTGTTGGAGAGTAGGTATGATGAAGTGAGCAGATGGTAAAGTGTAGTCTCAGGTCTGCACTAACCAAACACTGCCACTGTGGCTGGCTTAACATGGGCTCTTCTCCTTAATGCCCTGTATCCAACCTGTGTTTCAATTTCCTACTTCGTGTATTATATTAATTTTATCTCGAGTAAAGACTGGAAGCTAAGTAAAAGCAAGCTGTTGGAAGATAATGAACTTTAGTATTAAATGGCCTTCCTATAAATAAGTTAAAAAGTTAAGCCACACCTCCTCGGTGGCGCAGCTTGTTAAAGCACAGCACTAAGAAGCTATAGCCACTTCAGCATGATTTCGATCCCCACCCCGGAGGTGACCCGCAAGGTGCAACAGACCTCTCCTGATCCCTCCTCACCCTCGCTCTCCTCAGCAGTGTACTTTTTCAGTCGGCCTGTTCTGCTCCCCACTCTGTCTCTGGTGAAGCCTCTCACCACCCTGCACCTCTGGCCTGTAACCCAGTTTGGTATGCATAAATAAATCTTAAAAAAAAAGTTAAGCCCCAGATCTAGTCAGGTAAAACATACAAGGACAGTGCTTGTTCAGTGACTACTTAACAGCTGGTTCATATTCACCAACTGAACAAAGATGGAGCATGATTGGCAAGATACAGTAATAATCTGTTTATACTCTGGTTCTTCCTGGAATATAAGACCTCCAAATACATTTCTTTGCACTCAACTTTTATTATTCTCAAAGTTTGTTGAAACAAAAGCCACACGTGTCATCCTGTTGAACCTCATTTTTTCCACTTAGTTTTTCAGTCAGTTTTCAGATTCTTATAGCCAGATATGCCTTCAGCATTCCATGACACTTCTCTGGAAATTGCGTTTACTACTGATGTGTTTGCAGACTGCTCTACAACATTAATGTGACTTTGGTCTTATCTTTCTTCACTACCTGCTTCTTAGATGTTGATGTTTCCCATAGTGTTTAATCCTTTCTAATTTTATATATTGAATTTAGGTAATCCCAGTACAGGCACAGTCTTATATATATGCTACTTCTCAAGTTACTGGCATCTGTCTTCTCACTGGTTAAGAAAAAAAACTTCATCCACTAGACCCTCACTTGAATGGCTTGTTTTCTGCTCACTCAATATTCCTGCATGTAGTTTCCTTTAATAGTTCACCTATCTTCTAAGAAAACTCCTTACCTACAGCCCATTTATCTCTAAAATCCTAGTTGAATTTATTACTCATGTGTTTCAATTCTTGTGGCATATAACTTTTGATTATGGCACCAAAGCTATGATCCTAGTTTGCAGTTTTTGAGGCCTTTCTCTTCATCTTTTCATGGCTATTCCAGGTCCTCAGTAAATGCTGGGCATGAATGGATTCCCAAAGGTTGCAGTTGTACAGATGCCAAGTTTCCTGACTGTAACTTTCACTTATTCTGAAATGATATTCTTACTCTAAGAGATTCCAGTCTGGTCAGATTCTCTGGCTTGTGTCCATATCCAGTTTCTGCCAGTGGTTACAGTGCCTTTTCTGTCAGAAACCCACTTTTGCAAGGACATTTGTGATTACCTTTGGAGTTCACCCAGGTAATCAGGAATAATTTTTGCATCTGAAGATCCTTACCTGAATCATATCTGCAAAACTTATTCCTATATTATGTCCAGTATTCCCTATTTTTGAAGTTTGAGACTAAAAGAGAATATGAATTTAACTGATCATGAACAAATAACCTATTTTCCTACTTAAAGAACAAATAGAAAAGCTCGAATGTAATATTTATTTGGTGAATTTACATGTGAAGTCATTTACAAAAGAAAAGATACAGACAGATGCAGCTCTCAGTGCAGTTTCAAATATTTTTCAGAACAGGCAATAGTCCACGAGGATCTGGAATGATATTGAATGGCACATGCTTCAGTTTCCCTTATGTGTGTTTCTACCCAATCCAAGGGGAAGGAAGAGTAGAAGAAAATTATCAGTGTTCATGTAAATACAGCCATGCAAATAAACCTTTTTGTTAAGTCAAAGATTATTCAGAGATGCAGAACACTTTTGTATTGGGGTTATTATAGTAGGTGCACAAAATAAACTAAAACGCAGAGCTCTCAAGCTTCCCATTATCTAAGTCATTTTAAATTATGTTAATTGCCCCAATAATTAGCAGTTTTCTCAGTATTTTTTAGAATGACCTTGCAGGGGCTAGTTATTTCTAACAGTTTCTAAAAAGATAGCATTTGTAGTCAAAATCTTTTTGGTTTCAGTAGGATAAAGCACCCTTTTAAAGAGGGGTAAAAAGCTTCTTTACTCCCAGCAATGTAAACTCTAATTATTCATTTCAGAAATATAACTGCTCTTTTATCATACTTTGACTTACAAATATGTGTTAAGAGTGGTCTAGACAGTGACAACTGGGGGGGAAAAAACCCTAATGTTTTCTAAGGAAGGTGAGGTAAAGATAAAATGAATAAAACTAAACAAAAATCAGTTGTTAATATTGCTAGTGAAGACATGGATGGGGCAGTCAGGCCATGCCATAGAAACAGATAAATTCAAAACTTATAAAAGCATTCCACATATCCCCAGTCTGAAAATACTGACTCAAAGCTCCTGCAATACATGTAGCTGTAGTTGGAGCACTAAACTTGTCATTTCAGGAAATACTATGTTTCTGGCTCCAACAATTAAGATCCTTTGAACCTTTACTCACATTTTTTTCATTAGAAATTTTAAGCCAATACACCCACATATCACACTCCACATTTATATATACAATCAGCTTGCCTGTTCTCTAAAAAGTACACTATTTGATAGCAGTACTTATTAAAGAAAATAGCCATCAGCAATTATAAATACATCTATTTCATCTTACCTCTTTGCCTAGTTCATTCTTCCATTCATACTCTTCCAGCACATAGGTCAATTTTAATATTTTGCTTGCTTCTGCATAATTTACTGTATGAAAAACCAGCTGTTGTAGACTAAGAATGATGACTAAGACTAAGAATGATGGACATTATCCATTAGAGTTGAAGGGATCAAAAGATTAAACAGTTGCCACTGAGTTTCTAACATTCTACAGAATCAGAGGCACTATCCATGTTGACAGTGGTTTAGAGGGGCCCTCAATTTTTCTGCCTTAAAATCTGCCCCTTTAAGCTTTGTTTTTATCAAAAAAAAAAAAAAAAAAACCACCCTAAAAGGGATTAACTGAATCTAAAAGACACCTGTTTTACAGCACTTATTATGTTAATTTAAAAACAACATACTGTAAAATATCCCCACACATATACAGATTTATCCAGAATATAATTTACCCATTTCCATCAAAAAAAAAAAATAATAATAAAAGCCAGATCAACAAATCAAAGTTTTTATTTGCATGGCTGACTTTCATTTGTACTCATTGCAACTTTAATATCCCTTTAAGGTTCTATGCTTTTGTTGTCCAAAGAATAAAAGCTGCCATACTTAAAATTTCCTTCAACAGCCACTCCCACACACCTAAACATGAAACAGATGTAACAAGTGACAACAGCACAAACGAAATACTAAGTTCCACCATTCAACACAGTCCATGACAGTGTCTTTAGGGTTCTGCTGAAGAGGGGGGTTAATTTCTTCTAAAAAGAGGGTCATTTTCCTCCCCACTCCACCCCTGTTTTATAATGTTGGTGGTTTTAATCCGTATTTCTTTGCAACTTCTGTCTGGGCATGGGCAGCATCACAGAGTGAGTACAGATGAGCCATCTCCATTTCCGATTTGGCCAGGTTAATAGCCTTGTTGAACATGTCAATGGCTTTCTCCATGTTTCCTCTAAAATAACAAAAATTTTGTGTCTTAGATTTAATAAGCACTTCATGGTATGCAATTAAGTTGATAAGCAGTGCTACGCACAGTCTCATCACTAAATTTCAACTAAAATGTTTATAACAAAATAGTGCCTTGCACATAGAAACCATTCAGTGAATGTTAGCTACTATTACAAATGTTATGTGCTCATTATACCTCTCTGTTGTTTTCAGATAACTAAATAAATGCCTTTGAAAATCCTAATCTAGTTCCTAAAGACTGTGTGTTTACATTATATAGTGAACTTTCTAATTTGAACAACAGTAACATAGTCTCAAGAGAGTATTACTGGTATTCAGAGGCCTTTCATTCACAAATTCTGTTCGAGCCCCCCACTTCTACCTCCCACCCCATTCTTCCATCCCATCCTTACTCCTGGCACACAGGTTTCCCTAAGTTCCTTGATTGTGCCACATACTCAAACCTGCACATAATACTCACTTTATTTACTGCCTCTCTGCCAGACTCTATTCAAATCCATATCTTTCTAATAAGGCCCAGTTCAAATACAATAAATACCCAGTAGTATTTCCCTCCCCATAGTTCCCAAATTTTATTTGTTTATACCACAAACTAACTAGATTTTTTATTAAACATTTCTCAATTCCCAGAATCCAGTATAATACTTGGTAATTTGTGCGTGTGTTTTGGGTAAATGGATTACTTGCCTATCTAAAAAAAAAATGATCTGATCTCTTTTTTTTTTTTTTTAAGATGTATTCATTTTTTGCATGCAAGAACTGGGGTACAGGACAGAGGTGTGGAGGGTGAGAGGATTCACCAGACACAGAATGGGGAGTAGAACAGGCAGATCCACTGAGGAGCACTGCTGAGGGGAGCAGCAGGTCAGACAGGACAGGTCTGCTGTGCTATATGGGTCACCTCTGGGGCAGGAGATTGAACTCGTGCTGAAGTGGCTTTAGTTTCATAGGGTGTGCTTTCACCTGTTGCGCCACCAGGGAGGGCCCCTTATCTGATCTCTTAAAGTCCAAGTGTAGTCAGGTTTATATATTTGCCAAGAACCAAGAGCTGTTTTAAGTAGCTAGTATTAGTGATGCATGTATGTATGTAGTCTTAGGACAAATGTGTATTAATTCTCCATTACATGCCATTTAGACTCTAGGAAGTAGAATGTATCTCTGGGGTGACTGTACAGTATACAGGGCAACGTGATATTAACAACTAAATTTAGTTCCACGTTCAGTTAGGTAGGATGGGGATTTGCTAAATCCTAGGATAAGCAATTTAGACTTCTTAAAATACAATTAACATATGAACAAAATGCATGAAATACCACAAACTGGGTTCTTAACCCAGTCTTTATAAGAACACTTTAAGTGTCATGTGCTTTTTTTTTAAAGATTTATTTATTTGTGCATACAGAACTGGGGTACAGGCCAGAGGCTCAGGGGCGGCAAGAGGCTTCACCAGAGACAGAATGGGGAACAGAACAGGCAGATTGATGAAGTACACTGCTGAGGGGAGCAGCGGGCGGGTCAGGAGAGGTCTGTCATGCCATGTGGTCACCTCGGGGCAGGCGGGAATCGAACTCATACGGAAGTGGCTTTAGATTCTCAGTGCTGTGCTTTAACCCGCTGCACCACCAGGGAGGGCCAAGTGTCATGTGTTTTTGCAAGTGTATTCACTATTCTATGAAAAATTCAATTTGACTCAAAAAGGATTAAGAACCATTATCCCTTTTCTAGTAGAGAATATTTTATTCATAATAACAAATTGGCAATTAAGTAATAATTTAAATTTATATGCAACTGCCAGTATAAAGTGGTTTTAAAAAACTTTTCATCAGTTTTATAGGTATGTTCTGCTTCACTGGGGCAAAAAACCCAGTGATGGAATTAACACAACCACCACTGGTTGCAGACAAGTGATAATAGTAAAATGTTATTTTGGTATCATGAAAATGGGCTTATGATCTGTTTCTACTATTGGCTCTCTGTATAACTTTAATTTAACCAGTCTGCCATCAGTTTTTATACTCTTCAATCATACAATCTCCATCTTTACAAAGATTGTGGTAAAGCTCAATTGAAACAATAGTTGGAAAAACACCTAACGTTCAGTGCCTGGCCTAGAGTAGGTTCTCAAATGATGGGAATGCCACTGTTAAGACAGTATACAATACTAAATTCCATGGCATAAACAGCTGTCACCTACTGATGCTAGATCTCAAAAGCATAGAAAACAAGAGTTGCAAAAAATCTATTACCTGACCTCCTTGTTTTAAAGCTCAAGTCAGACTATGTTCTGACTTGTAGGTGCTTGGCTCTTTGCTTTTGGATAACAAGATCTACCTACGTCTTTGGCAACTTGGCTACCAATACTCATGCTACACTGCAACACTTAAGCACACTATAGGTGCAGACAGGAATAATGCAGGTGAAAGAATAAAGAACAAACAAGATTGAATGTTCTTTTCTTATTCATGCTTGATACAAACTTTTGAAAATAAAATTTTAAATTACAAGAGTAAGAAATAAGGCAAATGAAAATTGTGTAGTTTTGTGGGAAATTTTCCTCAAAATGTCTGACATATTAAGACTAAAATGTTAATAATACTGACTTGAATGAAAAAATAAGTATCTATAAAATTGCCTTAATTTTAATAAAAAGAGACTCTAGAAGTTACCTTTGTACTTCAATAGTTCCCATGGTTTCATAGGCAAAATCACATTTATTGTCGATCTCAATTGCCTTGCTGATAAGCTCCAAACCTCTATCCAGATCTTGCTTCCACTGAAGTTGAAGTAAACTGTAAATAAAAAGATAATCAGATGGGAGCATGGCCCTAGATCAGTATGAGGCTCAATTTCTGCCCTTAATGAATTTGTAAGGAATCCCACAATCTAAAACAGTATATAATCAGGAACACTTTTTTTTCAATGTATATTGGTTTTGTAGTCTACATTCCTTATTATGAGAAAAATAGCTTAGGCTCTATTACTAACTACTTGCATAGTTACTCTGTATAAATTTAAATGAAATTTTATAATTTTTAATTCAAGTACATAAGGATAGGAAAAACTTAATGTATTTCTATTTTGATACAAGGAACAAATATTTGACAAGCTGTTTAGAACTGAAACAAGTGAAAATAGTGTATTTACTAATTGCTATATAAACATGAAATGTAAGTAAAATTTTAAGAATAGTGAAATATCTACAGAACTAAGAAGTTGCCAGTTCACTGTTAACTTTTAGCTCTCTACCAGCTGCTTCCCCAATGACCAGATGAAATTCATCTTACTACTACATACAAGAATTTAGTTTTTTACTGCAACAGAGCCCCCAAAATACATACCCTTTATGAACATAAGTTGTAGCATTATCTGGTTCCAAATCAATACATTTATCATACATTTCATCAGCTTTACCAAACTGCTGTTGATCTGTTAATGCCTATGTGAGGAGACATGTCAGTTATATTAATGTAACTACTAATGTAAGCAATTAAATGTATGTTGCTTATTAACTATCAAAATTTACTTCATTCATTCATTTATTACCAAATTATGATGTTTTGGGGATATAAACTTATATTCATGCAATAGCATATATATAAATTTCACTCATGGCATCAATTCTAATAGATAGAATCATGTCACTTATAATTTACCATAATACCTCCTAAGGAAATTACCTGAAAGACCATACTCATTTGGAGGAGAAAGTAAAATATGTGAGTTAATTGTTATCAGTCATTTTCAAAAATTTTTGACAAATGAAAAAAATTGTTGCCATTAACTATTTCAAGGCACATTCAGTGGAAGAAATGGAAGGTTTAGTTCTATGAATACCAGGTCATTGAGAGTTAAAAGAAGAAAGTTCTATTTCTAGTTAAACAAAAATCAGAAGAGGGAACAAAGGGCAGAAATTTTAGTGCAGACTATAATACTAGTGCTGATTCAACAGTTCAAGTTAAGTCAAAGCTACTCTGAAGGTAGCACATGACAGAAACGTGCCACTAGGAAAAGTTCTACAAATAAATTTTTAGCATTGGATTCCTTAATAGTTATTTGCTTTTGCTCTTTGAGCTACTTATAGAATCTACACCATAAAATCCCTTCTGAACTTCTATGGGTATTTTCCATATCAACTGCATTTAGTAAAATTTCCTACAAGAATTAAATTTTGTAAATTCAGTCAAACATGAGAAAAATGATCTGCTTAAGTTTCTCTACATTTTAAGTTAGGGTCTTAATTTTCAAATTGTGTTAAGAGGTCCCTCATGAACCTGATTTAGAACCGTTCTGGTTGGTTAAAAGAATCAAAGCAGGAACAAAACCATCCACTTCCACAAAAGCTGCAACCAAGGTAGCAATGTTTCTGATTTCTACGTAGGGCTCAGCACACACATGTAATAATCTTAAAAAAGAAAAGAAAAGAAAAAAAAACCAAAAACACCAAAATTGACTAAAAATCAATCTTACCTGAAAAATCACACTTACCTGAGCATACAGTGCATATCCCTCAGCACACCTTGGAAATTTCTTTATGACTTCTTCAAAACCTTTCATAGCTGCTTGGATTTGTGAAGAATTGTTTCCTGTATATGCCTGACGATACTATTCAAGAGAAATCAAAACAAGCTGTCAAGAATTCAAAAACTCATGAAATGTTAATTTTATAAAAATCATTTGACACTATGCAAATATGATAACATAACTGACTGCATCTAAAAGGGTCCCAAAAAAGCTATGTACAATCTCATTGCCACTATACAATTTCAAGGTATTCAATATTTTAAAAGAGGGCATACTAACTTGTTACAAGTTAACTTTTCCATATAGATGGAATTTTAAATTTAAAATTTAAATCTATTATGACTTTACAAAGGACTTATAAAGTCTTTTCATCTAAAAGTGTTTCCTCCTTTAAAAAGAAAATTCTTATTATATTGTACACCTGAAACTAAGGTTTTATATCCATCACAACTAAATTATATGAAGGAAATTCTTTTAAAACTAAATACTAGGGCAAACTGAAAGTACCTCAGTGTTTCACCAGATAAGCACTTATTTTACCTGATTTACAGCCTTGTGTACCTGAATATTAAGAAATAGCTCTTTAAAGGTAAGGTGAGAGGAATTCTTTAGTGTTATGATTGAAATCATTCCCTCAAAATGTTTGTTCTTTTATACTGGGTTATGGTAGAAGCTCAGGGAGAACAGTGATGTCTAAGGGAGCATTAAGTCAGGGACAAACATTTGTGTCAAGATAAACTCAAAATAAAAACATCCAGAGAAATAAAGGAGTAGGAACTCATTTAACATACACATTTACAATTCTATTTTCCTAAACACATTTTCTTCCTATAGCTATCCATTCAGGAAGAAAATAAGAGGTTTTTTTTGTAGACAAAATAATCATTTTTGTTAGCAATGTGCAGTAATATTTAGGCAAATATTTAAAAATTAGAACTTACCAGTGCAAAACATTTCTGAGCCTGTGCCAGAGCAGATTCAGGTCTTAATCTAATACATTCGTCAAAGTCTGCCACTGCTTCTTCAACTTGATCAAGCAATATTTTCAGCTAATGAAAAAAACAATACATAATCTCAATTCAAAATAGAAAGTAAACCAGTTAAATACACCTATAATTATAGCATAGCATAATGTTAAATATACAAAATAATTATTCAATATAGGATTTCTAGAACAGTGAACTAGAATAGAAAAATCTTACAATTCTATAGGAAATATTCTAAAACTTTACGTAAGAAGCATTCTAAAACCACCTTTTTTTCCCTTAAAGATTTGTTCATATGTAAGAACTGGGGGTACAGGTCAGGGGCGTGGGGGTTGGAAGATTCACTAGAGACAGAGTGGGTAACAGAATAGGTGGACTGAGAGGAGCAGCAGGCAAGACGAGAGGTCTGCCGTGCCATGTGGGTCACACCCCTGGCCAGGGATCAAACTCCTGTGCTCCAGTGGCTGTGAATAGTGTAAAAGTGCCGCACTTTAAACCCTTGCACAACCAGGGAAGGCCCCAAACCCCATTTTTGCACTATAATTACGATCATTATTAAGCAAGAACCCCCTTCTGGAGTAATTTCCAGTTTCAAAGCAGATCATGCAACAAATAATGTGTTACTAATAAGGATTTTAAAATGTCAAGAATTTTAAAGGTTATCTCAACACTTAATATACATCTAGTTTTCACTAAATTTTTGGGTTTCTCCACTAGGTACTTAGCTTTCCTATTATTTGAATAACCCATATTTCCTATCATAATGCATTCCAAGCAGCAATGTTTCCTCAACGAGGCTGAAATTGCAAATTGGTTTTTTCCATTGTATATTTTTAGTGAAAAAAATATACATTTTATAAAACTCAATCCAGAGGATTTTTTATTGTGGTTTGATTAGGAATTAGTATTTCCTTGTAACAAGAAGTTCAACAAAAATCATTCTGTTGATTGTAATTTAACTCACCATAATCACAAAATATTTTTAATATTTTTACCCGCTGAAAATCTATGAGCCAGCAAAACATCTGAACTTGCAAGCCAACAATTTTCTATTTTTCCTCTAATACGACTATACCAAAAATTACAAGGACAAATGTTCAAGACGGACCTAAATGTCAACTTAAACCATAATTTCCAGTGGTACTTTGTTCCATTGGTAATACAAAACTTTAAAACATTCTTAAAAAATAATTATCAAATCCCTCTATCCAAAGGTGAAAGTCTTTAAAATAGGTTTACCTGTCCTCGGTGGTGATAAACATCTGCATTCTGAGGATCAATGTCAGCAGCCATGTTAAAATCCTGAGTAGACAGCAAAGGCTGCTGCTGCTGCATGTACATGCTGCCTCTTTTGATGAGTGCATTTGCTCGAAGCTACATACCCCAAATGAGAAGAGGTTCAACATTAGTACTTTTTATTCCAATTAATTTTTTAATTAACAGTTTTTTTGAGAGAGAATTTATATACCACAAAGTTCAACCTTTTAAAATGTACAGCTATGTTTTTACTATGTTTGAACCTACGTGTATTCTGAAGCTACCAGATACCGTGCCCCCCGTTTCCTAAGTAAGTCTCATTTTTATATTATAGTCACTGCACCAGTGATCACCACTGTCTGGAATTACTTTCAAAAACAAAAGTAGTGTTTTTGGAGAATGGTAACTGAGAAGTCAAAAATGTGTCAAGACATTTTTGACAAGTCTCATTTTCAAATTATTTTTTTCCAATGTACACATTTTAAAATGTACCTTCACATTAGCTTCTTTCAAACTGATGACCTTATCTAAATCTGGCTTGGCTGCATTGGCATTGCCAATAAGTAGGTAGAAAGTGGCACGTAGTAATAATGCTTCTGCCATGTATTTGCCTTGAGCATCTATTTCTTTTGAGCATTCACTTATGATTTTATCATAGTTTTCTTCTTCCATATACTGTTTGGCCTTTAAATATCCAGAACTGAAAATAAAAACAAACAGCAAATTATTTACTAAGGAAGGATCAGATGCTAACACTTGCCATAGTAAGTGTAACTGAGTTAAACAATTTTTCTTTAACAAGTCAATAAGCCAGTGTGGTAAAGATTGGGGAAGGCAGGGTAACAGATTAGTATTTTTGATGCAGACTGGAATCTTACTGATGCTTTAAAGGAGTCTTTAAAAGGACACTGCAGAGTCAATGGCAGAAACCTAAGATACCACCCAAATGTCAACACTTATGTTATGTAAAAAGATATGTGAAAAGATAAGCTAATGATGGTGATCTGAAACATGGGCAAGGATCCTGTCTTAAGTTACCATTATTAAGGTGCATTATATGGCACACTGATAGCACTGAACAACTTACTTTATGACTAACAGAAAAAATAGGAAATAATGAAGCGAATTTAAGGTCACAGAAACCAAGGGAGGAACTGTGACCTGAACTGTACTTGTAAAGATCCTCAATCCCTCTGGTTGTGATGTGGAAGACAGACTATACAGGACCACGACCGGAGAGGAAATATCTCAAAGGTTCTCAGCCAGAAATTATACTATTTCACTTAAAAGATCTAGAATGAATAGGTGGACATACCAAAACAAATTTAGAGGAGACTTCCATCAAGGACTTAAAAATCCACCTTCTTTTTAAAACTCAGGCAGCACTATTCCTTTAAGATTATGACTTACTGGAAATACTTGTAGGAGGATTATTTTTTTTTTTTTTAACCAAAAAGGAATTTACACTAGATAACCTTTAATGGGTCTTATAACTGCAAGGAACCGTGAAATATGTCTCATTTTGTTACATATTTTGAATAAAGGAAACTGGCAACTGACTGGTCAAAATTTTATAAACGACATGCTAACCTTTCTAACTACATTTGAATGTCTTCCTGCATTCTTATTTTGTTCTTCTGCTCACCATAGTAAGAAAATAGAATTCTTAAATCAGATTGGAAGTAATAATAGCTCCTACTTATTGAGAATCTAAGTGCCTGAAACTAAAAACAAGAACTTTACACCTCACAATAACCCTCTAAGGTAGGAGGTATCATTAGCCCCATTTAAAAACTAATGGATATTGGGCCCTCCCTGGTGGCACAGTGGGTTAAAGCATAGCACTAAGAAGCTTAAGCCACTTCCGCATGAGTTTGATCCCCACCTGCCCCGGAGGTGACCCACATGGCATGGCAGACCTCTCCTGACCCATCTGCTGCTCCCCTCAGCAGTGTACTTCGTCGATCTGCCTGTTCTGCTCCCCAGTCTGTCCCTGGTGAATCCTCTCACCCTCCCCATCTCTGGCCTGTACCCCAGTTCTGTCTGAATAAATAAATAAATCTTAAAAAAAAAAAAAAAGTGTTTAAAAACTAATGGATATTAAGGCTTAGAGTAAGGTGGAATTAAAACAATTTAGGTCCAATTCCAGTAAAGTGTGCTACTGAGAGGCAGCTGTGTCCCACCACCTACCTCTCAATATAGAATAATGATATGAACTTACTGTATTTTTTCTGGAACAAAGACTATTTCCTAACCAGAAAAAGAAATTATTGGCATCATCAACACAAAAACTACACAGCATCCTTAAACACTTATTCTCAACCACAATTTTCTGAAAAGACTTTTATTGAATTTTGAACATTATGGTACAAATATACAGTACCCTCCTTTAAAAGGTAGCCAACAAAGGTGGCAGAAAATTTGGGTGATAGAAATCTAAACAGTTTGTTTTTTCAATCATTCCAGTAAGCTACTAATGAAAAATTGTGCTACAGTAGCAATTTCTCTTTTCTCCCAAACTATTTAAAAATCTGACTTTGGTAATAACATTTCTTAAGAGAGTTAATTTTAACTGCAAACACAGGATTGATAAATATGAATGAGTCATCAGTTTAGACAGCTGATACACTATATTAGTCCATTTGATCTCCAGCTGCATTCTGTGCTTTGGTTTAAACTCCCTTAAAGCTTAAAGGAAGAAATACAAGAAGCACAAAATGGCATTTTCCTAGGCAAACAGGCAAAACCTTGATGAAAGTCACTCGTTTAGGCACTCCTAAATATTTCATAAATTATAAACTTCCCTATACCATAAAAACCTGGAGCTACATGATATTTCAAATGAATGCCCCTATCCAAGTACAGTCAACCACTTGACTCACTGGGAATCCTAGTGAGTATCACTCATGGCCACAAAAGCGGTGCAAGCCCTTCCTGGTAGCACAACGGGTTAGGACACAGCACTGCAAGCTAGCCACAAATGCGGTGCAAAATGCTGGTAGCAGGATTGAGATCACCAGAGAAATAACTCTCAAAATATTAGGCAGACTGACAAGACATATATAATAATCAATCTACATCTATTTTACCTATTTCTATAGATTTTTTTTTGAGATGTCTCAGGGCCCCAGCTCTCGGGCAGCAAGAAAAAACCCCAAAACCCCAAACATTTCCCAAAATATTAAGCAGATACTATGCTTGACACACTTACTTTTCTTTCACTTCTAAAGCTTCCCCTTCCTTATCTTTATCTTCATCAGACTTTTCTCCTTTAAGCATGGGCTGAGAAATTATATCATCCGTGAAAGAACTGAAATAAGATTTGATAAACTGTGGAGATGGCATCAGAGGTTCACGATTCTGAAATATAATCATATTTAAATATATCAAAATGAAAAAACACCAGAATCAGGTACATTTGTGGAACACTGAGATTACTATTATAAAAACTGGAATACCATTTTGAAGTAATATAAAGACTATTAGGCTCCTAAACATAGCATAAGAGAGTGGAAATGGTAAAGTTGTAAGTTTAGCTTTTCAAAGCAGGTTTTACATGAGTCTTTCTCCTCTCCAAAAATGAAAAGTAACAAGAACTCTTACAGCCACTAAAATTAAAAGTAAAAAGAAATGAAATCTAGAACACAGAACGCAAAAAACTGCTGAATTAGTAATCTCCTTCTCCTAGGAGGTCTAGGAGCATCCTCATTTTACTACTGAAGACTATGTCTTCTTGGATACTGAAATGTGAAGTCCCTTTATGATGGACTTTGTCACTGCTCTCTGGCTGTACTACATCTGATGATCTCAATTACACTAAGTTCCATTAAAAGTGAAAATGAAATCACACTGTTTTTTACTATTTGGCCTAGCAAACTGATGAATAGTTATACAGTATTTTGTTTCTCCTTATAGCACAATTAAGATGATAAAATTTTAAAAAGACTAGGGATGAGGGAATAACTTAAGCAAAGGACTCTCAATCCAATAATTTTAAAATAAAAATATGGCATCTTAAATTGTGTGTATTATATTTGGTGGTAGGCATTGTGTGGCAATATTCATCTGAAGAGGTATGTCCTTATGCCCCTAAAGTATGCACAGTATTTATAAACACAAGTGACCTCAATAAAAGTATGTGTTACAAAGATCATTTTTGGTTATTTCTATTCGAGGGGAAAAAAACAGGATCTGACTTAGATTAGGACAAGTTGGGATAGAAAAAGCAAGCACGAAATCGTAAGTGAAAACCCCCTAGTTTTGTTTTCTGGGTAAGAGTCTATCTGTATTATTTTAGGATTAAACTAACAAATATTTATGTCAAATGGTCACCCATCAAGCACAAATGTATCTAACTTCAATATTTCACAAAGGAGTCTGAGTAGGACTGTACAGTGCCAATCATTTATCACTTTTAGGGAAAAGCATCAATAGAAATTTAAACAGCATTTAAAGTTGGGTAAGTCATTTATGTTCTTAGTTTCCTATATCAGCCTAGAAATGAAGCTGTCACCTTTTTGCCTTCCACACATTTTTAACAAAGTGTGTTACAACTACTGAACTTAAATATCAAAGAAACAAGACACAAATCCTACCTCTGCTTCTTATTAGCTATGTGACCTTGTACATATGATTTCCAGCTTTCTTAACTCTTACATGGCAGTAAAATATTTCTTTATCTTATAAGATTGTTATAAAAATCAAGCATGACTCCCCACTCTGTCTCTGGTGAAGCCTCTCACCGCCCCTGAGCCTCTGGCCTGTACCCCAGTTCTGTATGAATAAATAAATCTTTAAAAAAAAAAATCAAGCATGAAAAGTATTTACAAAGTAGCATATAAACATTAAAAAACTTATCTGGAAACTCATTTGGACCCTATGTTAATGTAGGTTTATCTTTTTCAACTATTTTCTATTAAATATACCTGAGAAAACTAGGTGGATTCAACATTCAGTTTGTTAAACTCTAACATGATATTTCCTAAGTGTTTTGAGGAACACCTCTACAAAATGCTTGAGGGGTAAAAATCCCGTAGTTTAAAGAGACTGAGAACCACCAGACATGTTCTTGTTTTAACCATTCACCTTAGTTAATATTCAGAGATGTAAAATTAAAAATACAGCCTAGTAAAATCAATTTAAGAAAACAAGTTGTTAAAGATAAAGATTGCTTCGTATTACTGAAATTTAGTATAAATTCTCTATTGATCTTTAGAAAATACTAAGTGGTACTATAGTCCAAGGCACTCATAACCCCTTGTGACACTTCACCATATTGTGACCTTTGTACTTTTTAATGATCCACTTTGCTAAATTGCAAGTCTGTTAAGGGCAAGCAACACATCTTTGCACCTATCCTTTTAAAACAGTCACAAGAGAGCTTTGTTCAGTACATGTTTTTTTGAAACTGTTACTAACTGCATAAAAACACCACCCAGTTTATACAATGTACCTTTAAAATGTTCACGATACAGACAGGTGGTGGCAAATTTTGTTAAAATTGCCAGTTAGTAGATATCTTAGATTTTGAGAGCCATACAGTCTCTATCACAACCATCAATTTTACTGTTGTTACTTAAAAGCAACCTAAAACAATATGGGAGTGACTGAGTTACCATAAAACGTCATAAAAATAGGTAGCAGACTAGATTTGGCTCATAAACCACTCTTTCGCAATACAGACAAATTCTTCTAGTATTCTACAGGTACAATATTGGACACAACCTACATTTGTATTAAAAAGGATATTCAATAAAAGTCCAAGGTTACAGGAAAAATAAATATCAAAATGTACACTCAGTTGTTACCATGACCATCATGCCTGGGTTTAAGCAGATATAAATGAGAAATGTTCTTTCACAATGTACAACTCCCTCTAGTAGCTAACTCAAGATTATTTTACCTTGTATTTTTCTTTGGCTTTCTCCTTTCCAAGAAGTTTAAGAACTTTATCGGCTAACAGCATGCTTTGTTGATTTTGGAATCCTTCTAATATACATACAGCAGTGACATCTAGAAATGATGGAATGAAAAAGAGTAAGAATAATAGTACTGCAATGATGACTGTCAGTATCAAAAGGAAACAGTGGTACCACAGAAAGCTACATTTTGGTTTACATGGCTATCAATTTCATTTCTAATAGGCTGCTTCCTCATACTTTACTAATTTTATATAGTCATGATCAAACTCAAATCTCCATTTTTCTGCAGTTCAGTTACCTCACCTGTGAAATGAAAGGTAATGCATGATTTGCGGTTTTTCACTTCTTTAACATTCTATATAAATAGCAAATATAACAAGGGGGATAGGACAAATCAACAGAGTGGGGATTTTTCATGTCTGTGTGTTTTTATACGTCTGTTATTCCTTGTCTCTTAGGTCAGCTTGCCACTGAGTTCTCAAATATGCTTTCTTCTAATTATGTCATAGTTCAAGATACAGTAGGGTTTGAAAAGGAAAAACAAAAAAAAAAACCTTTTGAAAGTACTAAAACAATAGACATTCCATCTCTAAAATTTCTCTTTAATCTAAATTCTTCCTTCTTCAAACAAGTTACATTTCCATGATAATCTTGTGCTAGTACCAATGCTGCAACCTTTTTCCATCAGTTTTTTTCTATCTAAAATTCTTTTTAATCACCTCTTTACAAATTATCTGATAATAACTTCAAAGTTTGCTCAAAACTGACTTGTCTTCCAAAGCAATATGCCTTTCATCCATTACCAAAATACATGACAGTACAAAATTCCAGTTTTCAAAAATGTTCTCTAAACTACTCACACATGGTAATATGAATTAAAATAATAAGTCTTTTAAATAAAATTATTAAAAATAATGACTAAATCTTCTGTTGATGCTTTTAAAGCAGATTTAAACATGTACGGAAACCACTTTTATAGTGCAGGAATCACACTTTGGTTTGGCTCCAAATCACCTAGAAAGATGTACATTTAAAGTCAGTGGTCCACAGGCTAACTGAAGTTTTAGCAGCAAATAAGGTCAGTTAGAGGTTCCAGAACAAGTATAATATTTAATGAGAACAGCTTTGTATCAGTTACATAGTTTCTGAATATAAAAAGTTTCAAAATACCAAGGGCAGAAACTATTTTCTTTAATGATTTGTTATTATTTTACCTTGTACTTTAATATTAACTTTATACTAAAGTTATTTCATATTTATATAAGATATGTAGAATTTTAGAAACACTATCACTTTGCTGAAACCTCTTTTTAAATTTCTTATTCATGGAGTTACACAAAGCTCATTAATTGCCAAGTTTAAATCTGTGATAGACTCCAGATCTTTTAACTCCACAGTTGGGAACACAGACAACGCTCAGTATTTACAATCTTAATTTAAACCAAAAGAGAGTCTCAATTGGAAAAGTCTAATTTTAAATACAGTTGATTTCTTTAACCACAGGCAGAGTTTCATTTAACCTTACCGATGATTACAAAGCCTTTAATAATTTTCATATATAAACACAAAAATACCCTCACCTTCTAAACATTCCTTCTTATTGTCTAGCTTCTCGTGGGCTTTTGCACGTCTAAAGAGAGCTTTCACATATTTGGGATTAAGTTCAACAGCCTTTGTGCAATCTTGTGCCACCTCTTTCCATTTTTGCTGTAATTAAAAGTATTTTAAAAAGTCACACTAAAAGCACTATTTAATAAAAATCAGTGTTCCAGGCCTAAAAGACTATTAAAAGACCCACACAGAAATAAATATTCCCAACACATACAGTTAATATCCACACTAGCTGTAGAAACAAGACATATGATAAGAAACCTAATTTTAGGAGTTAAAAGACATACTTAGGCCACCTTCCAACCACCAAATCTACACACCTACCTGCATCTATATGTTCATGTCATCGTCCTCCTGTTAACGCCAACAAGTGCCCTTTTCATTAAAGGCAAACCTTCCTCTTGTGATGTGGATTTTTTTTTTAAAGATTTATTTATTATTTATTCGTACAGAACTGGGGTACAGGCCAGAGATGCGGAGGGTGAGAGGATTCACCAGAGACAGAGTGGGGTACAGAAAAGGCATATCGACAAAGTACACTGCTGAGGGGGGCAGCGGGTGGGTCAGGAGAGGTCTGCCATGCCATGTGGTCACCTCCGGGGCAGGCGGGAATCGAACTCATGCGAAAGTGGCTTCAGCCTCTCAGCGCTGCGCTTTAACCAGCTGCACCACCAGGGAGGGCCTGTGATGTGGATCTTTTCCATATCAAGTACTTAATGGTTATCTATCTCAGCTCTTCATCAACCCTCTTCTCTACTGAGTCATTCCAAGGAACATAAGAACAGTTGTTCTAGTATTTTTTCTCTTTTAAAAACTGTCTGATTCTATAATTCACTGCAGCCACTACCCCATTTCTCAGCATCTTTTTAATATCAAACTTGCAGAGTTGCCACTCTCCTTGATTCCTATTTACCTTACTCGGTACTCAATTTTTTTCATGGAACTTTCCCCTTCCACCTATCTCTCTCGGTGATCACACCTGTATGGTGCTGGCACTATGTAACATCTAAAAGTAGGTGAAAAGTATGTAACATCCTAAAAGTTATCTCTATAGTCCAGACTACTCCTAAGACTCCTAAGAGATATTTTTCAACTCAGCTGTTTACTTAAGCTGTCTCACTCCTCATCCACTTCACTATCATTAAAATTAATGTTTTTCTTTATCCTTCACAGCCAGTAAAACATTAAGTTCCATTATTCTCCAGCTTTCCTCCATGTCTTACCTAGCCTATGTGATCTTTACCTAGTCTTCCTTCCTTTTCTCTATTACATTCTTGACAGAACACTAAGAGTAATTTTTTTTTTAAGATTTATTTATTTGTACATACAGAACTGGGGTACAGGCCAGAGGCTCAGAGGTGGCGAGAGGCTTCACCAGAGACAGAGTGGGGAGCAGAACAGGCAGATCGACGAAGTACACTGTTGAGGGGAGCAGCGGGTGGGTCAGGAGAGGTCTGCCACGCCATGTGGTCACCTCCGGGACAGGCGGGAATCGAACTCATACGGAAGTGGCTTTAGCTTCTTAGTGCTGTGCTTTAACCCGCTGGGCCACCAGGGAGGGCTACACTAAGAGTAATTTAAGATGATGTTCCTGCCCCTACTTAAAGTTCCTACCATTGTAACCTTCTGTATATGAGACAGTCAATAAAATGTAAAATTTGGTTGAACAAATAAAATACAAATACCCAATGAATAAAGAAAAGGCTAGTTAACTTTAGCAACATCCCAAAAAGTGCAAATTAAAACAATGAGACAGGACAGTATTTTTAGTCTACCAGAATTGCAAAAATCAGTAATAATAGTGAGAATACTGGAAAACTAGCATGCTCAAATATTATGAGTGTAAGTAAGTATTGATACTATTTATTTTCATTTCTAGAATTTTATTCTAGAATTTTATCCTCTGAAAAGTATGCAAAAAAAAAAAAATACTTACAAAAATATTTACTGCACCACTGTATGCAACAGGGAAAATAGGAAGCAATCCAAATGTTCATCATTAGGGAGATGTTTTCCACTATACAATCATACAACAGCTACTACATATATCCTTTAAAAAGAATGAAACAGATCTGTGTGTGCTATGAAAAGCTGTACAAGATATAGTGGCAACTGAGAAAATATGTCACAAACAACAGATATAATAGAAAGTCATTTATGGTCTTTCCCCCCCACATATTATATGTGTGGAGACAAAAACTTGAAAAAATAAGCTTAAACTGTTGAGGATGGGATCACCAGAAACTTAAACTTTACTTATTTCTATAAACTCTGATATATATAGTTGTAACTTTGAATTGGATTTGTACCCAGCAAACTAAAATTTCTTCTTAAAAAAGTTAGGTAATTGAAGGACATAAAAATAAAGTAAAAATCCTATAATTTCAAGACAACTTCAAAAAATTTATTAGCTGTATTAAAGTTGCACTAATTGAAACATACAAATAAAAAGGAACAAAAAACAACACAGTATACATACCAATTGTTCAAAGGCAGCAGCTCTGTTTTGATAAAACGTGGAAAGGTCAACGTTCTTCTCTGTAGGACACAAACTGATAGCCTCAGTATAGCACTGAATAGCTTGTTCATATTTTCCTGCTTTGAAATACTTGTTGCCTTTGTTCTTGGCTGCTTGGGCTCTATCAAGAGAGTTCTGAAATGAAAGGAAACAATTATTAAACATACCAATACTCAGGAATAGATTCAGATCACAGTAATTAAATGATAAAAAAGGGTAAATAGAATCTTGTTTACAGCAAGATACTTCAAATAAATATCTTCAAAGGTTAGTTAACAGGACTGCTAGGCTTAAAAGCTTTGTATATTTTAAATTTCAAACACTTGAAATTTTCAAAAACACAGTAGTGCCTTAAAAAGTACCACTTTCCACCAATTCTGCCAGCAACAGGGTGACAGCATTTAGTTTTTGTTAATTCAGTGGATATAAAACAGTGGTTCTTAATCAGGAGTGGTTTTATCCTCTACAGTACATTAGACAGTATCTAGAGACATTTTCAATTGTCACAATAGGAGGGACCAGCCATGATGCAAACATTCTGTCAGAACAATGCATGGGCCATTCCTCACAAAAAGAACTGCTAGATCTGAAATGTGAATAGTACTAAAAAGCAATATTCTAATATTTTAGTTTCTTCACTATTTTTAAATTTGAAATTCTTTTCATATTAGCCATTTGTCATTCTCATTCTGAAAGCTACATATTCAAATGTTTTATTATTTTTCTTTGAGGCTGTCTATTAACACTGAGGAACATAGTGAAAACACTAAGATTTTTACTACAATTATTATCTTGTATCTATTGTTTGTTCATCAGTAAAATTCACCCTTCCATTTGTCTCAGAATGTGCTTCCTTAGTGACTTACATATTTCCTAAATAGGAAGAGTTGGTAATTAATATCCACTGAGGACAGTTGCAAATATTTCAGTTAACATTTGGGAAGCATCTTTGTAGATAAATCCAGTTATTCAGATTTCAGTTACCAAGCTTGGGAGTTTTGTGGTATGTTTTTACCCCAAACTTGAAAAAAGCAGCAATTGCTGCCCCCAATCACTTACAGGGGCTATGAAAGTCAAATTGCTGTTCAAAAAGAAGATAACAGCCTTCCTTTTCATCTTTACTCTGGCTTGATTTTTCTTTGTTTTAGCTTTATTCTATTTATCTTTTTCCATTCTCCATTAGTCTGACAACAAATAGTTATTTTTAAAAAGTATAGTATACTAAGGATTTGTAAGAAGTTAAATTCAGAAATTTAACAGCTAGTTTTAGCTAGCCTGTTAATAAGAAACATGCATATTTTAAAACTAGGTTGTAGAGGGTGAAAAGATACAAAGAACAAATAAGTTAACAGTTGAATTTAAAGTCTTATATTTGTCATTAGCCTTAAACATAACAAAAATATATCCACAACTATCACCAAAACAACGTTCATTGTATGTTAATAAAGGGTGTATTCGTTCTCAAAATTTTCAAGAATTCCAGTTATCTACAGTCTTACACCCAATAGCAGCTTTTAAAAATAAGACGCTTTAGTAAAGTAACAATTATGTCTGACCTCTCTTACCATGTTAATTTACAAATAATCAAATTTCAGCAAGCCCTAATACTTCATTTATGGATTACTAAACAGTGGCTGTTAAAAAATGATACTATAACATACAAAACAAAAAATCTGCACATCTGCATATTAAGAATGTGACAGAAAATCCTCAGCATAAGAGCTCCACAGTAGAATACAAAGAGGAATCTTTATGTAGTTGTGGGCTGGGTGGGAAGGGGGGAACCTATCAAAGTGATTGCTGGAAAACTGCATTTGAAGCAACCTCATCAGTCTTCCCACTCCACTGAGAGATGCAAAGTCAGAACAGAGTAATGTTGTATCATCCAAAAGGAATGAGAATAACCAAGAATAACAAGCATATCTTGAATACCCAAGAATAACAAGCATATCTTGGTTTCTTCCAGGCAACCACACTGCCAAGAACTGCAAACAAAAAGGAGTATTAATAGCATAAAAGAGAGGAAGTCAAAATAAATAGAAAACTAATATTTGAGAAAGCAGGATAAACAAAGCCAATAAAACCAAAAATGAATTAAATGAAAGGCTATCAAACTCACTTTTAAAAAATGCCTGCTTTTAAAAAGATGTTAATGTAGTAAACAGAAAACTCAAAATTTATCAAAGAATAAACTGAAGAATGTTCACATGAAAATACATGAATCAATATAACATACCCACCTCTATATATTAACATATACTACACAATATATCAGTTGGATGGGTTACATATTGTTTTACATACTATTACACATAGTATTATGCCATTAGAAGGGTGTGTTTAAAAGGCACATATTAGACAGCTTAAAAATGTCAAAGGATTATTATGATTCAGTTGGGTGGACTATATACTAGAATAGGTATAACTGAGGAACAAATTAACAAGTATAAGGTAGCGGCAAGGAAGTCTGAATACAATAAAAACAGGGTAGGATTGTAATAAGTTTGAAAGAAAAATTAAATGACATGGACTATAAATATAAAGTATGGAGTGGAGCTTCTAAAAACATTAGAAAAATTCCTCGAGATAAAAGAAAAATGATACATTTTTGGACTTATCACAGTAAAATTTCAAAACAAAAATCCTGAAAGTTTTTAGATTACCTACAAAGGTGTGTGTGTGTGTGTGTGTGTGTGTGAGAGAGAGAGAGAGAGAGAGAGAGAGAGAAGGACCCCAAACCATCTGACTGTCACTGAATTGGACACTAGTAAATTAAAGTAACAACTTCAAAAATTCTGAATGAAGATAATTTTAAGTTAAAATCTTATACCTAGCCAAACTAGCATTTAATATTGAACATAAGAAATAGAAGTATTCAACTTTCTTAGCACTAAAAATAAATCCTAAAGTGAGACAAATGGTCAATACGACAAAATGCAGAAAGGGGAGGATAAGAAAAGAAGCAAAATACGTATGACAAAAATCACTAAAAAAGTCATTATTAATCTTGAAAAGGTCAGATTTGATATTAAATTTTCAAATAGGCAAAAAACTACATGCTGCCTATAATATAAAACATGACCTGGAAAAAAAAAAAAGCTCCAAAAAGCATATAGTAAAACAAAAAGCCAGTATCAGACAAAACATCATTCGAAAGTCTTGGATGGTGCACGGAAGTACAGCTTTATTGATAAAAAGCATAGTGCCCAAAGCACATAATCTCCAAGCTAAAAGCATTTCATAATCTCCAAGCTTTATGTGCCTAACAAAATTTCAAAATAATGAAGCTTAATTACTTTTGATATTAAATATAAAGAAAAACATTTCCTCTTCTTTCACAATGTTTCTAAGTCATTTGAGAACAGGGCCAATATACAACCTAAAACACTTGAAACTGTACACAGGAAATCATGTATGAGAAATGCCTGACTAACAATTTATTGAAGATTTATTTTTTTTTATTTTATTTTATTTTTTTAAAGATTTATCTATTTGTGCATACAGAACTGGGGTACAGGCCAGAGGCTCAGGGGCGGTGAGAGGCTTCACCAGAGACAGAGTGGGGAACAGAACAGGCAGATCAACGAAGTACACTGCTGAGGGGAGCAGCGGGCGGGTCAGGAGAGGTCTGCCACGCCATGTGGTCACCTCCGGGGCAGGCGGGAATTGAACTCATGCGGAAGCATCTTTAGATTCTCAGTGCTGTGCTTTAACCCGCTGTGCCACCAGGGAGGGCCAGAAGATTTATTTTTACTAGATTTGCAGGCTAACTGAAAAGGATATACTCCAGGCAGAATAGTGACCTTGCTTCACTAGCATAAACAGGCAATGAACTTAGAAATGTAAAGCTAATATCACACACAGGGAGATAACTGACACAGCTAGGGCTGACAAGTTCTAACAAAAGAGGAATTCAGTGAGATGGGTACACAGGATTCCTCTCCTTAAAAAGATAAAATATCTCTTTTTATTTAGCAAAGCAACACTAACCTAAATCCAACCAAAAGAAATCTTTCAATTAGCCAGTACCCTTCATTCCCGCAGCTTAAAAACAGCTTCCTTTTTTAATATTATTACAAATTCTTTAATTCCCTAGGCTCAAATCTGACTCTGGTCAATTTCCTTTCCTTATTATACTGTAGCAAAAATGATGCTCCTACTGACACTAAGGGATCAAATTACATAGGGAAAGCACCAAACAGCAAATTTTCTTCCATTGCTCCTTCAGTGCCAGTTAAGAAAGCAGCCAAACTGTATTTTCAAGAGGGCAGGTCCTCAGTGATAACCTCCTGTTCATCATCCCCTAACTTTCCTGGTAAATGTTTCCCTTTGTTAATAAAAGTGCAGGGGGCTCCTTCCTAGACTAGTGAAGTCTCAGAGCTATCAAGCTAGCTGCTATATGCAGCCATTGGAGCATGAGTTAAGATTGGTGGCCAGGGACCTAATCTACATGGGGCAGCAGACCTCTCCCGTCTCACTGCTTCCCTCAGCAGTGTACCCCACTAGATATACCTATTCTGCTCCCCACTATTTCTGGTGAATCCTCTCACCTCCCCCCACCTCACCTTGCCCTATACCCCAGTTCTTGCATACATAAATAAATCAAATCTTTAAAAATAATAAAAATGCAGAGAAAGAATGGCATTATGGTGGCTTATGACAAGAGAAGTATAGAAAAACTATTTTAACTCACTGATGGAATTCAGAAGAACACTGGCTAGCAAAATCCCAACTTATCAATCAACACCACCTTCTACTATGTCAGGAAAAACCAGATACAAATTAAAATAAATGCACTGGTATTCTTTATAATAGAAGAGATTTTTATCATCTCACAGGAATCCTGTGAAAGTACTGCTTTAAATTCATCCCTCTTCCACGTCTACCTTGACAAAATTTAAAAGGTTGAAATTTGAAAATAAGCCCAAAGACATTTTTGAAAGCATATTTTACATATGAAAAATGAGGACATATAGATCTAAAACACAATGGGAACATTCTGAAATGCTAGTATCTTTTTACATGGCCTGTTTACATATCTAAAAGCAAAGGAGATTTAAAAGATCATAAAGCCAACTTGTATACTGGAAATCACTTGGTTTTTCTTAGTCTTTTTAAGGTCTTGAATATCACATAACATTTTATGCTAAAATTCTTTAAAAATGCTTCTTTCCTCAGCATTTCTTCTAACATACTATTTTATTTTTGATCAATCTGAAAGCTCTATATAACAAGTAGATGGATTATGGCATTCCCTGCTGGAACCCCTCCAGTAACTTCCTATTACCATTGCTACATACAAGACTTTAAATTCCCACATCCATTCCTGTCATCTGGATTCTTACATGTAACCTTGGTGAGTTAAAAATATATATACTAATGATTTCCTAAAAGGAAACAATTTGAAAAGAATAAAAACTATTTCTTCTATTTCCAGGATTGATACTTGGGTATAAATGCAAATCTATGAAAACTAGTAAGAGTCCAGATGAACTATGTGAAGGACATTCATTTCTGCCTAGTATGTTACAAAGTATTTCTTACCTAATTTACTAGACTCAAGTTTTTTCAGTAAAGATTTAAATAAATTTTATTTTTTCATAGTAAAAACTGCCCAGCAAAGTCAACTTCATGACTGTGATTCTGCTAAATGAAGTCAACAAATATTATGAGCAAATCTTAATAGGGAATCCTGAAGCTAATACATGGAACAAAAATCATTGTCAAAATTACTTTGAAAATTCTTTAGATGGACACTAAACTAGAAATATACCCATTTTACATTTAAAGCAACTGAAATCCAGAAACAGAAAAAGTTGCCTAAGGCAACATTGAAACTGACTTCAACTTATCTCAACTTTACTTCTATTATACCTCATGGACTGTCATTCATGGTTTTATGTAGAAAATGAATCTTTATTCTTTAGACTCACACACAGGCTAACATGCTGGAACTGAAACAAAGAAAACAGATTCAGGTGTTATTTTGATCACTACTCAACTCGAGGGCAAAGATTAAGTGAAGAGAGAATTAGCACCAGATTTTTTTTTTTTTTTTTGGCAAACAAATATAATTGAATTCATTTTAGTTAAAAATACATTTCACGTGAAGTGAAGTAACACATGGCACAGCAGACCTCTCTTAACTGCTCCCCTTAGCAATGGATTTCAGTAGATCCACTTGTTCTGCTCACTGTCACTAGTGAATCTTCTCATCCCCATACCTCTGGCCTTAACCCCCACTTTTATATGCATAACTAAATAAAAATAAATCTTAAGAAAAGTGAACATTTGGTGATTAGTAAATTGTACAACTAGTAGCCAGAAAAATATTAATTCAGCATGCAATAAACTGAATTAAACTACTGCATACACAAACATATATATAAAAAAAACTTGGATAAGAATTAAGAATTCAGGCAGTAACTCTAAAAGGAAACAATGATAAACATATTAAATGTCCTCTCTCTTCAACAAACACTGTGCTAAAATTTGTCAGAAATGAGGCAAAATAAAAGAATTTGCCCCCTCCTACTTGCAGAGGCAAATCTACTCAGGAAGACATGGTTACTACTTAAGAACCAAAGATATAGATAACTGGACAAATTCCAGCAAATTTAGTGGAATACAGAGTAAGAAAATAATCAGGATTTAATATAGTCAGTGCAGGGTACTGACAAAAATCTGCTCTGGAAGGAAAGTGAATAAGGAAAAGCAGTCAGGATAACAACTCCAAGAGGAAAAACAACCCAGATCAGCAGAGAAACAGAAATTCAGGAGTCCAAAGAGACCTCTAAAACAAGTCCACTAAAAAAGGCCTGGGATGTCTAACCAGAAGACTTTCAGTGATATACATTTGGTAATAAAGAATCACTGTAAATTCTTAGTAAGTTTTTACAAAATAGTATCTTGATGATTGTATTCAGACACTGTAAAAGTAAGCTAGAATGAGAAATTCACAAGAGAAAATACAGTAATTTGTTACTATAATTGCATAGTTGTATCATGAGAATACAGAAGTGATCTAAAGTCTCTCTTAACATGGTTTTGTACCTAAAAATTTACCAAATTCCAAAAGTATTGTTATTAAATTTGAATCCCAGGTTACAGGAGCAATCAACTCTGAAACACTGCATGAGAAACAATCTTTCAATATCTTTATCAGCCAACTGCTACTTTTTATGAAATTAGTGTTCACATAGGATTAACCTAGAACATACTTTACACATATTAAATCATAATACTCTTTATGTAAAAACCTACTAGTAAGAATGCTGTTTCTGTAGGTAGTTCATGCAAAATTGTGATTCGTTTTTAAAAAAATGCCTAAAATATATTTATATCTGTTATACCTATTTTATTCTACCAATTGACTAAAATTGGTAGAGTAACAATGAAAACCTGGAATTTTAATTTTTTTTTTAAAAAAGATTTATTTATTTATGCATATAAGAACTGGGGTATAGGCCTGCCCTGAGGTGTTGAGGGAGGAGGGTGAGAGGACTCACCAAAGATATAGTGGGGAGCAAAACAGGTAGAACTACTGAAATACACTGCTGAGGGAGCAGGAGGCAAGACAGGTCTGCTGAGCCATGTGGATTAGCTCTTTGACTGGCCAGGGATCAAACTCATGCTGGTGTCTGGTGATAAGCTTGCCAGGGCTGTCTCTTTCACCCCTGCCACCACCAGGGAGGCCCCCAAAACCTGGAGATTTTCAAAAAAATATTTGACTAACAGAAATAAAACAAACAGAAATGTCAAAGAATGAAGTCTCACTGGTTCATTCCATTCAAAACCTGTCATGTGCCAGGAACTGTATTATTAAGTTCCAAGAATATAATGATGGGAAAGACTGGGCCAATCCCAGCATACATGGATTCAAGAGTATAGTAGGAAAGATATGAAAATGCAAATGCTAGTACTATTTGGTAAATGCTATGGAAAGTTTCTGTGTTATGTAAATTCAGGTGTGCTTAGATAGAAAAGGGTTTCAGTAAAAGTGAAAGGACAGACAGACATGAACTGAGAATAAGGAGGGATACTGAGAAGAGTTCATCTAAAGATGAAAAGAGGAAGTGTTAAGAGGTGATGCTGAAGAGCTAAGCAGGCTCAAAATCATGGAGGGTCCTAAATCAAGATGATTTTTAACTTTGTTATGGGCAGATAAAAAATGCCACATAATAGTTTTAAGCATGAATTGTTGGAATTTTTTTGGTAGTGACAAATGAATTAAGAGGAAGACAATGACAGCAGCAGTTAATCTAAAAATAATGGCAGTGAGGATGAATATAGTAGTCATCTTTAAGAGGGAAATTTTTCTACATTGGATATGGAACACATAGATGCTTTTTTCTGGATTGAATATGGAGAACATGAGGATACAGGTAAAAAAGAAAATGATTTTTAAGTTTTTGGTTTGGGAAACTAGTTAGATGAGGCAGAGTGACATGGAGTATTCTCAGAAAAAAACAAGCACAGCATGGTAAATTTTATTATGGCTCAAAATGTTATGTGACATAGTACTTTACCTTAAAATCAACTATGGCTAGATATCCTTCTATAGTGAAATCCTAAAGTCTCCATTAAACAAAACTTGATTTTCTATTTACTGATAGTGAATCCTCAACCAACAATGTCTGCTCATTCTTCATCCTCTTAAAAGGTATAGTTATTACTCAAGGGGAAAAAGAACTGTTCAGACATCAGAATTCTGCCAGTTATTCGATCAGCTGAAACAAAAGCTTCTTTACTTACAAAACCTGAGGGTACCCAATTAAAAGGTACCATTCAACATAGGGCAGTTTCCCCAACCACAGACAACAAATTACAATTAGTGGTCAGTTATATTTAGTCTAATAACTCCCAAGGACATGACTATAAAAACGACAAAAATCGTATTTTAGTATTTATTGGTCACCAACAATAGACAAATTTCCATTAAAAATGGCAAAGACATTAATATTGTGTCTATTCTAAAGAATCGTCTACTTAATCAAAATAAGATTACAAGTAATTCCACAAGATAAACCACAGTATATTCAGGTATTTTGCTCAGTTTTATTTTGGGTCAAAAATATTAAAATTTTAAAGCAGTTAAAGTTGCACCAAAAAGTCATAGAATACCATTAAATTTAAAAACCATTGCAATGTTGACCCAGCAAAGCTGAAAAACTGAAAATGGGGTTTAAAGAAATATAAAATCTGCAAGGAGACAGACATTCTCATGGGTGAGAAAACATTTCCTTTTTTTTTTTTTTAATGCTATCAAATACCAGACAGGTGAGGTGGAGTAATATTTGAAATCACAGTAAACTTCAAAAATACTCATGTAGAGAAACTATCATTATTTGTGGTGATTACTACCTGTTTTTCCATCAATAGAACTTTTATCTATTTTTCATTCATATTACCTTTGTGATTAAAATTTAGAAACAATGAAATAGGAAATGATCAAAGAACTTCAGACATATGAAAATGACATAAGTGATGACTAACCCCAAAAAACCTTCCTAATTACTGTTCTCACTAGCAGCACTTAGAATCACCAATATTTAGGAATGAAAGAAATGTAATTTTTTTCTAACAGATTTAATATTTTAATCCTCTTTTTTACTCAGGTGACATTAGGTCGGAGAGATAAATGAATTTCCCAAAGAAATATACTGGAGAGCCCAATATAAAGCACACTCATCTTCTCACAATCTGAGTGTTCCGTCCACCACTGTTAGGATAATGAATTTTTTCCTGTATTTAAAAAAAAAGAAGGCAATGTTTTCTTACCCATGAGAACATTTGTTTGGCTCTGTCATGGTTAGCATGGGGCCTGACATATAGCAAGCACTAAACTATGGCAGTTCAGTCCCACATTAAAACTTCCTTTAAGCCAATTTGATAACTTAGTGAATTCTTTGATCTTTACAAAGTGTAAATGACTTCTGAATGATTGTAACTGGGAGTTACTTGACCAAAGGTTACTCTGAACTCTGATTTACTCTAGAACTATCATGGTACAATCCCAAACGCTGATAAAATCCTTCACTCCACCCCTGTATTAATTCAGCCTAGGACAGTAATCCCCACAGCTGTTAAATAACAAAAGGATTTAATAGTTCAACAATGCCAACACAAAGCAGTTTCCCACATTCTCAGATGGTTTGGCCTTACATCAGAGAATCTATATCTGTATGTCAGGCTTGTTCACGTAAATTTCCATGTGAAATTTAAAAATAAAAGATGCTTCTACCCCAAATGTTTATTTATGCCTAAGGACGAAAAAACGGATGCCTTTAAACACCATTTTATTCATTACCAACTAACAGCCACAGCATTTACCTACCTCCACCCTAAGAAACTCTTGGTAAAGGGGAGTGACTCACTACTGAAAGGTTATTACCGATTAAACTCTAAACCTTAAAAATCACCAAAGCAATGTATATCGTATCGTACCAATCGTTACAGATTTGCCTTCCTTCACAAGGGCATTTGCAGATATCCCCAATATCCACAAGGCAAGAGAGATAAATGCTGTGTCACTAAGAAATGCAAATTTGTCTCAAACCAAAAGGAAGCTGTCAAAGGCACGTCTCTAACTTGTGACCTCGGGCTACTCCGTTCCCTATAAAGAAGCCAGAAACGAGTTTCCCTTAGACCCACGTGCTGCCGCCTGCCAGTTTCTGTCTGATGGAGAGCCCCTTGACCGTCACAACCCGGCAAGGAAAGACTGAACCCGCCAGGTTCCGCCTCCAGGGCTCGGGGCTGCTTCTCACCATTTCCAGGTGAGCACCGGGGCCTTCAGGGTGTCCGCTGCCCGGTGCTGGACTGGCCCTGCCCTCCGGGGTCTTCCGCTCACTGTTGCGCTTCAGGCCACTGGCGTCGCCACGACCCCCGGCCTCCCGGCGCCGCCGCTGCCGGCTCCATAAATACATGGCACCCGCACCTAGCAGCAGGGGTGCTCCGACCGCCAGGGCCAGCTGCCATCGCGGCAGGCCCCCAGTGCCCGGGCCCGCCGTCGCGCCGCCACCGCCGCCGCCCACCCCACTACCCGAGCCGGGCGCAGCCGCCGCGACCACCGCCGCCTCCATAGGCTTAGAGGCGGCCATGACGAGTGTCTTCCGCCACCGCCTTTCTGCCGGTCGCGGGCGCCACAGTCACCAGACAGCGTGCGAAGGGACACAGGAGGGAGGGAGCGAGGGGAAGCGGTGTGAGAGCGAGCACGCTAAGCAGCCAGAGCGGACGACAGGAAAGGGCCAGAGGTCACCGGAAGCCCAGGGCATGCCGGGCCAGACCTGCCGTCCGACGCAGCTTCTTCAACCGAAAGGGGGGTGGGGGAAGAAGAGAAGAATCACTTCCGGGTCAGGGAAACTGGGCGGGAGGTTGGGCGTCTGGGCAGCCCCTCTCCTTTCGTTCCGCTTGTCTGTAAGACTGACTTCTGGGGTCTTGGGCCTCTGGTGGTAGCCGGTGTCTTGTTCCCCGCAGAAAGAAGGGACAGAGGGCTCTTGTCTAGCGAAATGGCACAGCCAGTATAGACGGATTTACGCTGTGCGGATCGTCACGGAGATGATGACTCGCGGGGCCCAGAGGTGGGAGGGAGTGGTGCAAGAGATGTGAAGTTCATTGGCTGGCAGGGGCGGGAGGCGGAGCGTAGGTCAGCGGCCCAGTTTATTGGTAGAGTTTGGGCCCCCTGCTAGTTACCGCCACGTTGTTTCTTACAATTCCGCGGCAGTTAGCCTTAGTTCGCTCGCGGGTCTTGGAAACCAACGGATTAGAAGGATTTATAAAGAGGTATGAGGAAAAGCCCAAAGCTAAAGATAGCCTCCTGTATCACCGATCTTCTACCATGGCTAGATTTTACTTGGGCTGTTTGAGGCCACTGGAGGCGACGGCAGATGGCAAAAACCAAATTGAGTGGAAACTGGCAAGTCTGGGTTGCCTCTGGTGGAAAAGACATGAACACTGGAGTTTCTGAAGCTCGCTGTTTGCGCCATATAAAAGCAATGAAGTTTGTGTTACGAGGTTCTCGAACTGAGTTGCTACAAACATGAACCCTAAGAGTTCCAAATCGTTTACAGCTTTTTATAGGTATTTGTGACTCACTAGATTCCACCTTGACACCCCAGCACTTATCGGGCTCCCTGGAGTACTCCTGTCCTCCGCGGTCTGATAGACCCACTGCCACACGGTTTTTGTACTGTCTTTGCCTCAAGAAGATAAGTGTTAATAGGGAGTCACAACTCCCTGTCACCCATTTTAGGTACACTAGTCTGCACAGCCTGTATTAAACATTTACAAATTGGTCATTTTGGTTTTGGGTATACCAGGATTTTCAACATCACTGTAGGGCAACACAAAGATTGAAAGGAGATGGCTCATTAAGTGATACCAAAATAGACTAAATTAGAATGGCCTAATTTGAAATTTTCAGGATCGTTGCTTTTCTATTGCTTCATGGAGGTTTCTATTAATAGATTGCTTTGGGGTAATAGGTTCCCTTAGCAACAGACTAAAAAGATAAGCTAAAAATAATAGCAGTAGAATTGAGTAGATCAAACAGTGATTGTTGCAGCCTGTTGGCTACATTCCTGAATTCTAGCCTCCAAAAGCAAGTCTTCTGCCCTTTCACATAATATTTCTCCTGCCTTTTTGAACAGAGTTAGATGCGTTCTTTCCTGAGATACTCAATTTTCTGCATTCCCTCAGAGGATTGTAGAGTGCTAGTAGTTAGACTACTGTAGGAACTAAAACATTTAATAATAGACAAAAATTTTGTTATTGGTAGTAGACTGTTAATGATTACAACTTAAAAGTTACAGAGGATTTTTATGAAAAGTCTCCCTCCAAATCTTGTTGCCAGACGTCTAGATTCCCTCTCCAAAGGCAATCAATGCTAGAGATTTTGAAACATTTTATTTAATAATTGGTTTTATTTGATTTTTATATTTAAGATAGACATCAGTAAATGAGTTTGTTCTTGTTATTTTTATCCTTTGCTACACATTTCATTTCCATTCTTAAGCTTACTCTTTCCCCTTTTTTCTGCTCCATTTTCTGGTTAAAGTTAGAACTGAGTAAGAACATCATTAGTTCTGCAACCTTTCTGAGGTGATACATACATGCCTTTATTGCTAGACAGAAATTGCTGAAGTCACTAACTTCCTTGTTTGTTTCTGGCCTTCATATGCTTTACTGAAACATATGAAAACATTGGTCATTCCCTTCTTGAATGACCTTGGATTTCAGGAGAATAAATTATGCTGGTTCTTTTACTCTCTGACCACTTTCCAGATAAATGCTGTCCAGAAACTCTATAATATTGGAAATTAATTATATCCATTATGTCCAATATGTAGCCACTAGCCACATGTGACTATTAAGCACTTGAAATACAGCTAGTGTGACTAAATTTTTTATTTAAATTGGTTAAAATAACTTTACATAGCTAATGGATACCTTGTTAGGCAACATAGCTCTAGAACTTTAAGTATGAGTACAGAGTGATAGATAGGGGAGAGGTACAAGGGGCTGGGAAGCTATTGAATAATCTAGCACTTAGGAAAGATGAAAAAAAATGGGGGAAAGAGAAAAAAGGAAGAGAAGAAATTATTTAATGAGTATCTGTTAAATTAGACATACTTGTGTTTTCACATATTTGAACTGGGAAATGGCAGATGGCATAAAAAGAAAAACATGAAAACAATGCATAACAACTGACTTTTGCTTACAAGTGTGTGTGTATTGATATTCATCTAATCAAAGTTCAAGCCCATTTGGTTTTTGTTAAGAACTCTATTTCTGATTTACCATTTTTAATCTCACATAAATTCTATTTTATGCTCATATAGGGAAAAGAAAATGAGCTCTTTAGTGTCTCTTTTTATAAGGACACTAATTCCTGGCCCAGGGCCACATCCTAATGATGTCGTCTAATGCTAATTATCTCCCAAAGACCTCATCTTCAAATAACATCACATTGGGAGCTAGACCTTCAGTATAAGAATTTTTGGAGGATCATGTTTATTGCTGCTTCATTTACAATCAGGTAGACTTGGAAACAACCCAAATGCCCAAAAATAGATCACTGGATTAAAAAGATGTGGTACATATACACAATGGAATATTACTCAGCAATCAAAAAATACACGTCTTTTGCAGCAACATAGATGGAGCTGGAAAAGATCATGCTTAGTGAAATAAGCCAGAAAGAAAAAGAAAAATACCAGATGGTTTCACTCATATCAGGAGTATAAAGGACCAGGGGAGAAAATAATAATAATGAACAACTATATACCAGAGATATTTTATGGGGGTGAAATGGGGAATGGGATCAAAACTGGTGGGGGGAGTTAGTACACTGGACTATGGTGATGGCACATGGGTAATTTGGTGATGGGAACCCAAGGGGATTACAACTGAGATGGAAAAAGGCACACAATTATTTAAAAATAAACATAAAAAAAAATTTTGGGGGGAAGGTGAGGTTAAGAACATTCAGTCCATAGCAGTATATAGGAGTAATCAATAAATAATTGTTTTAAGTAAATGAACATTGTACTAAAAGTGTCAAAGGAAAAAAATGGCATTCAGGTCATATAGGTAGAATTTCTGTTTTCTTAAAACATTATTGGAATGCCTACAATGTGCAGGCTTTTCTCTAAACTGTCCAAATTCTTTTTCTGTGACTGTCTTAAAGCATATCACCCTTCTATCTTATTGTACAGAATTATTCTTTTCCTGCCTCTACTGATGTGTCAGCACCCTAGATCAGAAGCTGTGTCTAATTTATCTTGTATCTTATACAGTGCCTATCACAGTGCTCCTGTAATCTCTATGTCAAGGTAAATAAATATGTTTTCTTTCATTTGCATTGGACCATACAGTAGTTTTTAGTTCTTCCCTACAGTTACCACATAATTCTTGTTCTTACTGTGCTATCCATACTCAATTCGAGTCTTTGAAGAAGTGGGGACTACACTGTAACCATCTTCGTACTCCCATATCCATCATAAGGCTGGACAATAATGGATGCTTGTTATCTCATTTACTTACTCAATATGATGCCTGGCACATGGTCAGTACTGATTAATGAAGTGTTTGTTGAACAAGTTCTTGACTGGGGCTGTTCTTATCTCTATTACTATTGCCTACATTAATGATCTGGTGTCACCATTGCTGTCCAAAGCCACGGGTAGCCACTGAGATAACAACTCAACTGCTGTTAATGCTGCCAACACCAGAAAGACTCTGCTTCTCTCATTAACATTATCATGCCTAATTACACTATTGTGGCTACTTCCGCTGGAACCTGTTTAGTTGTCTATACCACTTATAGAACATCAAAGTCCCTATTTCCTCAGAATCCTCTTGCTATTAATTTTTCTCCACTCTTTCTTCTGATGTTTTCTGCCTTCTTCAACTTTCATCAAAGCATCAATTGAGTGGATGGAACTACTTTGTTTCTCAGGGGAAATGGTACTTTATGATTCAATCAAGTGATTGCTCCTTTTCTGTCAGAAGGAGCCTCTGCATTTATCTTCAGAAACTACCTACAGTAACCCTAGTTCTTTCTCCTTAGCTGTGACTGATAGCTCATACATATACTTAATGCACTCATTTCCCACATTTCTGCCCACTTATACAGATTTACAAGATCTTTCCACCCTCACTAACTTAGTTCATTGCCACCCACAATGATTTGTGTCATTTGCAAATATAGAAATGTTACCTTGCATTTTAAGTTATGAAAATCTTATTGTTCCCTACATAAGAAATTCAAAGTGGGTCCATCCTGTAATTTCCTCATCAAGGTATGGGACCAGGCTGTGTATGCCTATAGAAAGTTTTTCCTTTTTATGATTTGTATAAGATGCAGGTTCCATTTCTACATGATGAGCCGGCAGTGGGATATCCACCATTTTCTAATTCACTCATATCGGACTAGTAGCCCTGGTTATGCAGACCTGATCTTCTGAGTTCTTCAAGACTGTACTCGCCTTACATTTCATTATTTTCCCTAACCAGTGTAAAAATAGCCTAACTCCACAATGAGGAGCTGACTCAATTATAACATATAAAACAAACAACAAGAAAAGCTTCTGTACCTAAGTTCTAGATTATCACTGCTTAACAAATACTAAAGGGTTTAGGCTTAAAACAACTATGCCATCTCAAAATTTTTGATATTCAGGAATTTGGACAACAAATTATCTCTGCTGATGTCAAAAGAGGTGACTCTTCAGATCAAAGGGCTGGTCTGGATGTTTCAATAGGGCCTCACTCACTGGCACCTTCGTGAATATAGCTTGACAATTAGACTCATTTGAAACTATAAAGTGGAACACTTCTTGTAGCCTTTCTGCTTCACATTTAGGGTAGCTTAGCTTCTTATGTGGCAGCTCAGGATTCCTAGAGCAAATGTCCTTAGAGACCCAGGTAGTATCTGCAGAGCTTTCTGTAACATCATTTATCCTGCATTTTATGGATCAAGCATGTTAGTAAACCCAGCACAGATTCATGGGAATGTGAATTAGACTCCAACTCTTTATGGGAGAAGTATAAAAAAACTGCAGTTTTTTTTTTTTACCTGTTACAATCTTCTGTCAAGTTTTAACCAGTGTCAATATTTTGTTATATTTCTTGTGACTCAAGAAAGAAAATACTTTCATTATAGAATATTAATAAAGGGGTCATTTTAAAGTCTAAATAAATATCATACCTAATAGTGAAATGTTAGTAATATTCTCTTTGAAGTTAAGAAATAGTCAAGGACTCCAGATTTTATTACCTAACATAGAGCATCAGCCAAAAAAATAGGACAAAAAGGAAAACAAAGGCTATTGGAAAGGAATAAGTAACTTTTCATTATTTATAGACAACATGGTTATATCCATGAAAAATTCAAGAAAATCTCTAATCTAGAGCTCCTAAAGTAATACAGCAGTGTTGCTTGATGAAAGATTAAATACAAAAATTAATCGTTTCTATATATCAATGAACATTGTTATAAATATGCAATAAATTTTTGTTATAAGAGAGAAAGGCACAATAGAAAGGGATTGAAGAACTGAAAAAAAATTGTTAAGCTTTATTGAAGTGAATGAAACGAGACCATCCAATTCTTCAATGGATCCAATATTTTTAAAATATCAATTCTTGGGCCCTCCCTGGTGGCACAGTGAGTTAAAGCACAGCACTAAGAAGCTAAAGCCACTTCAGCATGAGTTCGATCCCCGTTCCGAAGTTGACCCACATGGCGTGGCAGACCTCTCCTGATCAGCCTGCTGCTCCCCTCAGCAGTGTACTTCGTAAACTGCCTGTTCTGCTCCCCACTCTTTCTCTGGGGAAGCCTCTCACCACCCCTGCACCTCTGGCCTGTACCCCAGCTCTGTATGCATAAATAAATAAATCTTAAAAATATATCAATTCTTTATATTAACTCAAAAATTCCAACATAGTTTTTTGAGATTTTACAAGATAACCCTAAAGCTCATCCATAAAAATAAAGAACCAAGAAATGTCAAGAGACTTCTGAAGTAAAGAAAGATGTGATACCTGGTGTGATACACTACTCAGTCCTTCAGTAAATAAGGACTCTTACATTGCTAGGCATCTGTTGGCAGATGGCTCTCAGCTGTCAACCTTAACATTTTTTAAAAAATTAATTTGTCAATAATTTACATATCTCTATAACCCTGAGGGTACATTTTGACATCTCCATTCATGCACATGCTTCACTCACCCTCTATCATTACTCCTGGCCAATGACCAATTCCGTTTTCTCCCATCTCCTCTCCCCTCCCTCCATTCCTTCTGGTAACCAGTCTGTTTTTGAATCTAAGAATTATGTTTGCTGCCAGTATATATTCCTTCATTATTTATATTCTACAAATAAGTGAAACCATCTTGTATCTGTCTTTCACTTTCTAAAATACTTGATAAAATCACCTCATCACCCACCTATTTAATTCCCAAAGGCACTAACTTATCTTTTTTAATAGCTGAGTAATATTCCATTGAGTATATGTTACACATGTGTCAGTGGAAATTTAGGTTAGTTGCATGACTCCACTATTGTGAATAATACAACTATGAACATAGAAGTGTGATTGTCCTTTTGTATTAACATTTTATAATCTTTGGGTAAATAGCTATCTGTAGTGATGTTGGATCATGTGGTATTTCCATTTCCACTTTTCCAAGGGTTCACCATACCATTTCTATAGAGGTAAAATGCCTTCTTCTAATCTGTACAGTGCCTTTGTGATTTTGTGATGATTTCTTTTTTTTTTTTAAAGACTTATTATTTGTGCATACAGAACTGGGGTACAGGCCAGAGGCTCAGTGGTGGTGGGAGGCTTCACCAGAGACAGAGTGGGGAGCAGAACAGGCAGATCGACGAAGTACACTGCTAAGGGGAGCAGAGGGCGGGTCAGGAGAGGTCTGCAGCGCCATGTGGTCACCTCAGGGCAGGCGGGAATCGAACTCATGAGGAAGTGGCTTAAGCTTCTTTGTGCTGTGCTTTAACCCGCTGCGCCACCAGAGAGGGCCCCTGTGATGATTTCTTTTGAGATACAAAAGCTTTTTAGCTTGATAATAGTCCTATTTGTTTACTTTTGGTTTTGTTTCTCTTGCCATTAAAAGATGCACCCCCAAAGCATCGCTGCAGTTGATGTCCAGAAGTGTATCACCTATGCTTTCTTTTAACTATTTTATGGTTTCAGGTTTCTAATCAAGTCTTTAGTCCTTTTTGAATTAAGTTTTGTATATGAGTTAAGTAAGGACTTATTTTCATTTTTATGTGGATGGAATTCTTTCAGGATTATCAACCTCCTGTAGGAATTACTTTTTTTTTTCTTGGTCACTAAGTTTATTATTGTATTGTCTTTAATGAAAAATCTCATGAGTTGGTTTGTTGGTTCTCCGCAGCCCACTCCTGAGCTTGGAGGAGGCTTGTCTTCTGAGCTACCTGATCTTTCTTCTGGGCAAGAGACATTCTGGGATGGTTCCACAACCTCTTTTTAACTTCTTTCTTAGGCTTCTCACAGGGTGGCTTCTCTCTGATTGCAGCATGCATTTTCTTAGATATCTCTTCCATCATGCCTGGAGTTACATTGTTCTTTATGTATTGAGACAATTGCTTCTTATAAGCAGCTTCATCTTCTCCCATTAAGTAACTTGTGTAATTTGCAACAATCTGACCCATGGTTTGCTTCTGATGTACTTGTACATTGAATTTCTTGCTTCCTGATTCATAGGCATTGATTGTTCGATACTGTGAGGAATAAGTAGACAAGCCTCCACCCACAGCTTATGCAGAGACCTCAGAGCTTTATTTCTAGTGGTAGTTCTGGCAAGTCCTGCCTCCACGTAGCAAGTGAAGGTCTGGGTTAACCATCACTACTTAACACATTGTTTTCACCTCCATTCACTGCCACTTGACCTTCATAGGTTTTTTTTAAAAACAGATTTTCTCTATGACAGACCTACTATGAAGCCTGCAGGTGGGTGGGAGTTCAGTACAATAACACACTGTAGCATGATTTGTTATGCCAGCATTCACACCTTACTTTGGGAGTTCACTAGCATAAGCTGGGCACGATATACTGGCATAAGTGATCTAACAAATGATACCTCCATTGACTACATGAGCTATCATCCTATGTTTGTGTGTGTTGCATTTATTTATTTATTTTTAAAGATTTATTTATTCATACAGAACTGGGGTACAGACCAGAAATGCGGAGGGTGAGAGGATTCACCAGAGACAGAGTGGGGAGCAGAACAGGCAGATCGACGAAGTACACTGCTGAGGGGAGCAGCGGACGGGTCAGGAGAGGTCTGCCGCGCCCTGTGGTCTCCTCCGGGGCAGGTGGGGATCGAACTCATGCAATGGCTTAAGCTTCTTAGTGCAGTGCTTTAACCCGCTGTGCCACCAGGGAGGGCCGTTGCATTTATTTTTATATGAATTACCAATGTTTCTGAGCACAATAGTCAGTTTACCCTCTTGCTTTCTAACCTTCTCCTGATATCTCTGGAAGTAGGCTTTATTCTTGACAACATTAGCAAGCCCCATCCTGCAGGAGAGATACCAGAGCCCGTGGCTTGCCACAGACCTCAGTCAGAGGAGCACTTTGCCAGGGGCGGAAAGAAGGATTACTTTGAAGAAAAATATCTTTCCCAAGATTACACTTTCTTCCAGGGCAGGCCACATGCAATAACTGATCAATATCAGAGTAGAAAAGCTTGGGGTCCCTTGTCCCAACTCAGGACAACTCAAAAGGCTAGCTCTTCTGTAGCTCTTCTTTTTGTGACAAAGAGATAATTTTCCTTCATTAAAAAAAAGAAGAAGAAGAAAATTTATTTTTGACAAAGTCACACAAGTCTAGAGAGAAGTAACTCCACTACATTGGATGCCACAAGTCACACACTGTATTGGTGTTCAACAGAGAAAGAATTGGGAATAGGATGACTCCAACCTCTGAAAAACTGTCATATTTATCAGTTGCTGTGTAACAATAAATTACTCCAAAATGTAGTGACTAAACCCAACAAATATTAGCTCTGTTTCTGGGAGTCAGAAATCCAAACATTGTTTAAATGGATCCCTCTATTTTAAACTCTCCCAAGAGATTACAGTGAAGCTAGTCGGAGCCATAGTTTCATCTCAGTGCTCATTCTGAAAGAAACTGCTTCCTTGATCGCTCAGATGACTGTCAGGAGGCCTCAGAACATCTGCCCCCATCTTCATGCTCGTGTGCTTCCGGAATCCAGGTCCTCACGGACTGCTGACTGAAGATTTTAGCTCCTTATCCCACCGCATGACCTTCTATGTAGAGCTGGTTGCAACAGGGAGGTTTCCTTACCAGAGTGAGAGTGATCCAAGAGAAGAGAGTGAGGAAAATCCCCCAAGACTTAAAATATGGGCCTTTTATAACCCAATCTTGAAAGTAGCATCCCATCAGGAGTTACTAAGACTGTCAACATGCTGTGTCTGCCAACTAAGTCTCCATTGGAATGTAGGTAGTATAAGATGTTTGAGGTACTGTGTGTCTGTTAGGGAAGAAAAGGCTTTTCAGTAAATTGTGCTAGAAGTAATTAATGTCATTGGCAGATGGCACCTAAAATTTTGGTCTCCTGGGTACTTACCTGTTAAAACTCCCTTCTTGATATATGATTATGTTGGAATATTCCCCATATGCTACTGTTTATATAGAAGATATTTTGTAGATTGTGGTTTTTTAATCACTTTAGTTAGTCAAAAGGGAGACTATCTTGGATGGACATGATCCAATCAAATGAGCTTTTTTTTTTTTTTTCCAAGTGAGTTTTTTAAAGTGTATTTCAGCTGCTCCCCTCAACATTGTAGATCTGCCTATTCTGCTCCTCACTCTCTCTCTCTCATGAATCCTGTCACACACCGTCCACCTCTCCCTACCTCTGCCCTATACTCCAGGCAGTTTTTGTATGCATAAGTAAATTAAAAAAAAAGAAAATGTAAGAGAACATAGTATTGACTTTTGGATGGAATAAAATACAAGCTTATAAAAGAAAAGATATACTTGAATACATTAAACAACTTTATATAAACAAATGACACTGTAAAAAAAGTTGGAAAACAAAACATACTGAGATTTGTGATCATAAGACTGGCGCAAAACTTTAATATACAAGATATGTTAAGAACTCTGACAAATCAATAAGAAAGACTTTTTCTGGAGGAAAAAAGTATTTGTAGAAGAAATTCAAATGAACAATAAAGGTGTAAAAATAACTTCCACCTTACTGTTAAGCAAGGAAATGCAAATTAAAGCTACAATGTAGCAGTATTTGCAACAGTTTTAAAATCTAGCAGTACCAATGAAGCAAGGATATTAAAAAAAATTGTGAACTGGTTGAGTTACTTACGGGAGCAACCAGTATGTGCATGTTTTTTTGTTTTGAGCACTAATTCTTCTGCAGATGTTTAAGAAAATGGAAACTTCAGATACCTCCACTCCAGAAATTCTACTTGTAGAATTACCTTAGAAAAGCATAAGAATGAACATTAGAAAAACAAAAAATGAACAATGATGTTTAGGGCACCATTGCTTAAAGTAGCAAAATTTGTAAGCTACAGAAAAGTCTGCCACTTAGGAAATTGGATAAATTTTTATTAAGATAATCTCCTTATAACCATCATTTAAGCTCCCACCCCAGAAATATCTCCCATGTGCCCTATTCATGTACCTCATAACTGTTATCCTGAGTTTTACAGTAGTCATTTTCTTCCATAAAAAAAATATGTCACCCAGTTGCACAATCTGTGAAGACTTGGCAACTGCTGCACTTCTCAGTCACTATTCCAGTTTGTTGTAAGAACCTTAGGTCAGCCTAAGTGGAAAGACATCTTCATATTTTTAAAGAAAGGGGTTTAGCTAGAACAAAATGGAAATGGACTAATTTTCTATAATACACACCAAATTCTTTTGCTTTATGTGGTAAGTTTATGTTTTGCTTGGGGAGAAATTTTAGCTTAACACTTGCTGTATTGATGATCCTAAAGAAAACTCCCAGGTTTGGTAACTCCTTAAAAGGACTCAGCATTCAGTATACAGTGGTACTAATAGCTAATATCTATTACAGAGAAAGGATACATAGTAGTATCAGCAAAGTGTAAAGTCAGGGTAAAACCTGGCAGGTGCAGCTCCCCTGGAGAATGACACAGGACGTGCTTAGTTCTTCCAGCAATGAGTGAGATGTGTAAAATGCTGTTTACTAGGGAAACTCATCGAGACTTGGTGCTCAGGGCTTTTTTTATGGAATGTTTGTCATGTAAGCATGCTCAAAAGCTTTGGCATATATCAAAATTCCAAATTTCTAGAAGAAAAGCAATTGTAAGCATAAACCACATTAGTTGAACCAGCAGTTTAGGGCAATCTTATCAGCCAGGGAAAGTTTTATATGACTTCAGGGAACTGTTTATCAGCCAAGTTCCCAGATGCCAGCCAGGGGCCAACTTTTCAAGGAGAACTTTCCAAGGGTAGGCTGTGTCAGGCTGTAGCATTGACTCTTTTCTACAAAGTCTACCCTATTTAGCAAAGTATTTTTATTTTTAAAAATATTTATTTATGTATATAAGAACTGGGGTACAGGTCAGAGTTGTGGGGGGCGGTGAGAAGATTCACCAGAGACAGATGGGGAGCAGAACAGGAAAATGTACTAAAATACAATGCTGAGGGGAGCAGAGGGTGGGTCAGGAGAGGCCATGCCATGTGGATCACTTCCCTAGCCAGGGATCGAACTCATGCTGCAGTGGCTGCTGAGAGCTTCAGTGCTGCCTTTTTAACCATTGTGTCACTAGGGAGGGCCTAACAAGGTACTTATAGAAAATTATTATCAGTAGGAACCCATACAGCAGGGTGAAAAGCAAATAATAAGACTGACTTCCTTTATGCCCTCTAAGGCTTTTGGATTTATGTTTTAAGGTCAATCTTAAAAGTATACATACGACACTATTTTAGCTTCAGAGGCAACATAATGATTTGACATTTGTATATATTGCAAAATATAATAAGTTTGTTTACCAAATTTTCTTAGCAACTCTCATTTGAAATACCATGCTATTTGTGATATGTAACCATGGGGTGTATCTCCATGAGATACACTACATTACCTTGACTTACTTATTTTATTTGTAACTGGAAAATGCAACCCTCCTCCTTCTGGTAACATCAATCTCTTTTCTTTCTCTGTGATTCTGGTTTAGTTTTGTTTGGTTTTGCTTGCTTGTTTAGCTTTCAAATATAAGTAAATCATACGGGACTTTACTTTCTCCTTCTGACTTATTTCATTTAGCACAATATCCTCAAGGTCAAGCTATAAGGTCTCCTTAAGTTTTGTATAAAGCTTATTGCCTAATCCGAACCATTAATTCAAACATAGTACAACTCTGGCTAGTGATTCCAAGCCAACCTGCATGCCTTCCAGGACTGTGGTAGTCCATGATTATGAAGGCATACACACAAAAAGTATCATCTGAGAGAGCATCCTTGGAAACAAAGAATTTGCAATTCTAAGTCACCCAGTAAAGACATATTTTTGTTCAGGCAATACAAGTCTCTTAGTGTGGCTTCCCACTGTCGTGCTTTTGTCCTAGTATTCTTGGTCTAGCTCAAATAATTCTGTTGATTTTGGTTTTGGAAGGATTATCTGGGCCCTCCCTGGTGGTGCAATGAATTAAAGCACAGTACTACAAGTGAGCTGCAGCAGCTTCATCCCCGCCCTGGGAGGTGACCCACATGGCACAGCAGACCTCTCCTGTCTCATCTGCTGCGCCCCTCAGCAGTGTACTTTGTCAATCTGCCTGTTCTGCTCCCCACTCTGTCTGTGGTGAATCCTCTTACTTCCTCTACACTTCTGGCCTGCACCCCAGTTCCGTATGCATAAATAAATAAATCTTCAAAAAACAAAAGGATTATCTGAAGGCAAGTCGGTTTCAATCAGTTCTGCTTGCCTGTGGCATCAGTTTATTTGCCTCTCAAGTGTGGACAACACCTAGAGGTATTCATGGAAGAGGTGGGAGCCTGCCGGCTCGCAGCTGGTGCTGGGAGGTTTGATCATAAGCTCAGCAGTCAGGTTGAATCAAGAGTTCACCACATCTTAGTAACTCTGACATTTAGGAGCAGTTTTGAATGACAAAAGTCATTAATGCTCTTCTTTGCCTACATCTCTCAGGTACCAGGTTTCATTTTCTCGCTGTTATTACAAAATTGGTATGTCTTACTTGGTAATCAAAACTTTACAGCTTTTTCCCAATCATTTTTTATTCTTATCTAGACCTTTCAACAGGAAGAATGGGTTGGAAACAGGAGGTTGAGAGTTTAGCTAAGCTACCCTGTGGTCTTGCTGCCTGGACATCCATCTTGTTTTTCCAAACAGCTGGCAGTGACCTCAAACTGACCCCAGTCCCCTTCTGCAAGCACATGCCTGAGATAGCAGCCAGAGCCACAAGCAAATGTAAATTCCTGATGGCTTCTTCCATAGCAGCATGTGGTTTGTCAAAAGTCCGCTCTTAGATGTGAACTGCGCTATCTGGCCTTAACCTGGGACCCCCAAAGTGTTTCACTCACAAAGTCTAATAACACGTGTCCAGACCTTCCTCTGTGGTCCTGTGTGGCCCGGCGGGGCTCCCAGGTGTTCCTCTAGGACCTAAACTTCTGTAATTTAATTCCTCTGTGGTTTGTTGTTGAACCACAACTTACCACCCACACCCTGTGCTCTACTTAATGTGTCAATTTAAGCAATTCATAAGAGTGACAGAAGAATTTATCTCGAAGAACAGTTTTACTGTAATTTAACCAGAAAGGCATATCATGTTTAGATACCTAGTGTATCTAGGTAGCCTTGGGGTTAGCACAAGTTCCTGAATTTTGAAACATCTTCAGAATGTGTTTATATTTTATTCCCTTCATCCTGGTCATTTGTTCAGTAAACAGTCTAGGAAAAATCAGTCTCTGTCTGGGGACAATTATATTTAATTATCAAGCAGGCTATCCGTCCATTATTGCAAATTTCAAATCACGTTGAAAGTCAAACAAGAGTTCGCGGATGGAGGCGGTCCTGAGAGGGTGAGGGATCCCAGTTGTCCAGGTGGGTGGAGCCCCACTCCCCACCCTGTGCTCTTCCAACTTGCAGCTTTTGACAGGAATCACAAGTTAGGGCTCCTGTGATCAGTCACTTCAGTGCAATTAGTCTTTGCAGTATTGAGGGACTAGTTGGGATTCAGATGGCTCCATCAGAAAACAAGTCCTACCCAATGGGCACACACACACAGTCCAGCCCGCCAACATTGGTGGTGTTTTTCTGGGCTTCAACAGGGATGTGCTCAGTCTGCCGTAGCCCTGTCTGAGTTCTGTCCTTTGAGCCCAAGTCTACTTCCAGACTTAATAACTGTTCTTCACAGACATTATCAGGTTTTCGTCTATTGTCAGGTCCAGGCATAGGGTATCTGAATTCAGAATTCAAAAAATAAAATAAAATAAAATAAAATAAAAAATAGCCCTCTGACTTTTCTTTAGCAGCAGCAAAGCGGAGAGACTCCAGGGCCAGACAGCAGGGTTTCAAGTCCTTTAATCTTGCCAGTCTTAGAATCAAAACCCTAAGAATCCAATACTAAGTTGCAAGGATATGCATATTAGACTGAAACATTAGTATGTATCTGATTTTTCAAGCAGTTATTAGCAAACTCAAAACTTTTTAAGACTCAAAAAGTATATATATATATTTTTAATTTTTTTTTAAAGATTTATTTATTTATTCATACAGAACTGGGGTACAGGCCAGAGGCTCAGGGGCGGTGAGAGGCTTCACCAGAGACAGAGTGGGGAGCAGAACAGGCAGATCGACGAAATACACTGCTGAGGGGAGCAGTGGGCGGGTCAGGAGAGGTCTGGCTCGCCATGTGGTCTCCTCCCGGGCAGGCGGCAGGCGGGGATCGAACTCATGCGGAAGTGGCTTCAGATTCTCAGTGCTGTGCTTTAACACACTGCGCCACCAGGGAGGGCCTCAAAAAGTATATTTTTCTAGGGAAATGATCTTTTTATGTTTACTCCCCAAAAGCATCAGCAGGGAAAAATCATTAGAAAAAAGTTATAAACAGTTATATATATTTTTTAATATTCAAATATTCAAAGAGTTTAAATTTTAACCCATTCATCAGCAATAAATGGCAAGGAATCATGTTCTACTAATATGTTTTATGTGGCCACTTTTCCTGATTGGAATAATCCCTGTAACATTTATAAAATTATAAGAATATAATATTTTATATCAATTTGTTTCATGCATCTAGATGTGATAACATAAATGAAAAGGCATTTAATCAACTTTTTTTTTTTCATTTTACATTAACTCAAATCTCTAGCAGTAAACTTCATTTTCAAGGTTAAAGTTAATCCTGGTGTTCAAGGGGCCACTGAACCAGACAATAGAGTATTATTTCATCTGCTCTCCTTTTCCCCTGAAGTGTCTAAAATTTGCTCCAGCACTAGGATTGACAATCTTTTTCTTTTCCCATTTAAAGGAGTGAACAATACAAATATTTAACATTTCAACTCACCCAAATGGCTTTCTTTTTGGTATTATTGTACCCTTTCTTGCTTTATCTGAAGGAGAGAACAAAACCCAAGAACATCTAGACTATACTTTTTAACTCCTTTCACTTTTGCTGCCATGACCAAAAGCATCATGGATCCAATTAGCCAATTCTCCTGGGTGTTGAAACTGTCATTTTCAAAAATCCATATATAACCTATATTTGTCACAAGAAATACCATCTCAAGGCTGTTTCATATTATAAGTGAATAGGAAGCCATTGGCCATTGAAGGCTCATTGAACAGCCATTGGGCTGTTTCATATTATAAGTGAGTAGGAAGCCATTGGGCATTGAAGGTTCTTCACTGTGTCCTCTTCATCCTTTTTTCGAAACACATTTCAGTGAGCTGGGATTATTTTTTAGCAAATCCCATTTCTGACACCAACTAGCAATCCTAATTTGGGGATTTCCTAGAAGGATCCACAGGACCGAACATATAGTTGTACTCATTGATAAGATTACTACACTGAAAGGCTACAAATCAAATTAGAAAAAAAGAAAAAGCACGATGTCTAGAGGAAACAGGCAAAAGCTTCTTAAAGTGATGACCGATAGGCTGTGATTAATTCTTCCAGCAGTGAAGTGAGTTGGGGCAATACATGTGAAATGTCTAGGTGCTCACTAGAGACTCAGTGCCCAGGACTATTACTAGATGCTTGTCATGCAAATATGGACTGAATGTATGATCCTCTAAAGTTCATGTGTGGACATTTAGTATAAAATATTTGGTTATTTGGAGGTAGGGTCTTCAAGAGAAAATAGGTCATGGAGGTGGAACCATTATAAATCAATAGTCAATCTGTTACAGAACAGGGAGAGGGGCACCCCAGGACCCCCAAAACTGCCCATTCTAAATAGGTTATGCCATCCGCTGCATCAAGACAAAACTTATACAACCTTTAATGGAAGAAAACTTTAATACAATTAGTGTGCAATATAGAAAAGACAAAGAAAATAGTTTCTAAATCAAACACCCAAAGTTACCCATCCCCTCATGGGTAAAAGTGACCCAAAAGGGATTGATCCAAAGCAAGGCCTAAAATCCCTCCACAGGTCTAAAGCACCTTCCAGCAGGGACCCATAGAAGAGTCAGAAATGGCCAGACAAGTCTGGGAGGAAAAAAACAAAACCAAAATCAAGATAAACACTGCCATTGGTAACCTCCCCATGGGTCTCTCTCTGGCACCTGTTTTAACCAGTCCAGGACCAAGAAGCAAGTGTCCTTCTTCACATGTCTCTCTGCTCCTCGTGCCTTCTTCAGGTCTCTTCCTCATTCTCTGCTGTTTTCTTCCTTCCTTAGTCTCTCCAGCTTCCTCTCCTTCTTGATAAGCTCCACCTTTTTGGGGTGG